>NW_028234422.1:31486710-31496710 GCF_977035675.1 Penaeus japonicus | reverse complement strand
CAGGGGGGTAAGTAAAGAGGCAGGGGGGTAAGTAAAGAGGCAGGGGGTTAAGTACAGAGGCAGGGGGGTACGTAGAGAGGCAGGGGGGTACGTAGAGAGGCAGGGGGGTACGTAGAGAGGCAGGGGGTAAGTAAAGAGGCAGGGGGGTAAGTAAAGAGGCAGGGGGGTAAGTAAAGAGGCAGGGGGGTAAGTAAAGAGGCAGGGGGGTAAGTAAAGAGGCAGGGGGGTAAGTAAAGAGGCAGGGGGGTAAGTAGAGAGGCAGGGGGGTACGTAGAGAGGCAGGGGGGTAAGTAAAGAGGCAGGGGGGTAAGTAGAGAGGTAGGGGGTACGTAGAGAGGCAGGGGGGTACGTAGAGAGGCAGGGGGGTAAGTAAAGAGGCAGGGGGGTAAGTAAAGAGGCAGGGGGGTTAAGTAGAGAGGCAGGGGGGTACGTAGAGAGGCAGGGGGGTACGTAGAGAGGCAGGGGGGTACGTAGAGAGGCAGGGGGGTACGTAGAGAGGCAGGGGGTAAGTAAAGAGGCAGGGGGGGAAGTAGAGAGGCAGGGGGGTACGTAGAGAGGCAGGGGGGTACGTAGAGAGGCAGGGGGGGAAGTAAAGAGGCAGGGGGGGAAGTAAAGAGGCAGGGGGGGAGGGAGAGAGGCAGGGGGTACGTAGAGAGGCAGGGGGGTACGTAGAGAGGCAGGGGGGTACGTAGAGAGGCAGGGGGGTACGTAGACAGGCGGGGGGTAAGTAGAGAGGCAGGGGGGACAGTAAAGAGGCAGGGGGGTAAGTAAAGAGGCAGGGGGGTAAGTAAAGAGGCAGGGGGGTAAGTAAAGAGGCAGGGGGGTTAAGTAGAGAGGCAGGGGGGTACGTAGAGAGGCAGGGGGGTAAGTAAAGAGGCAGGGGGGTAAGTAGAGAGGCAGGGGGGTGGGTAGAGAGGCAGGGGGGTAAGTAAAGAGGCAGGGGGGTAAGTAAAGAGGCAGGGGGGTAAGTAGAGAGGTAGGGGGTACGTAGAGAGGCAGGGGGGGAAGTAGAGAGGCAGGGGGGGAAGTAAAGAGGCAGGGGGGTAAGTAAAGAGGCAGGGGGGGAAGTAAAGAGGCAGGGGGGTAAGTAAAGAGGCAGGGGGGTAAGTAAAGAGGCAGGGGGGTAAGTAAAGAGGCAGGGGGGTAAGTAAAGAGGCAGGGGGGTAAGTAAAGAGGCAGGGGGGTAAGTAAAGAGGCAGGGGGGTAAGTAAAGAGGCAGGGGGTACGTAGAGAGGCAGGGGGTACGTAGAGAGGCAGGGGGTACGTAGAGAGGCAGGGGGTAAGTAAAGAGGCAGGGGGGTAAGTAGAGAGGTAGGGGGTACGTAGAGAGGCAGGGGGGTACGTAGAGAGGCAGGGGGGTAAGTAAAGAGGCAGGGGGGTAAGTAAAGAGGCAGGGGGGTAAGTAAAGAGGCAGGGGGGTAAGCAGAGAGGCAGGGGGGTACGTAGAGAGGCAGGGGGGTACGTAGAGAGGCAGGGGGGTACGTAGAGAGGCAGGGGGGTACGTAGAGAGGCAGGGGGGAAGTAAAGAGGCAGGGGGGGAAGTAAAGAGGCAGGGGGTAAGTAAAGACAGCTGCTGCAGTGTTGCCACATGTTGTGTACTTACTTTCCGGACAGTGGAAGAGATCGTCCTCCTGTAAAAACAAAAAAGGAAATGCTTAATCCATCACATCAGACACTGTATCATATATAAATTTTGGGAATAAGAGGCGACAATAAATTGGGAATTCACAGACAAAATGCACATAAATAGCGGCTTTTCATTGAGGTATAAAATTACACGAGCGTTACGACAGTGGCCGCTCTTCGCACTTGTGTGTGTCGTGGCTACTAAATAAACACATTAATATCATGCCTTTGTGGTCTCTCTATCGAGTCAAGATGTAATTTCGTAAACAAGTGAATAAGGAAATATTAATGATTTTTGCATTCCTTGCGCACTCTTGGTGTCTCTCAAAACATGCTGAGTCACTGCGGGGAAATGAAGTAGCGTTACTTTGTTCGTTTGGGCTTTGGTATTTATTTTTTATTTTTTATGTTTTTGTTAGGTCAAGATGCAACTCTCCTTGACTCTCCGTTAACCGTGACTTCGAAACGACTTCGGTTGCAAGTTCGAACCGTTGCTGGCTTTCTCCGCAACGCAACGCCATCTATAATCGGAATTTTTACATGTTATCCGTCCTCTTACTACATCACACTCCGTTCATCACGCCAAGTGCCTCCCCCTCTCCCCCCCCAAAAAAAAAAGGGGCCCAAAAAAGGCCCAATAATTTCGGCCGATCCTCCACAGGAACTCTTAACCTTCGACACAAGCTTTTTTATCCTAACCCGGGGCATCAACCCTCAATAACTTCATACCCCGCGATCAAAGTACCCGGAGAGATGAGGATTAAAAAGAAAGGCAGTTTGTATTGAGTGATGTCATTTGATAAAAGCGGTGAACGGAGGACGTGGTGCGACGCAGGGCGGCAAATGCGTGAATTGTTGCATTTGACAAGAGTAAAGGGCAAATTGAGAAGAAAATAAATAAAACAAATGGTAGTAGTATCGTATGGTTTACACCTCAAATATCATGTTATTGCTCCAAAAAATGATGAAAGAGCTTGATGTAAATGACTTCCTTTGGAGGAATAAAAATCATTAGGGTAAAAATGGGGACACACCCAATAAACGATTCAATTTGGTAAAAAGACATAAAAAAGGTACACCTTATAAATAACCTCATTTGAGAAACTTCAGTGAACAAGACTTAGACCCCCCCCCCAGCACACACAAGTTCACATGTACTTACTCCGGAGCCTAATTAAGGAGCCGAAAAAATGTAGCAGGTGGTCATAGTTGCTCCCCCCCCCCCCATCACTTCGAGAAATTGAGCCAAACCGCGAACTCTGAACATTATCACCGACTCGGCTTCCTGAGGCGATAACATGAAGCGCGTTCTTATCTCCATATGTTTAGAAATGGTGTAGCGAGATATATTATAACCTTCCATGTAATCGTCAGAGCTCTTATCATTGGTTAATAAAGGGTGATATTGCTATATAATCATAATATAATCTTATTATATCATAAGAAATCAAAACGAAGACATTGAGCGATCTATCTGGTTGTCTCAATGATGGACTTCGAGTAAGGAGGTTCTCAAGTGTTTCAAGCGGTTCTGCGAAGGTTCTAAAAGACGATCACGCAACGCAACGACATCTGCCGTTCGCTGAGGATCGAATCGAGTCGCGGCGCCGAATGCATTCCCGCCGGAGAGCCGAGAACAAAGGCACAAAGGCGTGCTTGCCTCACCCACTCAATACGCTGCATTCAACTTCCTCTCTTCCTTCGGTTTACAGCCAAGCTAAACGACATTTTATCTTCGACTCTGAACTAAAACGTTGTATTAGGACTATTGGTACAATTACGCGGAGTTCCCTTCTGGTTGGCATGATATTCCTAGAGTAATCATCCTCGTTTCATACGATTTTAGAAGCTGCCACAAACACATTCCTGTAATCTCGGGTGAACTGGTGAACACACATACAAAGTCTGTGTGCGTGAGTGTATGTATGTATGTACAATATATGTATGTATGTGCATATATATATATATATATATATACATATATATATATATATAAATTATACAGATGGACGATATATGTATACATGCATATACACCGAGTCATGATAAAAGTGTTTGCTTTGAAGCAACTCCTGACGTCACCGTTTCCAAGCACCAGCTGACGGACCAATCCCGTAGCGGAACCCGTCCGGTTCCCGGATGTGAGAGTGGGTACATCGCGGCGCGGAAGGCAGGCTTAAATCACGCATATTTCCGGTTGTGGGAGTGGGCATGTCGCCTTTTTGGTCGAGGAACCACATTTACATTTGTAATTCATGACTCAAACGAATAGCTGAAAGGTTTACACGGTGTGTGGCTAAGGGCTAAGCCCAAGTCCGCGTCACACACACGTTTCGAAACGATCGTGTACCTTTCTTTGCCCGGGGAAAAGAGCCGGCGCCGTAAATGGCCATGATGTACGCAAATAAATACGACGCGCTAATCATTCACCGGATAAGCCCAGATGGCCGTAAATTATGCCGACAACACCTTTTGGGACGAAATCCATTCCTATTTCCCGAGGCCTTCCATATCGCCCGTCCTCTTCGGCGACGTCCGAGAAGGCTGTAGAACCTATAGAGGAGAGTCAAGAGCGCGTGACAGATCGGCGGGCCAGCGGAGGCGGCGTGTGGTCAGGCACTGGTCGGGTGCCGTTGAACCCCGGGACCGGAAGACGCCCCCCCCACTCACCCCCGGACCTCCTTCAGGGAACCACCACCGCCGCCGCCACTCCCTCGCCGCACGGTGCTCGCTCGCCCGCGCGCCGCCATTCCGCTGCTCAAGTGAAGCACTTGAAGCCAAAAGGAAAGCCGCTTCATGATATGTGTTGTGTTTATTGGTTCGTCAACATCTTGCACTGACTGCCATGACCCAAAAAGCCTCGTGTTCTGATGCACACGTCTTCTTCCCATCGCCAACGCCATCATTAACCACTAAGATAATCGAGACGGCCCCGCAAGTGGGTGAATCCTCGGCCGCGAGCCCCGCAAGGGCTACTTTACCGCGTCCAGAGCGAGCCATAAGCATAGCCCTTTGGCCGGGGAAGCCATGACCGAGCCACAGGTAAGGACACAGGGAGCAGGGAAGGGAAGGGCTGACAGCGCGAGGAGTGGCTTCTCCAGCCCGGGTTTGGCCTGGGGCAGGAGGAGGGGGAGGAGGGGGGGCGGGGCTGGGTGAGTAAGGGTGATGGACGCCGGGGAAGGAATACTAAGCGGGGGAAGAGAGATGGCCGACCGAGGGATGCAGTTCTCTGGTAAATGCCCTTCAGATTAGTGTGCGTGTGTCTGTATGTGTGTATACATATACATATAGATATACATATAACACACACACACACACACACACACACACATATATATATATATATATATATATATATATATATATATATATATATATATATACATATATGAGAGAGAGAGAGAGAGAGAATCATAAGCCTCCGGACATCGATTCCGTCAGACAGGAGACAAACCCCGCGATCGACTCCCCCACCAGAGGCCGGCAACCAGAGGCCGGGCACGCCAATGGCTGCCGTCCCCGAGGGGCAAGGCGGCACAGCCAGCGGCGCGGGGGCCAACGTCCGCCTCGATAACAGTACCATCGCCGCGCAAGGTATTGTGTGCTATCGCGTGCAACACATTGCATGGCTACGCTTCTACGCTCCACGGATTCCCTGGCCACTGCGCTTGTTGATTCAGGCGCTTGAAGTGTGCATACATCCACGCACTCATTTCATAAACGTCTGTCATGGAGCGCCGCGCAGAGGCCACGCACCTCAGGCAGAGGCGGGTTTGGACGCCGCCTAACCAGCGGCTCCGTTTCTTTTTTTGTTTGTTTGATTCGTGATTTGGTCGCTGTTTCCTCTCTTGCATGTCAGTCCCCGTGCCAGATTCGCCATGCAGCCCCCCCCCCTCCCTCATTGCCTCATTGTGGCATTCTGAGATCTTCCAAGGTAAATAAACCTTGACCGGAGCGAGAGATCCATGATGGATTGATGTCGCCAGCTCAATAGGTCTTAGTGTTAACATTTTTATCTCTCTCTTCCCCCCCCCTCTCTCTCTCTCTCTCTTTCTCTCTCTCTCTCTCTTTCTTTCTCTCTCTCTCTCTCTCTCTCTCTCTCTCTCTCTCTCTCTCTCTCTCTCTCTCTCTCTCTCTCTTTCTCTCTCTTTCTCTTTCTTTCAATCTCTCTCTTTCTCTTTCTTTCAATCTCTCTCTCTTTCTCTTTCTTTCAATCTCTCTCTCTTTCTCTTTCTTTCAATCTCTCTCTCTCTCTCTCTCTCTCTCTCTCTCTCTCTCTCTCTCTCTCTCTCTCTCTCTCTCTCTCTCTCTCTCCCTCTCCCCTCCCGACGTCCGCTCAGCTGGCGTCACGCCTTAGCGCCGCACAGCTATGGGGATGTAAGTAGAGTGTAATAATGGCTTCCAAAGCTTCCCACACGAGCGCATCTAAGCCACTCCTCGAGCGGATCTTGCGACTGGAGGGAGAGGAGGGAGGGAGGGATGGAGGAAGAGGGAGGGAGGGATGGAGGAAGAGGGAGAGAAGGATGGAGGGAGAGAGGGATGGAGGAAGAGGGAGAGGAGGAGAGGGAGAGAGAGAGAGAAAATAAAAAAATATATATAAGAGTAAAGAGATAGTAGAAAAGGAAGAGAGGAAGGAGAAAAGAGGAAAACCGCAAGAGAGAAAGAGAAAAGAAAGAAGAGCGAGATAAAAAAAGAAAATAAGTAAGAGACGAGGAGACAAAACAAAAAGCGAGAGATGAAACAAAACCACGACGTAAACACGAGACTTCCCAGCAAAAAGGGCGTGCGCGCGTGTCAGTCTGCCACCCCCACCCCCCACCTCCTACCCCCTATCACGAGGTAAGCTATGGCAGCCGTCAACTTTCGAACATTTACGGTTCTCGAATGTGTTTTTTTTTTTACGGGAGCCGCCATTATCTCAACGCTCGTCTGCTCTCTCGATGGCGACACAAAAACGTGAGTGTGCTTGCCTTAACCTCCGATCACTTTTCGTCATTAACATTTCTTCGGCTGGCGTCGCCCCTGTAATTACTACTAATGTCATTAACCGTCTCCGTTTTTTAATAATCCTGTACGGAGATATTAACAAACAAAGGAACATCTCTTGGGGTGACAATATTGAAAATAAAATATGAATAGACAAGAAGGAACGGTAATCAAAGATATAAGCAACACGAAAATGTGAATCATGAAAATGAAATAAAAATCAGTACTACCAGAAACATATGAAAAAGTCAACAATAAAATGAAACAGACAGACTACCCCAGCCTCCGGTAGGCCTACAACGGAGAAGGAAATTATTCGTCTTGAAGAGCCATGACGGCGCCGCCAAGGTCAGTGGCACCGTGCCATTAACATGAGGGTGGGGGAGGGGAGGGGAGGGGAGGATGGGAAGCGGTGGATAGGGGTCTTCCGGTAATTGTATTTATTTCCTTATTCTCTCATTCGAATCCGTTTAAATACCAGGTCTTAAGTCGCGAGACAAACTTCACGGTAGACTCAAATATTCTGATTAGGTGTGACGGAATAAATCCTATCTCATTAGGCATGATTTTGTGGTGGTAAACGCACCTTGCTGGGCGTGGCGCTTTATCTAAATCCATTTCATTATGTTTGTTTAACTAGAGTTATTTTACGAAACATGACCATGTTTAATTAAGCAATCGCATCCTGGTACGAAGCACCTCGTAAACTCCTTTTATCAGGTGTGAATGTGCGAGTCGACATGGAAGTGTTTATTGTCTGCATCTTCCTCGGTGTGAGTTTTCTAAAGTAAACATCTCTCATCAAGTCTGCATTTCAGTATATCCATCGTGCTAAGAGTAGCTGTGCTCAGTAAACACCATCTGACTATCTAAGCCACCACCTCCTGGTAGGCGTGGTTGCTATGAACAAAATCTGGGAATCTTACCTGGTTGAGCTGGGCAGAGGCGGCGGTTGCTAAGAGGACCAACGCGGCCCATAGTCTTAGTCGACACATCCTGCAACTGCAAAGGAAGAGAGAAAAGACCATTAGCAACGAGATAATACTGAAACATCATCATCAGTAGATTCACATCGGCCAATGAATATGTTAAGCACAATTGCTACTGAAGAGGTTCGTACGTGTCACACTGACATCCCTGACACGAACAGTCGAACAAGTAATTGCTCCCGCGGACCAGATGGCTGACGGGCCCGTGAACGCACTCGTGATAGGCCTATACGAAATATCTAGCTCTGCAACCTGTCATTAGAAATTGTAGAGCAGGCTAATGCGGAAACTAGAACAAAAATGAAAGCAAAGCTATACACCAGCGGGAAATACAACAAAGGTATCAGCACATCTTGTATTGCCTACTTATAAAATACCAAGTCACTTTCCTACAAATACAACAATCACTCTCCATTTTTTACGCGCATGTACACCAGTGCAACAGCCAGAGATCTTATAAACAGTAAGCCTTGCAGAACAAATACTTCCAAGAATACTTTGAGGTTCTCTCGGAAAAGAGGCGAAGTCATACCGCAGTTAGTGAAAGACAGTTCCAACAGTCCCTACCACTTAAGGCAACTGCAAAATATTTATTAAAAAAAAAAAAGAAAAAACAAGAGAAAAAACAACACAACCCAAGGATTTCTCGAGAAAATGTAAAAAAAGACCCGTCACTGCTGTTGATGTCCTGTCGTAAAGAGTGTTATTTACGCCACGTCATTGTTACCATGTCTAACCAAGCATCGAGAATTGTCACGCGGGAGGGAGGGTTCTGGCAACGATGAAGCATACGATGTCACTGCCTGGCACGTGGTTAGCGACCCCGCGCGCACCTTGAGTCCCCGATAGTCATATACCGTAGAAAGGATAGTATTAAGATTTCCGTAAATAAACCTTTTTTCACGCGAACGAGACGGAATAGCATTTGTGTAGTTCCTTCGAAATAAGCGGAGTCATTAGGAGTTTTCTTAGAGTGCGTCTTACAAGGATAACTTACAAGGAGGGAAAGAGGGAATGAGGGAGAGGAGGGGAGGGAAAGAGAAAGAGGGAAGGAGAGAGAGGGAAAGAGAGAGAGGGAAGGAGAGAGAGGGAAAGAGAGAGAGGGAAAGGGAGAGAGGGAAAGAGAGAGAGGGAGAGGGAGAGGGAGAGGGAGAGGGAGAGGGAGAGGGAGAGGGAGAGGGAGAGGGAGGAGGGAAAGAGGGCACACAGCGCATCCATGGATATCTAGACTTTCACGAACCTAAGGATTCGGAAATGGGGAAACCATGCATAGTTCTAAGAAAAAACAACAACAACAACAACAACAGTATTCCAGACATTACGGAGAATTCCCATTATGACTACCACAACTACCAGACAACTAATTAAATCCCTACATTTTCCCGCTTGTGAAATATCGCTACCAGGGCTACTCAGGCTTAACGTTCTAGGCTACTTAATAACCGCAGAATTGCTTCACGGACCTGTAACCAGATCGACCATGCAAAACCCAGGAACAGTTTCAAGGGACTATTTACCACCCACTTCCTCCGTTAACTAACACCACAAAGCCCCTAAAATAAGCCCCCATTCCAACATGAAGGCAAGTGTACTAAGCATCAATCTAATAACACAACTCTAACTAACTAAGCGAGCCTAACAAAATGCCCCTTCGGTTAGCGAGGGCAGAGCGGGGAGCTGGATGTAGACTGCTCGCTGAAGCCACAAAAACTGGACGCGGGACTTAACGGTGCTCCCGTCCAGTGTTTTACATAAAGCCTTTAGACTATCAACAATACTGAGAATGAGAGAGGGACGGACGGAGGGAGAGGGAGAGGGAGAGGGAGAGGGAGAGGAGAGGAGAGGGAGAGGGAGAGGGAGAGGGAGAGGGAGAGGGAGAGGGAGAGGGAGAGGGAGAGAGAGAGAGAGGAGGAGGAGAGGAGGAGAGAGAGAGAGAGAGAGGAGAGAGAGAGAGAGAGAGAGAGAGAGAGAGAGAGAGAGAGAGAGAGAGAGAGAGAGAGAGAGAGAGAGAGAGAGAGAGAGAGAGAGAGAGAGAGAGAGAGAGAAAGAGCGAGAGAGAGAGAAAGAGAGAGAGAGATAAAGAAAGAAAAAGAGAGAGATCTAGACAAACAGAAAGCGAGAAAATAACAAACAGAGACGGGCGTGATTTGAAGAGATGCAATCTGCCCCCTATCCCCTCACCCCACCCCGCCAAGCCCCCTAACGCTACGTGAGACAGCAGTGACCTAAACGACCAGTGAGATAGTGATCACAGCGTCACTCAAGGAACAGCATTACAGTCACTCCACTCCGGATGTACCTGCACGCTTGTTTCTTTTCTGTATAGTATGAACACACAAGAACAAAAGAAGGTGAACCTGAGGTGTGTGTGTGTGTGTGTGTGTGTGTGTGTGTGTGTG
>NW_028234422.1:31434210-31444210 GCF_977035675.1 Penaeus japonicus | reverse complement strand
CTGCAACCCGAAGGAAAAGTGGATCCGTCAAGCACGTCGTGAGCACAGGAACCCGTGGCAGGCATCGCTACACTAAGACCACTTTGAAAGGGAAAATGTCTACGAAGTGATTGCGATTTCCCCCACCGAAGGAAAAAAAAAATAAAAAAAATAAAAGAAATGCAGGTCAATACAGCAGGTGTTAGCAGGAGTGAAGGGGAGAGAGAGCGGTCGGCACTCGGCACTCGGCACTCGTCCCTCGCCGACACTTCCGGGACGAACCTGGACATGCTTTTGCATTCTTCGGGCCACGTTTGGTTGCTTGCGGATGAGGTGAAGGTGTCTGACCCCGACGCTACGCTCGCGAGCCGGCGGGGCCATTCCGGGTTATGAGAGGTCACTGTCCCTAGCTTTACTTGATGCATTGTCTTACAAACACACGCTTTGAGTGTACGGAGACTCGGTCTGCCATTAGACTCGGAAGCGCTCGTACGGAAGGGCCGGGCCGTCCCGGTGCCTCCTCTGTGCTGGGCGCTCTCTTGCGCTCGCCGTGCACCCTTTCCAAGGGGTTTCTTAAACCACTGTAAATATGTATGGATGCATACTGGTAGAAGTATATGTGTTCTGTATATGTATATGTAAATGTATGTATTCATGTATGTATGTATATATGTATATATATATATGTGTGTGTGTGTGTGTGTGTGTGTGTGTGTGTGTGTGTGTGTGTGTGTGTGTGTGTGTGTGTGTGTGTGTGTGTGTGTGTGTGTGTGTGTGTGTGTGTGTGTGCGTGAGTGTATGTATGTGTATCTGTGTGTATAAATATCCACATACACGCCCACTTTCCGCCCTTGGAAAGCACGAGAAGCACTGGTTGAGAATTCGGGGAATGAGCACTGTGTCCTAAATTGCTCGCTCCTAATCTCACTTTGCACTTACTATAAAACGCACCACATTGCATGTTGCACCATCTGTGGCAGTAGCTCACCCTCCATCACATCTACTAAGTGTGGCATTCATTGCGTATGTCCTAAATATGCAGTTTTCTATTTACAGGTCCTTTCCTTGTCTACAGCCTCCGATACTGTACACTGTCAGTCATTCTCACATCGATACATTTTATCAACACATATATATTCCGATAGCCTTTTTTCTTCTTCTTATTTATCAAAACAACACAACACCGGCAGCCTTTTTTCCGTGGCTTGAGACTCCGGGAGTCTCTATTGCGGGTGCAACACTCGACGCTTTGTCTCGTCCGATGCCAGTTTTGATTCAAACACTAAATATTCACAAATATACAAAACATTGTGCATCATTCGATTAAAGACATTTGGCAACGTTACACCCTTGAGTATATCACATCTGCCTTTGGCCGCGCAGGCTCACTTCCGGCGGTGCGCACCTCGAGGCGGCGACGCGGACGGGGCACACGCAGCACAGCCGCCGCCGCCGCCGCCTTTCACGCCGATGGCGACGGTGGCTGCTCGTAGTGATGATGGTGGTGGTGATGGTGGCGTTGGCGTTGGAGTAGCGGGTACAGTGACGGCTATATCCTGAGCTCGGTCTCTGAGCCCGACGACGCGCCGGCCATGAGTCCCGCCGGCCCCGGCCGCTGGCCCACCGGCCGCCCGTGGTGCGGCGTGGATGTGGCGGAGGTCTGGGCCACGGCGGCGGCGGCGGCGGTGGACGTCGCGTGCGTGACGCTGCCCGGCGTCATGAGCGGGGAGATGGACGGGGAGCGCGTGGCCAGCGGCGACAGGGATGGGCTGAACGAGGGCGACATGGCGGGGGAGGTGAAGGACGATTCGTGGCTGATGGGGGAGCGAGGCAGCGAGGGCAGAGTCATCTGACTAGTTCGCACCGAGCTGAGCGCGACGGGGGCGATGGAGCGGGGCGCGACGCTCGTCAGCAGCGGCGGCGGGATCGTCTTCACCTGAGGGTTCAACGTCTTCTTCATCGGCTCGCGGCTGTAGTTCGGCGCCGAGTCGTCCTTGAGGCGAGCGATCTCCGAGAAGACGTGAGCGAGCGGCTGGTACTGCGGCCCCCAGTCCAGCAGGTAGTCCCAGTTGTAGGATCCCTGGAGCTCCTCCTCGGAGTGGACGATGGAGCTGAGGGAGCCCGTCATGGAGGGCTGGCTCTCGTCGCCGAATCCAAAAGCTCTCGTGCCGTCCATGATGGAGGACTCCTCCTCGGGGGTCACTTCGTTCAGCTTGGCGTAGATGAGGTTGCTGATGTCCATGCCGTCCGCCTCTCCCCCGCCCTCGTCGTCGAACATGTGCATGCTCTCCATGGAGTGCGCCAGGTCCTGCGAGCCCTTCGTGGACTCGCTCTTGGTCGTGTCGATGCCGAGCCTCGCGAGGTATTCCTGAGTGTTGTGCACGGACACGTCGCTCATGTTGTCGTCGTCGCGGATCCCTGAGTCGGGCAGGCCGAGGCGCTCCCGCAGCTTCTGCTGCTGGATCAGCGGCCCCTCGTTGATCATGCGGATCTCCTCGTCCTCCACGTCCTCGTTGTCGTCGGCGCTGCCGCGGCCGCTGCTGGCGCTCTGGCTCTGCTCGCTCATCTCCGAGGTGGTGTTGCCGTGGTGGTGGCTGCGCTCGCCGTGGTGGTCGTAGTGCGGCAGGTCGTTGTAGCGGGGCGGGTACTGGGACAAGTCAGCGGGCGCCGTGGGCGGAGGCCGGATGTCGATGGTGTCGAAGGAGGTGTCAAACTGGTCGGTCATCGCCGGCTTCCTGGCGCGAAGGTTGCGGCGGTACAGGAAGAGGAAAGCGCCACCGAATATGAGCACCAGGAATATGAGGGCGATAAGCAGGCCGATGGCCCAGGTGGCCAGCCCGCCGGAGTCTTGGCCACCTGTGACGGCCGGAGCGGTGGTGTTCCACGTCCCATTCCTGCCGCCTACGCTGACCTCGGCCTCGGCCACAGCCTGCAGCGACCCGACCAGACCCGACGTGGCCACGATCTTGAGGCGAGTGAGGCCCTCGTCGCGGCCCAAGACGCGGCGCACCGTGATCTCGCCCGACGTTCTGTTGATCTTGTAGGTCTGCGACGAGGTCAGGAGCGAGTAGAAGACGCGGCCGTCGGGCCCTTCGTCCTTGTCCGTGGCCTCCACGCGGCCCACGACGGCGCCCGTCTCCAGGTTGGTGGGGACGGCGAAGTTGTAGTTCCGCTCCAGGAACTCCGGCGCGAACTCGTCCTTGCTCTCCACGTTGACCTGCACCATGACGACCGCCGACTTGCCGCCGGCGTCCACGGCGCGGAGCATGAACGAATAGACCTGCTTGGCCTCGTAGTCGAACACCGCCTGAGTGACCACGACGCCCGTCTTGTGGTTGACACTGAACTTGTCCATGTCCTTCCCTCCTGGAATGGAGTAGTTGACAGCGCCGTACTGCCCTTTGTCGGCGTCGTTGGCGTGGGCCGTGAAGACGGTCGTGCCGACGGGGGCGTTCTCCTCCACGAACTCCAGATACTTGTCAACAGGGAACTGCGGAGCGTTGTCGTTCTCGTCGTACAGTGTGATGTTGACCGTGGCGAGAGCAGACAGTGGGTGGTGCCGGTTGCTGTCTGTTGCTCGGACGATGAACCTGTATTCTGGCACGGCGTCGAAGTCCAGTGGCTCTCGGAGGATGATCAGACCAGAGTCGGAATCAAGAGCAAAGACCTGGTGGTCGTTGCCGGAAGTGATGTCGTAATGTATCCTGGCGTTGTCTCCAGCATCGTTATCGGTGGCCAGGACCTGCAGGATGGAGGCGCCGACGCTGAGGGACTCGCTCACCTCGACGCTGTACTCGCTCTGATTGAAGACGGGCGCGTGGTCATTCACGTCGTCCACGGTGATGATGACCTCGGCGGTGGCGTTCCGGGCGGGCTGACCGCGGTCGGTGGCCAGCGTCACCAGCCGGAACTTGGAGTGCTGCTCGCGGTCCAGGCGCTTCACCAGAAGGATCTTCCCGGTGTTGCTGGTGATCTGGAAGGCGTTGAGCTCGTTGCCGCCCACGATCTTGTAGTCGATGTTGCGGTTGAGGCGAGACTCGTCCATGTCAGAGGCAGACACGCGAGTCACGATGTGCCCGCGCGGTGCGTTCTCGCTGACGCGCGCCCTGTCGAGAAAAGGAAAATTGCCATCATTAACATACTTAATACACACAAGCACACAAACATACACACAAGCACAAACACACACACAAGCACAAACACACAAACAAGTACAAACACACACACAGCAAGACAAAAATGCGAGACAATGCGAGACAAAATGGTCCTTACGTGTAGACTTCTCGTGAGAACTTTGGCGCATTGTCGTTGACGTCGGTGACCTGGATCCTGACGGCGGCCACGGCGGCGAGGGATGGCCGTCCGCCGTCTCTCGCCGTCACCACCAGCTGGATCACGGGCTGCCGGGGGTTGTAGTGCACCGAGGAGTTTGTGTAGATGACGCCGGTGCGCTCGCTGATGTAGAAGCCGCCGTCGGAGGCCGTGCCCAGGCTGTAGGTCACGCGGGCGTTGGTGCCTGCGTCGGCGTCCGTGGCGTTCACCTGCAGAAGGGCAAGGGTTGTTAGACTCATTTCTCAGAATATACTTTGACCAGCTATGATCTTATGTAAGTACCGTTATATTGCTTCTTGTGAGATTGATTTAATTACTTTATCATTTGGACTTTAAAAAATAGATTTGATATAAATTGTCATAATCTTATGCTTTCGTATTATTTGCTGAAATTCAACTTTTCTGCCTATTTCAATCCAAATTCTAATCCAATACCTGATGTCGATTATTGTTATGTATATCAAATATATCACTCTGGCTTGTATTTAGTCTTCTAGCAATATACATTCAAACTTCTAAACTTCTTAAACTCAAAATTTCCTCCGAGCGACCTCCTCTCTAGTCGTCCAGGCCCGCCAGCAAATCACCCCCACGCGAGGAGGCGTCCTGTACGCGTCTCAACTCACCCTAATGACGGAGGTCCCCGAGGGCGAGAGCTCGGGCAGCTCCACCTGGTACGCCTGCTGCGTGAAGACGGGCGTGTTGTCGTTCTCGTCGACGACCTGAACCGTGATGGACGTGGTGGCTACGTGGGCGGTGTCGGAAGCCTCCACCTGCAACATGTACTCCGCCCGCCCCTCGTGGTCCAGCGGCGCCGCCAGGGTGATCTTGCCGCTGAACTTGTCGATGCTGAACATGTTGTGCGGGTTGCCGTCCGTGGCGAAGTTGTACGTGATGGCGGGGTTCGTGTCGACGTCGTTGGCCGTGATGGTGGTGATGACGGTGCCCACCTCGGATCCTGCGCGGGAGGAGGGAAACGGTTAGAGGACTCTACTTACCTTGCGATTATCCTAGACATTATGGTTCATCCTTTCCTTTGGTGACTATTTATTAGAGGAAATGAATACTGCAAGACTACATCAATTACTCACCTTCTGACACCTGGACAATCGAGTGAGGAGGGAAGGTAGGCTGGTTGTCGTTCGCGTCCACGATGTTGATCCTGAGGGTGCAGGTTCCCGTCAGCTGCGGCGCGCCCTCGTCCGTGGCGAAAATCGTCAGCTTGTAGGCGTCGCGGATCTCGCGGTCCAGTACGATGTTCGTTTTGACGATGCCCGAGAACGGGGGGTCGATGACGAAGGCGTTGTCATGGTTACCGTCGACGATGTGATAGACGATGTTCGCGTTGGCCCCCGTGTCGTCGTCGGTGGCCGAGACCTGCATGACGTAGGCGCCCTTGTTGTAGCCCTCCCACACCGAGGAGATGTACTGGTCCTGCGTGAAGCGCGGCGCGTTGTCGTTGACGTCCACCAGGGTGATCCAGACGCTCGCGTACGCGTAGAGGGGCATCTCGCTCTCCGCTCGCGCCACGACGATCAGCCTCATCTTGGGCAGCGTTTCGTAGTCGAGGCGCTCCGGGTTCCTCACTCGGATCAAGCCGTTGTTGCTATTGATGTCGAATATGTTGTCTTCGTTGCACGAGCCGAAGCTGTACGTGATCCTTGGGAGGCGAGCGTCAGTGCGATACACGCCCACCTGAATCACGTCCGTGCCTGCCGGGGCGTTCTCGTCCAGCTCCACGGAATAGTTCGAGCTGCGGAATTTCAGCGTCGTCGCGGAAGCATTCCCGACGCGGATTTCGACCAAGCCCGTCGACGACTGAGACGGCGTCCCTCGGTCCCTGGCGACGACCTCCAGGTGGAAGAGGTCCCCGCTCTCCAGCCCGAGGCGACTCGTCGCCGTGACGATGCCGGTCTCGGGGTTGATGCGGAACTTGTCGTTTTCTGGCTTGCTGACCAGGCTGTAGGGAGATCATCATTATTATGCTAATCTTTTTCACTGGCAAACGATGTTAATGTATCAAGAACATGCAGTAAGAGAGGAAAAAGACGAAAGGACGAAAACTTACCTGAAGAAAATATCGGCATTCACTCCTTCGTCCTTGTCGGAAGCGGTGACCTGAATCAGCTGATTGCCGGGGTGGTAATAGCCCGGGACGTCCACCGTGAACGGATACAAGCTGAACACGGGTTTGTTGTCGTTCACGTCTGTGATGGTGATCTGAACCTGAGTTTTCTCCGAGCGAGAATCATACCGGCCGCCGTCGGTGGCTCTTACTTCGAAAGTGTATACACTCTTCTTCTCACGATCGAAGGTCCTGTTGAAAATCAATGTTAATAATAAAGGTTTTACAGAAATAACCAAAATGTTGAGTTCTTTTGAGCATGTGCCAACACGCTGTAACAAGACCTGAAGGCTTGTGTGACTTACCCTGCCGTCGTGATGACACCCGTTTCATTGTCGATCTTGAAGAGCCACTGCGTCTCGTTGCTCAGCGAATACGTTAGACGCGCATTTTCTCCATGATCTTCGTCCGTGGCTCTCACCGTCAGGACGGTCGTGCCCGGCGGCGCGTCCTCCGGCAGTGTCGCCGTGTACCGATTCTGCGAGAACTTCGGGTCGTTGTCGTTCTGATCTTCGACCGTGATGGTGATGTTGCAGATGCCCCGCAGCGGCGAGGAGGCGCGGTCCTCGGCCGTGATCACCAGGAAGTACTTGGCGTTGGCCTCGCGGTCCAGCGGCCGCGACGACAGCTGCCCCGTGTACGAGCCGATGCTGAACTTGTTGTTGATGTTGCCGTCGGTGATGGAGTACCTCACTCGGCCGTTGAAGCCGGCGTCCCTGTCGGTGGCCAGCACGGTGTGGATGACGGAGAGGTCGGTGTTCTCGGGCACGCGGAGCGGGTAGCAGGAGTCGCGGAACTCGGGCGCGTGGTCGTTGACGTCCGTGAGCGTGACGAGGACCGACGCCGTGTCGTACTGCGCCGGGAAGGATCCGTCGCGCACGTAGATGGTCAGCGTGTACTGGTCCTTCTCCTCGCGGTCCAGCGTGGCCACGGTGTGGATCTCGCCGGTGCCGGGGTTGATGCGGAACTTGTTGTCGCCGATTCCGGCCGGGATGATGTAGGTGAGGTTGCTGTTGGTTCCGTAGTCGCGGTCGGTGGCCGTGACGCGGATGACGGACGTGCCCGGCGGCGCCCCCTCCGACACGTTGGCCTTGTACACCGGCTGGCTGAACTTGGGCGGGTTGTCGTTCACGTCCTCGATGAAGACTTCGATGACCTGCATGGCGGAGCGCGGCGGCTGCCCGTGGTCGCTGGCCGTCACGTTGAGGCGGTATTGCGTGGCGCGCTCGCGGTCCAGCGCCTTGACGATGGTCAGCACGCCGGTCTCGTAGTCGAGGGCGAAACTGCCGTCCTCGTTGCCCGACGTGATGATGTAGGTGACGCGGCCGTTGTCGAGCGAGTCCTCGTCGGTGGCGATGACGTGCAGCACGGGGTAGCCGCGCGGCTCGTCCTCCATGATGTCGATGCGGCCGCGAGACACGAACTTGGGCGAGTTGTCGTTGTAGTCCTCGATGAGGATGCGGGCCGTGACGGAGGCCTGGCGCCGCTGGGTCTCGTCGCGCGGCTGGTCCGATGCCGTCACCACGAGCGTGAACTCGAGGTGCTCCTCGTAGTCGAGTGGGGCCATCAGCGTCAGCATACCCGTCGTCGAGTCCAGCTTGAACACCTTCTTTGGCGACTGCTGCGTGAGCGCGTACTGCAGGTAGCCGTTGTCGCCCGAGTCGAGGTCGGTGGCGGTGAAGTTCCAGACGGGCGTCCCGATGGCCGTGTTCTCGCTGATGGAGAAGATGATGGGGTCGTCCTTGAACACCGGCGACTGGTCGTTCTCGTCTTGGACTTCGATCTTGACGTTGATGATGGAGCTCTGCGGGTTGGTGGACGACGCGTCCACGGCCTTGACCTGCAGCATGTACTCCGCCGTGAGCTCGAAGTCCACCTCCCTGGCGGTGAAGACCTGCCCCGTCGTCTTGTTGATGTCGAAGGTCCCGAAGGTGTTGCCCGACAGGATGGTGTAGGTGACGCGGCCGTTCTCGCTGGCGTCGCGGTCCACGGCGATGACGGAGCCGACCTCCTCGCCCACGCCCACCCCCTCTTTGACCCGGAAGGTCATGGAGGACGCGGGGAAGGTCGGTCGGTTGTCGTTCAGGTCCAGCACCTCGATCTGTATCAACTTGGTGACGTTCCTGGGCGGGTTGCCCTGGTCGCTCGCCATCACCACCACGCGGTACTCCTGCTTGGCCTCGTGGTCCAGCACCTGCGGGGGAGGGGGGGGGGCGGAGGCGTTAGTAAGAGGGAGAAAAGAAGGGCAGAGGTGGATTCTGATAACTAGAATAGGAATAGATAGGAACTAGTCCGTTTTTTTTCATATCATCCGCGGGAACATGATTTTTTTTTTGAATAGGAATGTTTATAATAATGATGATAATGATAATAACATCAACAACAGCGATAATAATAATAAGAAAAATAACAACAATACTATGATGATAATAATAATAATAATTATGGTGATGATGATAATAATAACAACGACAATACTATGATGATGATGATGATGATGATAATAATAATAATAATAATAATAATAATAATAATAATAATAATAATGATAACAACAATAACGATGATTAAAAAATAATGCTAATAACAACTAATCCAACATGAATCCCTTAACTCATCACTAAAAATCCAAGATAACCCAAAAGATAGATAAAAAATCCTCAATCAACCAACCTTGGTGGTGGTGATGATGCCTGTCGTGGGGTTGATGGTGAAGGCCGAGTCATCATCGGAGTCATCGTTAGTGATGAAGGAGTAAGTGATGGAGGCGTTGTTGCCTTCGTCCCGGTCTGTGGCTCGAACCTGCGGGGGAGGGGGGAGGGGGAGGGAGGAAAAGGGGGGTGTTAAGTAGGGTACTCGTAATAATGATGGTAGGAGTAGTAGTAGGAGTAATGGTTGTGGTTGTAGTGTTGATATTACTACTGCTAGAGGTAGTATTACTGCTACTACTACTGCTATTGGTAGCTGTGATAGTGATGGTAGCAACAGCTTTTGCAGTATAGTAATGCCATCAATGATCGTAGTAATGGTGAGGATAATTATGATAAACAGCAACAATAATAATGACAATGATACTGATAATAACGATAATGATAATAATAATATTAATGATGAAGTAATATCTACACTATCAGTAATAACAACACTAATAAAAAAGAAATACTTCAACAGTCAGAGAATGAATAATTGTAACTTTGCTTTTACTACTAGTACTACTGTTACTAATACAGACAGCAATGCCATTAAAACAAAAACTATAACAACACTAATAACAAAACCAACAAAACAGTCACGATAACAAAACTCAAGAGTAGCGAAGGCCAGTCAGCCTCTTCTACTCCCACTCCGCCACGTGGCCCGGCGAGGATGGCACTAGTCACTCACCTGCAGGACCTCTGTGCCGGCGGGCTGCTCCTCCCTGACGCTGACGGAGGGCTCTCGGGGCTCGATGAATGTGGGCGAATTGTCGTTGACGTCGGTGACCAGGACGCGCACGGTGGCGTGGGCGTGGCGCGGCGGCCGCCCTTCGTCGTGCACTTCCGCTGTCACCTCGTAGACCGCCTT
>NW_028234422.1:31421710-31426710 GCF_977035675.1 Penaeus japonicus | reverse complement strand
AATCTGCGTAAAATTAAATAAAATCCAAACTCGAGAGTCAAAGTCCAAAATTTTCGCTTCTCAGAAAGGTGACGAAGACACTACCTTGTCGATGAGGAACATCTTGCCGGGATTCTGGACGAGCTCGTAGGTGACGACGCCGTTGTCGCCGGAGTCGTGGTCGAGGGCGTGGGCCGCGTAGATGGCCTCGTTGAGCACCGCGTTCTCCCTCACGGAGATCTTCACCGAACTCACGTCGAACTCCGGCGCGTTGTCGTTCACATCCCATATACTGATGTTTACCTGTTGGCGAGAGAGAAGAAGGCCCGTGGTGAGGACATTCACTTCAGGAATAAGGGAATTACTTCATTAATTTCACCAAAACAAGGCATCAGTTGGGTCACACGCGTTCGGCGGTTTTCCCAAGACGACATACCTGAGTGTGGCCGTAAGTGGGTGGGTTGCCTGTGGTGGCCAGCACGTTGAGGAGGACAAAGGGATGAGATTCATGGTCGAGTGACGAGGCGGTGCTGATGATGCCGCTCTGGCTGTTGATGCTGAAGTAACCGTTGGGGTCTCCCGAGTAGATGTTGTAGCGCATTTCTCCGTCACCTGAGCGCGATAAGGGCTTATTAATGTGGCAGTCCCTGCTTCTTCGAGTGTAGTTATGGTAGTCAGGAAGGGGGAATATTCCACTTCGCAATTACTGTCTATTTGGTACTTCATGAAAATAAGAAATCAAAAAAATATAAGTGTTTGCCCCTAAAATCAGAGAGAAAGTTCTGCCTTACCTCTGACGCTAGAAGTAGCCCTGACGGTGCCCACGACGTAGCCCACGGACACGCTCTCTTCAGCGCCGAAGGTATAGCGCGGTTTCTCGAAGATCGGCGGCTCTTG
This sequence comes from Penaeus japonicus, assembly GCF_977035675.1. Lineage (NCBI taxonomy): Eukaryota > Metazoa > Arthropoda > Malacostraca > Decapoda > Penaeidae > Penaeus > Penaeus japonicus. The sequence continues at coordinate 31,425,834 of NW_028234422.1, read as the reverse complement.
GTTCGAGTCGATGACCGAGATGGCGACCTCCGCTTCGCTGGCCGACCTGCGGGAGAGACATTTCGAGACTGAGAGGCCGGGATCGAGAGAGAGAGATAGAGACTAACTAGTATGCATTGGACAAACAAGAAAAGAGGTAAAGATGAGCTTCCAGTAGGCTTTGCAATGACCAGTTGACCTTCGAGGAATGAGAAACGAACCTGAGTCCGGCGCCATCGCGAGCCGAGACGTTGATGTGGTACATGGGCGTGGACTTGGACAGAGGATGCTTGACGAAGATCTCTCCCGTCTTGCCGTTGATGGTGAAGATCCCGGCGTCGTTGCCGCTCATGATCTCGTACGTCACCTGCGGAAGAAGATCCGATTCGCGTAAGACAATGGGACACACTGAGTTGATATAGGCGTTCGGCTATCTTCAAAATAGTTCAAAATGGCGATAGGAAAAGAAAAAGAAACATGAGATTAAAAATCACTGTTGCTACTTCACTCTTTCTGTCTCTTTCTTTCTTTCTCTCTCCCTCTCTCTTTTACTCTTCTCTCTCTCTCTCTCTCTCTCTCTCTCTCTCTCTCTCTCTCTCTCTCTCTCTCTCTCTCTTTCTCTCTCTCTCCCTCTCTTTCTTCCTCCCACCCTACCTCCTTCCCTCTCTCTCTCTCTCTCTCTCTCTCTCTCTCTCTCTCTCTCTCTCTCTCTCTCTCTCTCTCTCTCCCTCTTTCTCCCTCCTCTCCCTCTCTCTCTCTCCCCTCCTCCCTCCCTCCTCCTCTCTCCCTTCTCCCCCCCTCCCTCCCCCCCCTCCTCTCCCTCTCCTCTCCCTCTCCTCTCCCTCTCCCTCCCTCCTCTCCCTCTCCCTCCCTCCCTCTCCCCCTCTCCCTCCCTCCTTCCCTCTCCCTCTCCCTCTCCCTCCCTCCTTCCCTCTCTCTCTCCCTCTCCCTTACCCCCTCCCTTCCTCCCTCTCTCTCTCCCTCTCACCTGGCCATATATCCCCGCATCCTTGTCCGTGGCGACGACCACCACGACCGGAGAGGACGACGAATGCTGTTCCCTGAGCGACACGTTGTACTGCTTCGGGTAGAAGACGGGGAGGTTGTCGTTTACATCCACCAGCTGGATCTTCACGGCCGCTGTCGTGCTCAGGCCACCTGTGGGGGGTACAAGGGGAGGAGGGGGGTGAGACCAGCCGCTGGGTGTGGAGGAGAAGATGGAAGGAGGAAAGTCATGGAAGGATGGTGTACGGATTAGCATGGAGTATTGGAATGTTGGAAGTAATAGGATGGTGATGTAAGTATTAGAATGATGTAAGTTTTGGATTGATGTAAGTATTGTAGTTATGTAAGTATCAACGTGGTGTAAGTATCAGAATGATTTAAGTATATAATTGATGCAAGGATTAGAATGATCTAAGTATTAGAATGATCTAAGTATTAGAATGATCAAAGTATTAGAATGAACTAAGTATTAGAATGATCTAAGTATTAGAATGATCTAAGTATTAGAATGATCAAAATATTAGAATGATCTAAGTATTAGAATGATCAAAATATTAGAATGATCTAAGTATTAGAATGATCTAAGTATTAGAATGATCTAAGTATTAGAATGATCAAAGTATTAGAATGATCTAAGTATTAGAATGATCGAAGTATTAGAATGATCTAAGTATTAGAATGATCAAAATATTAGAATGATCTAAGTATTAGAATGATCTAAGTATTAGAATGATCAAAATATTAGAATGATCTAAGTATTAGAATGATCTAAGTATTAGAATGATCAAAGTATTAGAATGATCTAAGTATTAGAATGATCAAAGTATTAGAATGATGTAAGTTTTGTATTGATGTGAGTATTGTAGTTATGTAAGTATCAACGTGGTGTAAGTATCAGAATGATTTAAGTATATAATTGATGCAAGGATTAGAATGATCTAAGTATTAGAATGATCTAAGTATTAGAATGATCAAAGTATTAGAATGAACTAAGTATTAGAATGATCTAAGTATTAGAATGATCAAATTATTAGAATGATCTAAGTATTAGAATGATCAAAGTATTAGAATGATCTAAGTATTAGAATGATCTAAGTATTAGAATGATCAAAATATTAGAATGATCTAAGTATTAGAATGATCTAAGTATTAGAATGATCAAAGTATTAGAATGATCAAAGTATTAGAATGATCTAATTATTAGAATGATCAAAGTATTAGAGTGATCTAAGTATTAGAATGATCTAAGTATTAGAATGATATTAGAGCGATGCAAATATCAGAATGCTGACGTAAGTGTATGATGATGATCATGCCAATGGTGACAGTAGTGGCGTGACATGACATGTGACATGAGATGAAGTGAAAGCGAAGACCAACAAACACAAGACAAAGGGAAAGACATGAGCTAATATTTGTAGGAATTTATTTCGCTATGTATTTACTGCAAGTTATTCTCATCATATTTTCTAATTATGAATAGCAAAAGGGGTATTGCATCCCTGACCAAAAATGATTTCTCAATTATATGAATTCAGAAGGATGGAAAATATAAAAGAAACATTAATAAAATAAAAAAATAAAAAAACATCATAACAAAATGAAATTAAACCAACAAAAAATAGAAACCAAAAAGACAACAAAAACTAAACAAACAGACAAATAAATACAAAAAAGTTAAAAAAGAAGAAAAAAAAAAAACCCAGAAAGTCCCACCTCTGTCCGTCGCCACAACCGGAAACTCGTAGACGGCTCGGGTCTCGTGGTCCAGCTTCCCGGAGATGCAGATCTCGCCCGTGACAGGTCGGATTTCGAATTCCTTGAACTGCTTGAAGCCGTCGCCGATCGTGTAGTTGACCTCCGCGTTGACACCGCAGTCGGGGTCGGTCGCGGATACCTGGAGAGAGAGAGAGAGAAAAAGGGGAGGTCAGGTACTGGGTCACTCGCTGCGGGTGTGTGTGTGTGTGTGTGTGTGTGTGTGTGTGTGTGTGTGTGTGTGTGTGTGTGTGTGTGTGTGTGTGTGTGTGTGTGTGTGTGTGTGTGTGTGTTTGTGTGTGTGTGTGTGTGTGTGAGAGAGAGAGAGAGAGAGAGAGAGAGAGAGAGAGAGAGAGAGAGAGAGAGAGAGAGAGAGAGAGAGAGAGAGAGAGAGAGAGAGAGAGAGAGAGAGAGAGAGAGAGAGAGAGAGAAGAGAAGAGAGAGAAAGAGAGAGAGAAAGAGAGAGAGAGATAGATAGAGAGAGAAGAGAGAGAGAGAGAGAGAGAGAGAGAGAGAGAGAGAGAGAGAGAGAGAGAGAGAGAGAGAGAGAGAGAGAGAGAGAGAGAGAGAGAGAGAGAGAGAGTGTACGTAAAAGTGTATGTATGTGTGTGTGTATGTGTGTATGCAACGTAGGTGTGTATACAGGTGTGGGTTCGTCAACACAGACACAAGATATACCTCTAATCTGCCAGCGTGTTTGCTGTGTGGGATGGAGCTCCTAAACCAAACAGATTTGCGGAGCCAGGTGTTCTGTGGTAAAATGCCGTATATATATATGTATTAACAAGTATATAGCATTTTATTATTAGACAATATACATTTACGCTAACACATACACACAGACACATACACACAGGTAGAAGGGTGGGAATGTAAACGTTTAAATGACAAACACATTTTAAAATCCTTTTTCTTCAGAGCCAAATTTGCATCGATCAACCGACAAGAAATAATACTTTAACATCCCCGAGTCGTTACAGCTAACGCCATTCGACATATCCTCATCATGGCGTTATTTCCTGCGACAAATAAAAAGCCACAGGGGAATTTACAAGTGTCCGTTTCCCCTTGAGAGCCAGGCAAGAGGAGGGAGGGGGGGGGAGGGGTAAGATGGCCCTTGCCGAAGGAACCAACGCTAAGGAGGAGGGAGAGGCCAGCGACAGGATCGAGCGCTAAGTCGCCTTGGCCGATGGAGGATTTTGGAAACGGCCGTCTCGTCTATCGCCTTGCGGGGGAAGAAAAGAGAAGGCTTGGGAGACGGACGATATATATATGTTTTTTTTCCCCTCGTTGAGATCGTTTAGGCGAAGCGGGATGAGGTGGTGAGCTCGGAAATGGAGATGAATGAAGGTGTTTTACCAGTTCGTGGCATCGGTCCTCGGGCT
>NW_028234422.1:31414210-31416710 GCF_977035675.1 Penaeus japonicus | reverse complement strand
CACAGGGATACTCGTGTGTATTTTATTAATTTTATATAACACGACTGAGAAGAGAGACAGAGAGAGAGTGAGACAGAGAGAGAGAGAGAGAGAGAGAGAGAGAGAGAGAGAGAGAGAGAGAGAGAGAGAGAGAGAGAGAGAGAGAGAGAGAGAGAGAGAGAGAGAGAGAGAGAGAGAGAGAGAGAGACGCAACTTCAGGTAGAGCCAAAGCCGTGTTATTAGAGGTTGTGACGATGACATATTGTTAGCTGGAGCGACGCGAGGGCCCGGCATGCAAGACTACCACCTGTCACAGTAGCCAGGGAATGCGTTGCTGCCCTAATCCGCAAACGGATTCCATGGCGAGAAACGAAAACACATTTACGCCAACACCTTGTGAGAGGGGCGACTCGAGTGGCAATGAGATGTCAACTCTTTTGGCAACACGTGCGGTATCCACTATCTATCCAATGACTAGAGAGGAAACAAATGAACAGCGAGCCGCAAATAGCAAGAAAACACTCGCACCTCAATGCCGCGGTTCTCATTTCGCGATCTGTTGCGGCCGATTTCGCGCGAGGCCGATACCGCTCCGTCGCGATTGTCGGGTCTTAAGAATCCTTTCGGGCCTTCGGAGCCAAGCCACGGCGTTCTGCGGGCAAGAAGGGCTCGGTCGCCGTGCGTTATGCGTGGGCTCTTGTGCCTCTCTTCCCCCGTGGCTTCCTGCTCGGCTAAAGAAGGGCACATTCTTCAGCGGGAAAGTGGAGAGATGGAGCTCTTTTCGCCCGGACCGAGAGGCTCCCATAATGATTCAGTGGAATGCGATGGCGGGCGATTCCGGCAACGCTACAAGATTCAATAAAGATAACAAAAAAGGGAAGCGGAGATCGACGTCTCTGATGGCATCGGGGCAGAAAGCAGAAGTCAACCAACTCACGCCACGTCGAGTGTTCACAAACTCAATAACTCACAGACGTGGAACTTACTTACTCTCTCTCTCTCTCTCTCTCTCTCTCCCTTCCTCCATCCCTATCTATCTCCCATCCTCTTTCGCCCCCCCCTCTCTCTCTCTTTCTCTCTCTCTCTCTCTCTCTCTCTCTCTCTCTCTCTCTCTCTCTCTCTCTCTCTCTCTCTCTCTCTCTCTCTCTCTCTCCCTTCATCCATCCCTATCTATCTCCCACCCTCTTTCGCCCCCCCCCTCTCTCTCTCTCTCTCTCTCTCTCTCTCTCTCCCTTCATCCATCCCTATCTATCTCCCCCCCTCTTTCGCCCCCCCCCCTCTCTCTCTTTCTCTCTCTCTCTCTCTCTCACTCTATCCATCCATTTATCTATCCCTCCTTCCATCCATCCATCCATTTATCTATCCCTCCATCCATCCCTCTTCCTCCTGCGCTACCTCCCTTCCTCTCTCTCTCTCTCTCTCTCTCTCTCTCTCTCTCTCTCTCTCCCTCCCTCTCTCTCTCTCTCTCTCCCTCTATTTTCTCTTTCCCTTCCACCTCCTTTTTCTTCAGGCAGGCGTTTTCTAATAAACTGATTCCTATTACACACTTGATATAGCTTTCCCCATCAAAATTTCTAATAATTTTCATACACCAATTTACGATTTATTTTCGGGTAAATGGGTTGTTTACTATGGTGCATTTTAATCGTCTATCAATCTACCTGTAAATTGCACACACACATACGTATACAGTATATATTTAAGTATGTCTGTGTGTGTGTGTGTGTGTATATGTGTGTGTGTGTATATGTGTGTGTGTGTGTGTGTGTGTGTGTGTGTGTGTGTGTGTGTGTGTGTGTGTGTGTGTGTGTGTGTGTGTGTGTGTGTGTGTGTGTGTGTGCGTGTCATTCCCTTTGTTTTCCGCTCTTTGTCCCGACGCGACACCTCCAGACTTTTCTAGTTCTCATACTTGGCAGCGTCCATAAAATGACTATAAAAGTCAAGCATAAGAGCGTAAAGCGAAGCGGAGCCAAAGTGACGTTGCGAGACACGCTGAAAAAGTGTCAAACTCGGCTGCTTCCATTACCAGCTCCATCAGCATCAAGAGACCGGACCGATAAGTGGTGTGATTCTCTCTCTCGCTCTCTCTCTCTCTCTCTCTTCTTCTTCTTCTTCTCTCCTACACACACAGAGACACACTCTCTCTCTTTCTTTCTCTCCTACACCCCCTCTCTCTCTCTCACTCTCTCTCTCTTTCTTTCTCTCCTACACCCTCTCTCTCTCTCACTCTCTCTCCCTCTCTCTCTCTCTCTCTCTTTTCCTTTCTCTCTCTCTCTCTCTTTCTCTCCTACCCCCCTCTATCTCTCTTTGTCTCTCTCTCTCTCTCTCTTTCTCTTCTGCTCCCCTCTTTCCCTTTCCCCTCTTCCTTCCTTCTCCCCCTCCCCTTAAACTCAAAACACCGCCGAGGCCTCCCCTCACCGCCGCCAAAGCGAAAGCCCCGCGCCCTCCGACCCGACGAGGATTCCGGTGACGCGACTGAAATCCGAGCGCTGCCGTTGCTAATTACGGCTCGTATTGCAGA
>NW_028234422.1:31399210-31409210 GCF_977035675.1 Penaeus japonicus | reverse complement strand
CCACTCAGCGTATCGACAAAGTAATATCACCCTTACGTACAGTTTTGTAGAGAACGAAGATGACATTTTTTTGTCCCTAAGCTAGCCCATACATCGCAGCCAAAGAAATATCGCCCTTGCGCTCCCTCGCATAGAGCTCGTTGGTGCTGCCTCGCACGAAAGACTCAGTGTGAGGCAGAGTGAGAGAGGGAAATCACCCTTACAACGAGAAGAATAGAAGCGCATCTCGCCTACCCGGCCACGAGAGCGGGCACCCCACCCTGTCACCTGCTCTAAGTCCCGGCTCTGTCATACCCATTAATTGAGACCCGGCAAATAAATGGAATCACGGCCCCTCAAGTTTTATTACTGCAAGGTGATTTTTCTTTCTTATATTGTGACGTTATTACGGAGGGTGTTACGAGCTGTAACGGCTGGTTAGCGAATTTTGTCTTGTGGGGCGGACAGGGACAGGCAAACGGATGGCGCCCAATGTTGCTTTTATCGGGATATCCTTTCTCTCTTTTTTTCTTTCTTTCTCTCTACCTGGAACTTCTTTTTATTCCTCTTCTTTGGCCAATGTCGGTTTCGTCTCCTCTTCTTCTCCTTCTTTTTCTTCTTCGTGTCCTGATCGACTGCCATTATCAGGACCGGTGGCAGGGCGATCGCCAAAACCATCATTACTTGAAATTCCGGGTCGCGCGGAGGCTGCTCGCCCCGTGCATATCCTGTCGACCGACGACTCCCTCCCTGTCTCCCTGTCCTGGACGACTTCCCTGCAGGCCGTGGGAACAGTGTTACCAGTGCCAGCCCTTATGTCCGGTACGACACCACATGCCTGGCCACGCGTGACAACTCCCAGGGGACGCGGTAACACTGCTCGCCAGTCCTCGCACGTCTCCACCTACGTGGATTCACTAAGACATCGGCAGGTGTCTGTCTGCCCGCCTGTGCACGTCTGACCTTCTGCGCACGCGCGCACATGCGCACACACACACGCACACACATACACACACACACACACACACGCTAACACACACACACACACGCCCCCCCCACCACACGCACCCCCCCCCTCACACACACACACACACTCTCCCCCCACACACATACATACAGAAAGACTTACGCACTTGTGCAAACATACTTGCAAACAAGCACACACGCTGGCACGCGCGCGCACGCACTAGAACTCACCGAACTAGTGCACGTCTAGAAATCCAGTTACTTCAGCCAGCCTCACAAGCAAGCATGACATTTCCCTAGTGCATCAGAGGCTCATCCTTCTTCTTTCATAAAATAATCCGATCTAACAAACCTAAAACACTGTAATGAATGAGGACACCGATAAACAAATAGAAGGATGAATAAACGAATAAACAAATACCAAGTTAATAAGTACAGTAATCTGTAAAAAGACAAAAAAAAAGAAAAAAAAAAGAAATAAATTGATACCATAAAAAGCCTCAACCGAGGAATCATTATTTTCACTAAAGCCACGAGGCAATCTGACTCTGATGGTCTTTGCGACACTCAACATTAATCAGAATCAAACCTTAACAGGAGGTAATAGAGACGAGAAAGGGTGAGGGGGGGATGAGGGGAGGGGAGGGGTAAGGAGGGAGGGAGGTCGCTACGCACACTCCATGACGCATGACCATTTGCCATGTCTCCAGCGCATGACGTATGCCTTACGCTCCTCTTTGTGACCGAAATTCTGACGTCCATTTGAGTATCAGTCGCAGGACCGTGTAATTGATCCTACCCCTTGTACGTTAGAGAAAGAGCAAGAGAGAGAGAGAGAGAGAGAGAGAGAGAGAGAGAGAGAGAGAGAGAGAGAGAGAGAGAGAGAGAGAGAGAGGGGGGAAGAAAGAGAAAGAAGAAGAAGAAGAAGAAGAAGAAGAAGAAGAAGAAGAGAGAGAGATAGAGAGAGAGAGATAGATAGAGAGAGAGAGAGATAGAGAGATAGAGAGAGAGAGAGAGAGAGAGAGAGAGAGAGAGAGAGAGAGAGAGAGAGAGAGAGAGAGAGAGAGAGAGAGAGAGAGAGAGAGAGAGAGAGAGAGAGAGAGAGAGAGAGAAGGAAGAGAGAGAGAGAGAGGAAAGAGAGAGAGAGAGAGAGAGAGAGAGAGAGAGAGAGAGAGAGAGAGAGAGAGAGAGAGAGAGAGAGAGAGAGAGAGAGAGAGAGAGAGAGTTCCTCATAATGAGAGGAATGGAAAAGGACGGATCGACAAAGGATCGAGGACCTTCAACATAAACATAGTCGAGGATCTATCGAATGCTCGGAAATATAACGAAGACAGAGAAGGAGGAGGAAGGAGGAGACAGAGGAGGAGAAAGAAGAAGAAGAGGAATATAAAAGCACGAGGATGACATCGACGTGGAGGAAGGGGATGAGAAGGAGGAAGAGGAGGAGGAGGAGGAGGAACGGGAGGAAGAAGGAAATAAAGACAATGTGAGGAGTAGCGAGCGAGGAAGGCAGCCACTGGGGAAATTCTGAGGAGGAGGGAAAAGGAACGCTGCAAGGACTCGTGTATGGTCCCCCTGACATCCTACCCGTCGAACTTAACCCGATACCGCCACCTTCGCCTCATCATCGTCCTCCTGCTCATTCTCCGACTTCGCTTTCTCTCTCTTTCGCCCTGGCATTTTGGAAAGGGAGAGGGAAAGAGAGAGAGAGAAAGAGATGTAGAAAATATGAAAATGGAGAGAAAGAGAGAGAGAAAGGGAGGGAGGTAGGTCGGTAGGGAGGGAGGCAGGTAGGTAGGGAGGGAGGGAAAGAGAGAGATAGAGAGACGCAGAAAGATAAAAATAGAGAGGGAGAAAAAAGAGAATAAGAGCTTCAGAGAAGCAAAACAGAAGAAGAGACTGCAGGGGTATGTAAGAAGCAGAAACAAGTCCAAGACAACTATACAAAGGAACACAAAATCAAGCCTGAAGGACTTGGTTGCTCCCTGCAGACCGATCCTTCTTTCGCCGTGTGAGAGGATTCAGAACGTAACGTGATGAATACTGGCCATTACTTTGCGGTTGAACGACGAAGGGCTCAGAGTTCCTTCAGCAAGACTGCGTTTCATGACTCCAAACACTGAGGACCCGATTTTCCCTTCTGGTTAACCTCCTCTTTGTCGTTGGGTGAGTATACTCGCCTCTTGGTGTTCGGAAATATTAAACTTCCTTAGATCAAGACAAACAAACAAAGAAAAAAATCCAGGAGATATTAATCGCGGTTGAGGAGGAGTTCGGAAATATTAAACTTCCTTAGATCAAGACAAACAAACAAAGAAAAAAATCCAGGAGATATTAATCGCGTCTCGTTTTTCTTTAACGTACGGGAGTTTTGGCGGGAAAATTTGAGGTGCGGAGCCGTCTGATGATGCGAGTTCGCATTTAAAGTGATATCGTGCATTTAGTTCTTCTGAATTATCGTAATCGATATGAAGAGTGTGATTGACATTAAGATAGAGATAGCAAACGAGAGAAAGAGACAGAGAGAGAGAGGGAGAGAGAGAGGGAGAGAGAGAGAGAGAGAGAGAGAGAGAGAGAGAGAGAGAGAGAGAGAGAGAGAGAGAGAGAGAGAGAGAGAGAGAGAGAGAGGAGAGAGGAGAGAGGAGATAGATAGATAGATAGGTAGATAGAGAGAGACAGGGGGAGAGGAGAGAGATAGAAATAAATAGATAGATAGATAAATAGATAAATAGATAGATAGATAGATAGAGAGATAGATAGAGAGAGAGAGAGAGAAGGGGGGAGGGGGTTACAAGTAGAAATCCCAAATACCTAGCCCTCCACCCAGACCAGAGAAAGCAGGAGGCCACGTCCACACCGAAGGAGCCTCGAGACACAGGCGTTTGCGAAGTGCCGTCCAATCACAGGGAAAGACGAGACGACTCGGGTGATTTGACCTAGTGAGAGTAATTTAAGACAAGGCAATCTGGCGAGCGAAGTGGTCATTACTCTCCTCGGCAGCTCATCCAGCTCAGTCGACCAGCTCCTTTAAGGACCTCACTTTGCCTTCTCGATAATGCAATAGAGATCTCGATGGAAAGGAGAACGGAACGGAATATTGCAATAATCGAGACAGTTTATTGCAAAAAAGGTTTGTCAAGGAACACGAAAAAGATGCCAAAGAAGCCTTTAAACTAGCGTATGGCCCAAAGGCTTCCGTGGCCTAGTGGTTCAAAGAAGCCGTTATCAACAAGACTCTTAGTTTAAGTGGCAGAGAGATCACACAAACATGCTAGTCAGCTCTTCAAGAATACTGCAAAGCTATGGTGTGTTTTGTATGTATGTTAGATCTCAGAACTAAGAGGGCATACTTGAAATATACAGAAAATTGCACCAACTACTTAATACCTCAGATATATTAAAAGCTGCGTCGTTTATTTCGTGGTGTAGGGTAGCGTGGCCGACATAGTGGTGACAACATCAGTCATTTTGGGAGACTCAGGCGTACTCAGTGACTTCAGACACGAAAAACTGGTCAATATAAATATTTTTTTGCAACAAATTTCAAGACTGCCAGGACAGGGTACCAATGAGTTACTTCACTGAATACTAACTCATTACTGTGATTCTTCTCTTGTAGCCAGGCCGATCCTTTGGCCGGAGAAGAACACTGCATTGAGGACAGATACTGTGCAATACAAACGTCATTTAATCAAACAGAAGAATCGTAATTATTTCGGCAACAAACAGACAAATCAAACAGAAGAATCATAATTATTTCGGGAACAAACAGACAAATCAAACAGAAGAATCATAATTTCTTCGGGAATGGCGAAACCTTAGAAAGGAATGTAAACTGTAATAATGATAAAAAAAAAAAATGTACGTGTCCTACTTTTTCGTAACACTTCTCAACTTGTTAATAATTCATTGTCAAAAGTCATGAGAGAGGAGAAAAAAAATGTTGAGCCGTCCTCGAAATCGACAAACAATGATAATAGGAACGATAATAATAACAATAAGAAGACAGGAACGAAGGAGGAGGAGAACGAAATCGTCCGTAAATGGCCAAAGAGAGGAGCCGCTAAACTTGCAAGGCCACCGTTCCTCTTTCCCGCCGCTCCAGCTCCTCCAGCAGGCAGCAACCTCTCGTCTATCCAGTCCAGTCACTCGGCCTTCCGTTGGCAGATACTGAACAAAAAAGGAAAGAAGGAAAGAGAGGGAGAAAAAAAAATCACTCTTTGTTACTCGGCCTCGATATCAATTCAATCACGTGTAAGTATATCAAGTTCCAAGCTCGGCTGCCTCTTATTGATCCCTCCCCTCCTCTCCTCTCCCTTCCCCTCTCCTCTCTTCTCCTCTCCTCCCCTCCCCCTTCTCCTCTTCCATCTCGCACGTACACTTACATGTAAATGAGGATGAAGATAGACACCAAGCTTCCCCTCTCCTCCCCAGCCCCTATTAGCCTGATTATACCGAAACCGCCTCTTGATTCGGGCTAAAATGTCCATTGATTGTAGAAAAGTTACCGCTCGACCTGTTGGCGGAGCTGCCCCTTCAGCGCACAGGAGTCGACCTGGGATTGCACAGAAGCGGTTCCAGAGGCGCCCCAGAGGCTCGTCACGGGTTCTCCGCTCCCTTCGAGACGAAGCTCGTGGTCTCTAAAGGCTTTATATCATGATCACATAAAAGAAGAAGAAAAAAAGGCTAAAAGACTGAATGTGGAAGTAATAGCGATTAACCCACGCCCTCCTCCACTCCTCCACTCTTCCACTCCTCCACTCAATACCTAACAAAGCCTACACGAGCCTGCACCGTTGGCCAGTCCGCCTCCGCCGCGTGTGAGAGCGGGAAAGTCGCAGCGCGCAGTTGAGGGTGACAGTCCGTCGCGGCCGAGGAGGAGATTAGGTGCGGGCGGCGGTAGCAACAATTAGAGAGTGGGCGTGCGAAAGGGGGGGAGGGGAGGGGAGAGAAGACGGTCACCACTTAGACCTCGTCACTGTCGCCATGGTGTCCGACGCGGGCGAAGTGGCGAGGCGAGGAGGCGAACAGGAGACCGACCGACAGCAGAGCTCCCGAAACCTTTGTCGCATCGGGTTTTCTTTCCCTTCTGCTGTTGTTATCTTTCTTATCGAAATGGTGAGGCATGTGCCTTCTCTGTGGGGGCTAGCGTGTGTGGGAGTTCATATGTATGTATATATATATACATATATATATATATATATATATATATATATATATATATATATATATGTGTGTGTGTGTGTGTGTGTGTGTGTGTGTGTGTGTGTGTGTGTGTGTGTGTGTGTGTGTGTGTAGATAGATAGAAAGATATACACACACACACACACACACACACACACACACACACACACACACACACACACACATACACACACACACACACAAGTGTGTGTACAAGCATACATGTATGTATGAATGTATGTACGTATGTATGCATGTATGTCTATGTATGTATGTATGTATATATGTATGTGTGTATGTATATATATATATATATATATATATATATGTATGTATGTATGTATGTATGTATGTATGTATGTATGTATACACATATGGGGGACGGATGGACGCATGTGAGCAGCGCCGCACAAACAGCAGACGACCGAGATCGGGGCGGGCAGTTTGGTAGCCTGTTAAAACCTATGATGCTGCATTTCTGTCCAAATCAAGTGTCTTCTGCCTCTCCATCGACCGTCTCAGGGTGTACGAAGTGGTCCAAGACGCAAGGCAAGTTTCCTACCGCCCTGTGCTCCTTCTGGCGAGGGAAAACACAAGGGCTCCTACCTCTGACCACTGACGTATGGCAATGGCTGGTTTTCACGCGATAAACAGGTGTTCCTTTTCCTCGATGGAAGTGCCATTCACGGGAGCTCTTAATTATAATGGAAGCCGTTGGTTCGCTCTTATAAGTGAACTTCGCGTGGGTGTTGCTTCGTCCCGGCGGTGGTTTTTAGTGATTAATAGTGAGCGTTGCAATCGTCATCTTGGCAAGGAGGGCGTATGAGACAGGGAGAGCCTTTTCCAACACGTTCTAATCCTGTTCTGTTAATTAATGATCATTGGAGATACTGGGTCATTACACCGGATTCCTTGCATGCTTTCCTTATCTAATATCTCCCCTCTCCTTCCTCCTCCTTCTCCTCCACGTCCCCCTTCTCTATCTCTTCTCCCTCCTCTTCCTCCCCTTCATCCTCCCTATAGCCCACTTCTGTTGGTTAATGTGCTTTCAATTTATCGTCATTATCATGGGTCATCATTGCGACTTATTCGTTTTCTTCGGTTGGTGTTAGAGGCTGGAAGAGGAGGAGGAGGAGGAGGAGGAGGAGGAGGAGGAGGAGGAGGAGGAGGAGGAGGAGGAGGAGGAGGAGGAGGAGGAGGAGGAGGAGGAAGAAGAAGAGGAGGAGGAGGAGAAAGAGAATGAAAATTAGAATGGGAATAAGGATGGGAAGGAGATAGAGGAGGAGAAAGAAGCAGAAAATAAAAGGAGGAGGACGACATCGCCGTGGAGGAAGGGGGTGCGAAGGAGGAAGAGGAGGAGAAGGATTGGGAGGGGGCGGGGAGGCGCGGGGGGCCCCGTTCTTTGCTTCGGCGGCGCGAGAGGCAATCTATCATTTTCGCGACTGACACATTGAGCTGTATCTGCCAACCGGCTCGATACTCCCAGGCGAGGAGGCTCCTTCGCGCGCGGCGGCCCTCGGCGGCGGCTCGTGGCGACCTAATGGCTAGGCAGGCGCTCGTGGCAACCTAATGGCAAGGCAGGCGCTCGTGGCGACCTAATGGCAAGGCAGGTGCTTGTGGCGACCTAATGGCTAGGCAGGCGCTCGTGGCGACCTAATGGCAAGGCAGGCGCTCGTGGCGACCTAATGGCAAGGCAGGTGCTCGTGGCGACCTAATGGCAAGGCAGGTGCTCGTGGCGACCTAATGGCAAGGCAGGCGCTCGTGGCAACCTAATGGCAAGGCAGGCGCTCGTGGCGACCTAATGGCAAGGCAGGCGCTCGTGGCGACCTAATGGCAAGGCAGGTGCTCGTGGCGACCTAATGGCAAGGCAGGTGCTCGTGGCGACCTAATGGCAAGGCAGGTGCTCGTGGCAACCTAATGGCAAGGCAGGCGCTCGTGGCGACCTAATGGCAAGGCAGGTGCTCGTGGCGACCTAATGGCAAGGCAGGTGCTCGTGGCGACCTAATGGCAAGGCAGGCGCTCGTGGCAACCTAATGGCAAGGCAGGCGCTCGTGGCGACCTAATGGCAAGGCAGGCGCTCGTGGCGACCTAATGGCAAGGCAGGCGCTCGTGGCGACCTAATGGCAAGGCAGGCGCTCGTGGCGACCTAATGGCAAGGCAGGTGCTCGTGGCGACCTAATGGCAAGGCAGGTGCTCGTGGCGACCTAATGGCAAGGCAGGCGCTCGTGGCGACCTAATGGCAAGGCAGGTGCTCGTGGCGACCTAATGGCAAGGCAGGCGCTCGTGGCGACCTAATGGCAAGGCAGGCGCTCGTGGCGACCTAATGGCAAGGCAGGTGCTCGTGGCGACCTAATGGCAAGGCAGGTGCTCGTGGCGACCTAATGGCAAGGCAGGCGCTCGTGGCGACCTAATGGCAAGGCAGGCGCTCGTGGCGACCTAATGGCAAGGCAGGCGCTCGTGGCGACCTAATGGCAAGGCAGGTGCTCGTGGCGACCTAATGGCAAGGCAGGCGCTCGTGGCGACGTATTGGCAAGGCAGGTGCTCGTGGCGACCTAATGGCAAGGCAGGTGCTCGTGGCGACCTAATGGCAAGGCAGGTGCTCGTGGCGACCTAATGGCAAGGCAGGCGCTCGTGGCGACCTAATGGCAAGGCAGGTGCTCGTGGCGACCTAATGGCAAGGCAGGTGCTCGTGGCGACCTAATGGCAAGGCAGGTGCTCGTGGCGACCTAATGGCAAGGCAGGTGCTCGTGGCGACCTAATGGCAAGGCAGGCGCTCGTGGCGACCTAATGGCAAGGCAGGTGCTCGTGGCGACCTAATGGCAAGGCAGGTGCTCGTGGCGACCTAATGGCAAGGCAGGTGCTCGTGGCGACCTAATGGCAAGGCAGGTGCTCGTGGCGACCTAATGGCAAGGCAGGCGTTCGTGGCGACCTAATGGCAAGGCAGGCGCTCGTGGCGACCTAATGGCAAGGCAGGCGCTCGTGGCGACCTAATGGCAAGGCAGGTGCTCGTGGCGACCTAATGGCAAGGCAGGTGCTCGTGGCGACCTAATGGCAAGGCAGGCGCTCGTGGCGACCTAATGGCAAGACAGGTGCTCTTGGGGACCCCATGGCAAGCTTTGCTTTCTCGTGGCGACCACACATCCCTATTTGTATCTTTTCTTCGCTCTCTTTCCTCCAATCCCCCCCCCCTCCCACACACACACACACACACAAACTCTTTGCAAATCAAGCTTCTAAAATCCAACCGACAGCCCTCTTGCCACGCCTCCTCCTTCTCTCAGTGCTTCGAAGTGCTTCCCACGCCCGCCGCTCCCTCGGACGCACCCCTTCAGGCGCAGAGGCCGTGCTTGACTGATGGCCTTCCTTCCTCAATAGCACTTCGGTCAGATTGGGTCGATGCTTAGAAATATTACCCTGTTTTTATCATCATCTTTATTATTATTATTATAATCAATCTTCTTCTTTTTCTTCTTATTATTATTACTATTGTTATTATTATCATCATTATCATTATTATCATTATTCTTATTGTTATTCGTATTCTTATTATTATTATTACTATTATTTTTTATTATTATTATCATTATTATAGTTATCGTAATCATGAGACCTCCTTTATTACAAATAAAGGTTTCAAAATGAAATCAATCAAATACATCTGACGACCCCCCCCCTATAATTCCCCCTAAACCCCCTAGACCTCCCCCCCTTCTCTCGCCCTCCCCCCCTCCCTTGGCCTCGCCTTACGTGCATGACCAAGATAGACGCATGATTACCGGATCTGACGAATGCATGACGATGTCCCGTTTGGTGTCCCGCGGGAAGTGGGTCAAAGGGAGGAGGAAAGGGAGAAGGGGAGGAAAGGGAGGAA
>NW_028234422.1:31371710-31389210 GCF_977035675.1 Penaeus japonicus | reverse complement strand
AAGAAGAAGAAGAAGAAGAAGAAGAAACAGGACTCTCCAACCCCGAAACAAGAAGAAGAAGAAGAAGAAGATGAAGAAGATGAAAAAAGGAAGAGGAAGAGGAGGAGGAGGAGCAGGAGTAGGACGAGGAGAAAGAGAAGAAGCCAGAGAAGAAAACACCAGCGTTTACCGAGCCAAGCATCCCCAATGAGAGCAACAAAGACATAATCGATGCAAAAATTAACAGGCTCGACACTGCGCCGACGACAGCGGAGCATCCGGCTGCAATTTGCCAGCGAGGTTGCGCGTCGCTGCTGCGTCCCCCGCGCCATGACTTCGAGTGTCACCTTGGAAGGTCGTCCTCTCGGACCCGTTGACAGTTTTTGCGCCGCGGCGACACCTCATTACCGGCGGGCCATCAGATAGGTCCCACGCCCCTAAGTCAAGCGCGCAAATTAGCCGCCGCTTGCCGACTGGATTGCCCGCGAAATTTGCATCTTGCAGGACAAGGGAGTTTCGCGGGGGCCTCTTTTGTCGTGTGAGGTATTGAAAGCAGGGAAGTGACAAAATTAATTCTACCTATACTAGTTTGATTGCATTGAGGAAGTTAAGAAGAGGAGGGTGAAGGGAAAGAGGAAGAGGAAGTAGGAGGGGAGGAAGAAGAAACGAAAGAATGAAAGGAGGAAGGAGAATGAATAAAGAATATATAATATAAAACATTGAATGAAAAGAAAGCAATGGAGAGGAAGATAGAGAACAAAGAGTCAAAAACCAAAGAAAAACATAAAGAAGAAAGAATAATATAATAAGAAAAAATGACAAACCAAGAGATGAAAAAAATGAATGAAGGATAGAAATTGTAAGAAGAAAAGGAAAAATAGAATAAAGAAAATTGAAAAAAAAGAATAACTTGAAAACTAAAAATTGAAAAATGTAACTCATCACCATACCCCCCACAAAAAGTATTCCTTGGGGTATAGCAATACGAGGGGGGGATTCAAGCAAATCTTGGAAAACAAAAAATTAATGATAAAAATGCTCCAAATAGGAAAGGGCATACTGGAACAATATACTTAAAAGGGTCATCGACATTAAGTGGATAGAAAATACGGTCTATTGGGCGGGAAGAAGAGAGGATGAGAAGGGAAATGATGATAATAATAATGATAATAAATCATAATGATAATAACAATAATTATGATAATAATAATAACAAAAAAATAATAATGATAATAAAATAATAATGACAATTATAACAATAACAATACTACCAATAATAATAACAATTATAAAGATAACAAGAATAATATCAATAGCAAAAATCAAAACAAAAACAATGAAGATGATGATATTAACAATAGTCATAGTAATAGAAATAATAATAATATTAATAATGATAATGATCACAAATATTGTTGTTATTATTCTTATCATCATAATCAATTTATCATCATCATTATCTCATCATTTGCTCTTATAACTATTATCATTATTATCGTCATTATCATATATTTACATAGTGCATACCAATTATTATTCAATCATATCAGTCATAATCACTGCGGTTTTTATGATGTGCGTAATATGCAATCAATATTTCTTTGTCATTATGATCATCAATGAAGTAATGATGACGTCATACTATCGTCATTATTATCAAAATGATCATTATTGGTATCATCATCCATATCAATATAATCTCAAATAATATCAATTATATTTTCCGTTTATTCTTATTCGAATTATCACTAGTTTTGCGATCGAGACATCACAAACGCACACACACACACACACACACACACACACACACACACACACACACACACACACTCATAATCAGTAAATAAACAAACACAAACACACACACAGTGCATCAGTGTAACAAAACCTACACTAAAATAAACACAACAATGATTAAAAAAAAAAAAGGCAAAAATGATAAAAAATATAATAATGATGACATTTAATAATGCAAATAATAGTAACGAAAATATTACAGTGATGATACAGATAGTAAGTATGAATGATTTTTATCTTAAAAGGATAAGAATCAATGAACAATGTAGCTACAATTACTACTACTACTACTATTACTACTAATGTTACTGCTACTAAAGATAATTCTAGTGATAACAATGATGATGGTAGTAATAACGATAACAAGAGGAACAACAATCTTTTTAAGTATCATTGTCATTACCATAATAATATTTATGATAGTAATAATATCAATAATAATATTAATGACAACAATACTACTATTACAATTACTATTTCTACTACAGATACCAATAATAATAACGATAAAGATAATAACCATAATCATAGTAATAATAAAAAAGTTAATAATAATATCAATAATAATAATAATAATAAAAATAATAATAATATAATGACAGTAATAGTAACGATGATGATAAAAACAATGATAATAATAATAAAAGTAATGATAAAGTCCTATGATAATGATAATAATAAAATGTAATGATAACAATAATGAATAAAATAACAATAATAATAGAAACAATGATCATAACAACGAATTAAAAAAAACAGCAACAACAACAAAATAACACGAGCAGTGCTGTGACGACGGTGCGAATACGGTAATAATAAGTAAAGGGTCAACAGAAAAGGAAGAGGGGAAGAAAAAGAAGAAGAAGAAGAAGGGGAAGAAGAAAAAAAAAGATGATGATGAAGAAGAGGAAGGAGAAGCGAAGATGATGAAGAAGATGATGATGAAAAGGAAGAAGAAGAAGAGTAAGAAGAAGAAGAAGAAGAGTAAGAAAGAAGGAAGAGGAGGAGGAGGAAGAAAAGGAGAATGAGAATGAGAAGGAGAAGGTGAAGAAGAAGAAGAAGAAGAAGAAGGAAAAGGAAGATATATATATATATATATATATATATATATATATATATATATATATATATATAAAGAGAGAGAGAGAGAGAGAGAGAGAGAGAGAGAGATGAAGGAAGATAAATTCAGAACCTGGTGAAGAATGAGAACTGGAAGAGGAAGAAAAAAATAAGAAACTTAGAATCGAAAGGAAGAAAAAAAAGAATTAATAATTTATACAGTCTTCAAGAGAAAAATAAGAAACGAAAAATAAATAAAAAAGAGAGGAAAAAGTGAAAAAAGAGAGGGTGATGATGAAAAAAAAGAAAACTAAAGAATAGCATTGGTGAAAAACGGAGAATTTGGAGGAAAAAAAAAAAATAGGTATAATACAAATCAAAGGAACGAAGTCAGTGCCCTCTCTCTCTCTCTCTGTCATTCCAAATCTGTTTTTGTACATGTGTCACTCGACGTGGGTCAGAGCGGGTGTAGGCCTAGCGTCGGCCTACCGAAAAGGCAGAGAGGATCGCCATATACTGTTGTGATGGGCGAGTCCTCTACCAGTTGCCGACACATGATAGAGATGTCGCCATTATGGAGCCTGGAATGTGACAGCGATAAGCAGATGCTGGGATTCCTCTCGGGATGGACGCCTAATAATTGCCGATGCTGGAAATTTGCAGGGATCATTCGTTACTTTTGTGTTGTTTTACGAAACGCTTTATTCAGAATGATGAAAGCAAAGGTTTTGTTTTGCTTTCATTTCATTTCCATCGTCGAGCATTCGAAGCGTTGAGGTGGCCCGACGGAGCGTCTTTGTCTGGCGTGGAATCCCGTGGAAGTTGAGAGTTGCTGGAGATAATCACAAAGGCGAGAGAACTTGTCGTTTGTGATGGAATGATTGACACATCTGCGTCTTAGAGCATTAGATAATATTATGAATCTCCACGCTGCACGGACGGGGTGTACTACAAACAGTACACAGACCTGCCAGATCTACAGGCCGATAAAAGCAGAGGATGGACAAACACAGAGCTTTGGAAAACGTGTATTATTGGAGGCGACGGCTGGTTACTTTGGTGACAGCCGTCAGCGGCGTGGGTTCTTCTGGAGCTTCTGAGGATCCTAGACTCTCAGCGCGGTAGAGAAAATGGCGCCTCAGCCCGCCTCAACTTGTCCCAATCCTGCCTGTCATCTGTCTTCGTTTAGCTTGACTCGGTTTTTTTTCTCGTGCGTTCATCATTTACGCTCTCTGAATGGTGAGAGGGTGCAAGCTTTGTTTTTATTGAAATTTGTCAATGTCAAAGACATCTATCTATACAGGCTAGCCTCCTGCCAAAAACACGTACTTGGATAACAATTGACAACAACAATACGCCTGAAAACAAGCATAAAAGACCATGGTTAATTTATACCCCGATCAAAACCTCAAGACTTTCTAAAAGAACAACTGAAAAAGTAAACGCCACATGGCTCGACACAGACGCGGCACGAAGCCCAAGTCTCCAGTCGACCGAACGGACACTGGCTTGTCTATCAAATCGCCGGCCCAGCACTTTCGCCTCAAGCAGTATCACGTCAAATGGTAATAAAATTTGACCGCGTTCGTATCCCCTGGCGAACTCGAGAGCCTAGTCGTATAAAGAAGGAATGTGTGCTGCCTTCTGGGATGAGGAGAAACGGCGATATAATTTAATGTAAGCTTGAATTCTTTTGCTCTTTGGGGAGAGAGAGCGAGAGAGAAAAAAAAACAAAAAACAAAAAATCACACACGTGGACGGAAGGAGGCTCGAGATCTCGCAAGAAGAGACTGAAGATTTCAAAATTTCTTCGCTATATCATCTTCTAAATATCTTAACGAGCTGCTACACAATAAAAATTCCAGGAGCTACAGGTAATACAGAAGGCTTTGTCGCAAGGCAGGTAAAAATGTGGTTAAGGTCAGTACCTCGGCGTGCGTCGGGCTCCCACTCACACTCATAGAGGAAGAGGGAGACGATATGATGAAGAAGAAGAAGAAGAAGAAAATGATAATTATTATAAGAAGGAAAATTTGGTAATGATGATGATGATGAAGATGAAGGAAAGGAAGCAGACGAGGAACAAGATATGAAGAAGAATAAGAAGAAGGTGAGGAAAGTGATCATGATTTCATGATGATGAAGGAAAGGAAGTAGATGAGGAAGGAGAAGAAATAAAAAAAAGATGATAAACAAGATGATGATGAAGAAGAAAAAGGAATATGATGATGATGATGATGTAAAAGGATTAGAAGATGATGAAGAAGTTGAAAAAGAAAATTATGTAGCAGTCGAAGGAAAAGAAGATAATGAAAAAGAGGAAGAAGAAGTAGAAGGAGGAAAATATGAAGAGGATGAAGAATAAAATGAAATAAAAGATGAAAAGAAGCAGAAAAAGAAGAGGAAGAAAATATAAAAGAAGAAAATGATTTAGAAGATGAACAAGTAGAAAGAAAAGAAGATGAAGAAGAAGAAAAGAAAAGAAGATGAAGAAGAAGAAAAGAAAAGAAGAATGAAAAGATGATGCAGAAGAAGAGGAAGGGGAAGAATGGGGAGGAGGAAGAGAAGATGGAGAAGAAGAAGAAAAACAAATAACTGTGACAAATAGACTGACAGGAAAAAGATAAATAAGTAGAGAGAGAGAGAGAGAGAGAGAGAGAGAGAGAGAGAGAGAGAGAGAGAGAGAGAGAGAGAGAGAGAGAGAGAGAGAGAGAGAGAGAGAGAGAGAGCAAGAGAGAAAGAGACAGAGAAAGAGAGAGAGAAAAAAAAATTAAAGCAAGATAAAAACAATAAAGCAAAACAAAGAACTGAGGGAGGGGGGGAGGGGCTACAAAGCCAAGTTCGAATACAGACTAAGTCAATGATTGATAACAAACATCAATGATGTTAATCGGTGTGTCTAATCTGATAGTACAGCTCTCTCACTAATGACATTTTTCCTTTGATCTTTACATTATCAAGAATGAGAATGTATTGGTAAGATTATGATGAATTAATTTGCCAGTTTGTTTTACATTGTTAATAAGATCATTGCGATGCCTGGCTGAGGGTTTAAGAGACGAGAAACCTCTCCAAATATGCAATGCCTTCTTAGCATTGCAACATCGCGCAAGCTGTGGTATATAAAGGAAAGAACAACGCAGAAAAAAAAAATGAATTAAGGGAAGAAAAGGAGCGCTTTATAAATCACAATAGATTTTCCTTGTTCGCAAATACAATAAAAAGAACAGAAGTTAAATTACAAAATGACACAGAATAACCAAGTAAACGATTCGAAACAAAAGAGAAACAAGGTGCGCAACACAACAGTAAAAGAAACAGAGGCAGAAAGGAAACCATTACTTGCCCCCCTCTTCCTTCCCCCTTCCCCCTCCCCCCTCAAATAGGGGAACAAAGAAACAAAAGGAAAATAAGAGAGAGACAAAACCAAAGGCTCTGAGGAAACCCTGATTCGAATAAGATTTTTTTTTAAAGGGAAGGAATAAAAAGGACATATAAAAGTAAATGACAAAGAAATGGAGGGGGAGATATTTTAAAAAATGTATAAAGAAATTAAAAAACGAAACTAAAAAAAAAGAAAAATGAAAAAGAAGAAAAAAAACACACAAAAGAAAAAAAAAAGTAAATCCTCAGCCCCCCCTCCCTTCCCCTCCCCTCAACCCACTCACAAACCCCAGAAGATAACACACGACCTGATAAAGGGTCTTCCAGCTCAGCGTGTGCTTCAAAGAAGGTCGTTGCCCTGGAAGATCAGGCCAAATCGAGGCAAATCCGAACGAAGAATCAGCGATGTCTTGGAAATGGAGGCGCGGGGGGAGGGGGTGGAGGAGGGGAGAGAGATGCTGAGAAAGGGAGAGAATAAAGGAGAGGGAGGGGAATAAGGAGGGAGAGAGGGAGAGGGAGAGAAAGAAAGAAAGAAAAAGAGAGAGAGAGATAGAGAGAGAGAGAGAGAGAGAGAGAGAGAGAGAGAGAGAGAGAGAGAGAGAGAGAGAGAGAGAGAGAGAGAGAGAGACCGAGAGAGAGACCGAGAGAAAGAGTTCGGCCGAGCGAGTGAGCGAGTGAGCGAGCGAGAGAAGACAGGGGTCATGGCCTGAGGGGCGGAGGTATGGGAGCGCTGGTAGGCCAGACGCCGTTCGGAGAGATGAAGAGTCGTAAAGGAGTCACGAAGCAGGTCTTCGGGGCTGCAATGCCGGGAATTTTTTCTTCCTTTCCCGAGGCGTCGCGTCAACAGCGGGCGTCGGAATCGCGGCCGGATTGCGTCCTGCTTGGGGGGGAGGGGGGAGAGGGGGCTGTAGGGGGATGGAGAGGGGGTTGTAGGGGAATGAGAGGGGGAGAGGGGGTTATAGAAGAAAGGAATGAGGAGGAAAAGGGGAGAAAGGAGGGGGAGGAGGTGAAGGGGGGTATGAAAGGGTGGGGGTTAAAGGAGGAGGGTAGAGGTTGTAAGAGCAAGGAAGAGGGAAGGGGAGGGGTGGTAGGGGGAGGGAGGAGGAAGGTAGGGGGAAGGTCTATATTTCCCTTAACGAAACCGCCCTCTCTTTCTCTCCCTCTTTCTCTGTCTCTCTTTATCTCTCTCTAATTTCACAAGCTTGTGGTTTACCGGAGAGGGTTGAGGGTGAGAAAGGAGGGCAAGGCGGAGGGGTAGGGGAGGGAGGGGGGGTCAAGGAGAGGTAAGTGAAAGGAAAGGAGACGACGGGGAAGAAGAGAAGAAGAGTAGGAGGAGAAGATTAGAGTAGTAAAGAGAAGAAGGGGGGGGGGGAGACAGGGGCACAAGGGAAGAATATAAAAGAAAGGGGAAAAGGCAACAGAGGAGAAAAGGGGGAGGGGCAAGAAAAGAAGAAAACGGAGAAAGAAGAGTGAAATAACCATAAGAAAGGCAAGGAAAAGGAAGAGGAGGAGTAAGTGGAGAGTGAAGAAAAGCAGGTGGAGAAGGAAGAGAAGTAGAGGAAGAAAAAAGAGGAGGAAGAGAAGGAAGAGAAGTCTGGAGAAAAGGAGGAGATGGAGAAGGAGGAGGAGTAGAGGAAGAAAAAAGAGGAGGAAGAGGAGGATGAAGAATAAAAGGAAGATAAAAACAGAAAAGGGATGTAATGAAGAGAAGGAAAAGGTAAAAAAGAGGGTAAGAAATGAAGGAGGAAGAGGAGGAGGAGGAGGAGAAGGAGGAAGGTGAAGAAGAAGAAGAAGAGGAGGAGGAGGAAGAGGAGCAGAGAGGAAGACAAGGAGGCAGAAAGGGAGAAAAGAAAACAACGGAGATGAGGAAGCCAGACAAATAAGAGGAGAGGGAGAAAGAGACAAAAAGGGAGAAATTAAAAGGAAAAGGAATTAGAAACAGGGAAAGAGAAAGAGCGGGAAAAGTAAGAAAATAATGAAAAAGAAGAAAGAAAAGGAAGAAAGGAGGAACAAGAGACAAAACCAAAGAGAAAGAGTCAAGTTAATGAATGCAAAACCGGAGAAAATAAAGAAAGAAAACGAGGGAGAGTCCTTTTGCGGTGACTGCTTAAAAAAGGCGTTCGCTCCGAGGGTCGCTGGAATTTGGCTGCGGAATCGAATTCTCTTAATAACAACGCAGGCTACGCTTACGGTAACGGTTCTAGTAGTACTTGCGCAGTTTAGCGACAATAGCGAATCGCGAACAAAAACACTAATAACAGTAATGACAAATTAAGCAACATCAGCTCTCGAATCGGCGTCATGGCGCGGGCAGCGGGACCAAGCAGCACTAGCACTAGCGCCACACTCAGTCCAGGCAGCCAGCACATCAGCAAAAACATTTTTGCGCAACATCATCAACTGAACTAGCAACAAAAGCGGCATTTTGGGGAAGAAAGGCGAGGAGCACGGGGCGGCGTGGCTGGCTGAGCGAGCGGCGAGTAAGAGCAGTAGCGAGCCTCCCGTGAGGCGAGCAGGCGAGCTCAGAGGCGCGAGAGCGGTAGCAGCCTCGTAGGGGAGAGCAGCAGGAGCAGGAGTTAGTGCAGCAATAACAATAAGATTGAGCATCACGAAAGGGCCAGCTGCAGCTTCCAGGAGGCGGCGAGGTCACGGGCCGTCGCCAAGCCACCAGCATACAACGCGCGTCCTGCCCTACGCTTTTAACCAAATGAAGTTAACGCTATAAAGATGAAAACCAACATAACTGTCATATAAAGTCAGCCTTACGCCATTTAGACACATCAATACTGACCCTTGAATACCTCTGTTTGTGCAGCACGACAGCGCCGCGTCGCCACTCTCAGGCGGTTGCAACCCGAAGAGACCCGGTCTATAGAGGCGATAACGGCGCGGACTTGGGCTGAAGTTACGCCCTTACCACTTCATGCTGGAGGTATTGGTAATAATAATTAGGCCTGGTGTGGAGAACCGGCGCTCAGCTCTACCTCGACCCGAGGACGAGCGCGCCACCATTTCGAGCGCCTCCTTCGCCCTCCGCCGCCAGGGGCAGCACCTACTGACGGAGAGGCCGCGGAGGAAGGCGCTCACGCCCTGCACTGCGCCGCACAGGCATCGCGACCCGGGACGCTCTCACAAGGTAGTCGAGGACAGAGTGCGCCATATTAGCGACAGGTTAATAAGGTTTGCCATGTCGTCGGCAGGTAATGATACAGGTAGTGGTGGCTGGTGCCCGGGTAATGTGTGTCATTTGGATGGCTGGCAGTAATGACGGCGGAGAGGCGACACCACGACGGACTGTGTCGAGGACGCGTCCTGATTGGTCCGTCCGCCTCCGGCTTCCCAACGACGATTGGTCGCTCACGCCGGAAACTACCGCGGCCGACCAATGACAGCGGAGAGTCCACGCCGGCACACCACTCTCCGGAGCTTGCACAGGCCAACCACGCCCTTCTGTGTATGACCTTTGCAAGCAACGTGTGGGGAACATAGCTTCTTGGGGAGACCAGTGATGATTTACCAGCCTAGCTTGCATCGCTCTTCCGCCCCGCACGTCTTCCACGGAGGCCGCCTGCAACACAGCATCACAACGAGGAGTCTCTCTCTCTCCCCCTGTGCTCTCGCTCTCTCTCTCTCTCTCTCTCCCCTCTCCCTCGCCGATGCTGCTTCGATGCCTCTCCTCCGGCGCCTCCCGCCCGACCCGCCGCGCCCACGAGCTCGTCTCTCTCGCTATGGAGGCCGAGGTCACGAATGCCGGTCGAGGAAGCATTCATGCCCAAGACGACAATGCAACAAGAAGGGTATGAGGAGAGCTATTGCAGAGATATCAACAAGGATACAAATTTATGCAAGCTATGATAACGACTATAGTAACAGCAAGTTATGATAAATCAAAAGTCTAAGTGAAGTAGTTGAGAGATGCTAAAGGAAATACCACAACATACTAATAAAACGAATATTGATACTAGTAATAATACCTCCAATAACCATGGTCACAAGCAAAAGAACAACAACAACAATAATGATAATAACAATAACAATAATAATAATGATAATAATAATAATGACAATAATAATGATAATAATGATAATAACACTAACAATAATGAAATGATAATAACAATGACAGTAATAATGATAATGATGATGATGATAATGATGATGATGATAATGATGATGATGATGATGATAATAATAATAATAATAATAATAATAATAATGATAATAATAATAACAATAACAATATATATTTGTGATAATCATCATAATGATAATAGCAACAATAACAATGTAAATAATAATGATAACAACAAGAATTATGAAAATGGAAAATAATAGCAACAACAATAACATTACTGATATCGATAAAATCATGAGAATTCTGTTAATAATAATGATAATCATAATCATGATAATGATAATAATAACAATAACAATCTAATTAGATTGATCATCATCATTATCATTATCATTATTGTTATTGTTATCATCATTTAATTTACCATTGTTATCATTATCATTATAACTATCATGACAATTATCATCATTATTATTGTTGTTGTTATCATTATCACTATAATTATTGTATTTATTATTATTATCATTATTATCACTGTCATTATCATTATAATCATCTTTATCATTATCCATAGTATTATCATTATTATTATTATTATTATCATTATTATTATTATTATTATTATTATCATGATTATTATGATTACTATTATTATCATCATTATTATCATCATTATTGTTATCATTATTATCATTATCATTATCATAATCATTTTCATTATTATTACTATTATCATTATCATTATCACTATTACTATGACAAATACAATTGTAATATATATATATATTTATATATATATATATATATATATATATATATATATATAATATTATTATTAATAATAACAATAATAATAGTAATATTCATAATAACAACAACAATAATGATGATAATGATGATGATGATAATAATAGTCATGATAACAAGAATAACAATAACAATAGCAACAAAAACAATAATAATGATAATAGTAATAATATTCATCATACCTAAAACATCAATAATGATAATGATAATGAAAATAATAATAATCACAATAATAACAATATTGATCCTTAGAATAAAGATAGCAAATAAAAGAACAGTAATGACAATATTTACTTATTGGTGATTACAATGGATAATGAACTTGGTTGCAAATAAAAATACCAGAATATCAAAAGAAAATGATGAAAGATCACCATTAGTGAAAATAGGTATAAACAATAAGAAACAGCTACGGAATTTAGTCATGTAATTTATAGATATTATGTGAACCATAACACACCAGTAATGTTGATGTGGAATCTGCACCTACTTAATGTTTAATTCTGGTAAATTTTATTTATTAAAATGTCAAAGTTTCCCCATGATAGTATATAATTGCATTCGTAAGTGCTCATACTTACGCCTTCTTACTTATAATCATACTGTTAACTTCTCAAAAAGACATATGTTTACTTATGCTTAACCCTTTGCCTGCTAAATGACAAAGGAGGTCGCATTAGGTCAACATAGGTAAGTCCAATAAGATCAAACCAGTCCGTGATGACCCTAGGCGACCGTAGGGAAGGACGGGGGGTGATATGACCTCAAAATGGGGTAGGGGGGGGGAGGGAGGAGGATAAGGTGTAACAGGGGAGAGGGTAGTGATGGTAGAGAGCGGGAGGGGGGGGGGGGGGAAGCTATGACCACACTAATGACTTTGTTTATGTCTCTGCCCACCTCACACCTTCGCCCACCCAGGACTCGACTCCAACCAGCTGGTACTAGGCCCACCTACGTCTAAACGCCGAGACACCTATCCCTATAGACTAACTTGCGCAATAGACGAACGAAGACTCTCTCTCACCAAAAACTAGTTCTCGATCCTACTGTAAGAGTGTGGGAATACATGCCTTTAGTAGGTTCAGGAGGCAATATAACAACCCGAAGGACTGTTACTTCAATCTTGCTCACAAAACGTTTGCCAATGACAAATCGAAACTATCTTTTACACATAAAAAAACACATTAAAAATCGGTACTTCTGATCGCTAATTGCACTTATTAGGACCCCGATTACCAAGCAAAACCACCGCACTTCAATCCTCAAACCAAACAAAAAGACAAGAAGAAGAAATCACAAATGAGTCCACCGATAAACAAAGGATTGGCGCCGAAATGTGAGTCCAGGTATCACAATTACCCCCTTCGCCTGACCTCACGGTTGGCGACGCACTGTAAACAGATATAAACACCAGGGGATGCACTGACCCTCGACGCTTTACCATTCATAAATCAATAAACCCTTTGAATGGCATCCCGAACATACATACATGCATACATACACCTGTGCGTGTATGTATATATCTGTTCATCTATCTATTTATCTATCCATCGTCCCTTTTCGGAAGAGAATGAAAAAGATTAATGCAGGTTGTCGAAAGATATGTATCTACTCAAGAGCAGTTTAAATCTGACTAAGATATGACATATCTACCGACATATATCTATCTATCTATTTGTCCACCTATCTACTTATCTATCTATTTATCCATTTATCTACCTATCTATCTATTTATAAATCAACTAATCAATCAGTCTATCTACCTATATACTTATCTATATATCTATATATAAATCTACCAATCTATCTACCTATCTATCTATATATCTATCTATCTTCACACACACACACACGCGCGCGCGCATATTTGAGTGTGTGTGCGCATTATCAAGTTTCAACAATGCAATGCAAACGTCCATAAAAAATATAGAAAGAGTTCGATAAAAAAAAAAAACAGACACATTGCAGGATAACAAGAGGATGGGGGTGGGGGTGAGGAGGGAGGGGGAGGGAATGCACTGTCTCATTCACATGTTATGCACCTGTCAGTCATTCATTCAAGAGAAAGTGACCGCCGGGGTTGAACTTGGCGCCTAGCTTGCATGTGAATGATATTAGTCCCAGGGGACTTCCTTTGCTTCTTCTTCTTCTTCTTCTTCTTCTTCTTCTTCTTCTTCTTCTTCTTCTTCTTCTTCCTCCTCCTCTCCTCCTCTCCTTCATCCTCGTCCTCCTCCTCCTCCTCTTCTTCGTCCTCGTCCTCCTCCTCCTCCTCTCCTTCGTCCTCGTCCTCCTCCTCCCCTTCGTCCTCGTCCTCCTCCTCCTCCTCGTCCTCCTCCTCTTTTTCCTTTTCTTCTATTCATTCTTCTTCGTCCTCTCCCTCGTCCTTCTTTTTCTATAAGACTCTTTCTCCTCCTCCCCCTCCTCCTCCTCCTTTTTTTCCTTTTTCTTCTATTAATTCTTCTTCGTCCTCTCCCTCGTCCTCCTTCTTCTATAAGACTCTTTCTCCTCCTCCTCCTCCCCCTTCTCTTCTTCTTCTTCTTCTTCTTCTTCTTCTTCTTCTTCTTCTTCTTCTTCTTCTTCTTCTTCTTCTTCTTCTTCTTCTTCTTCTTCCTTCTCCTCCTCCTCTTCTCCTTCTTCCCTCCCCCCATCCTCTTCCTTCTCATTCCTCTTCCTCCTGATTTTCTCTGTCCCTTCCGTCTTTTTTAGTTATTTTCTTCTGAGTCAGATTCTCGTTACTGGGTTTATATGCTTACTTATTCATTTTCTTTATCGATAATACTACTACTGTGACCACTAACAATAATGATAATAATGGTGATAATAATAACAACAGTAATTAGAAAAGTAATAGTAATAATAGTAATAATAGTAAGAATTATAATAACAATAATGATGATGATGATGGTGATAAAAATAATAATGATAATGATATCTATAATAGTAATCATAATACTAATCATAATGATAACGATAATAATGATAATAACAATAATGTTGATAGTAGTAATAATAATAATGATAATGATTATAATTATAATGATAATAACAACAATAGTAGATGAATATAAAGATAGATATAGAAAAACAATGAGGCAGATAGAGATAAAAAGTTAGATAAGATAAATAGTTAGACAGACAAGGATTGATAGACAAATAGGCAGACAGGCAGAGAGACAGACAGATAGACAGACAGATAGACAGACAGACAGATTTCGTTACTGTCACTGATATTTCTAACGCCATTCCCCTCTAAATTCAAATTCTAACTGACCTCTGACCGCCTGCAACCCGAAGAAGAATCCCAAAAGAATCATGCAATGATAAGGGCTTCCCCCCCCCCTGTGTGCAAGATCTCGAAAAGGGAGGAAAAAAAAACTCTTCCACGACAGACAAGCACTGTTTACCGTCGTGGCGAAACACCTTCGTCGGCCAGCCAACGAGTCTCCCTCTCTCTCTCTCTCTCTCTCTCTCTCTCTCTCTCTCTCTCTCTCTCTCTCTCTCTCTCTCTCTCTCTCTCTCTCTCTCTCTCTCTCTCTCTCTCTCTCTCTCGCGCGCGCGCGCGCGCGCCATTGATCGTCGTGGATGTCGTTGTTATGTCTCCGACGATGCTCTTGCCACGTCCCTCCAGCCACGCCCCCGGTTTCAGATCATTTGCACACACACACACACACTCTCTCTCTATCTATCTATCTATCTATCTATCTATCTATCTATCTATCTCTCTATCTCTCTCTATCTATCTATCTCCATCTCTCTCTCATTCTCACGCGGGCGTCCGCTGACAGGAAGAAGGAGAGAGCGAAGGAGTGATGACGGAATGAGGGAGAGCGTGAGCAAAATCTCGGGCCAAGAGAGGCGCAACAGCCTGGAATAAAACAAAAGACGTCGGGCTTGATCAGTTCCAGTCATGCAGAATTCTTTCGTGCAGGGAACAAGCGAGCGACAGGAGAAAAGTCCGCTAAAGGGAGTAGGCCTAGCCGGCGTTAAAGGGTTGGAGAGGTGCGGGCGATGCGAGCGAAGGGCGGCGGAGGCGACCTCGATGCCGTCTCACGGAGGTATCCTGAGCCGCCCCGAGCCTTCGGGTCTGCGCGTCCCTCGCCTCGCAGCCCACGTCGGCCCGCCGCCCTCCCCATTACCCCCCCCCTCTCCCCCCTTCCCATAGACTCCCCTACACTGCGCAGCCATAATGCCGCCGGCCAGTGCGAGGGACAATCGCCCCTCTAGACAGGAGACACAGAGATGGATTTCGCTCGACTCCAGAGAGGCGAGGACAGTGAGGTTTCCGCCCCTTAACCCGAGCGAGTCCGATAGGCCTGTAGGTATGAGTGAATGAGCCGCACCGACCCACCAACACCCCGCTCTCTCGCCCCTCCCCCCCTCCTCTCCTACCTCTCCCCCTCGACATCCCTCTACATACACTCTAGGCCTACCGACTTGTGCGCTGATGGCACCCACTGCGAGCGCCTTCGAGCCCCGCTGGAGCCCCGTCCCGTCGAAGGCTCGGGCCGAGCGGCCGACGTGTGGTCGAGACAGGAAGCTTGCATTCTAGGGCTTCTCCAGAATTGCTGGAAATTGAAGAGATTATTGGCCCGGGTCGTCGCAGAGAAGGAAGTGGAGCCTCTACAATTATCCGAAGCTCCGGGCCACACGGGTACGAAGGACTCCCATCGGCCGCGGCCAGAAGTACCCTATGCCCCGTTTCAATAAGGCCGGAATCCGTCTGCCGCTCGCTGGCATCCGAACAGCCCACGATCAGCCAAGGTATATTACAGACCTAAGTGTCTTTGCCCACAAAACGTGAAACTAGGCCCTGGCTGCTAGACATATAGCAGACAAACAGGGTAGCAGCGGCCAAGTCAGTGGTAGCCGAAGCACCATAAACCGGCCGCATAGGGCTGCTCGACACGCCGCAGCCTAACTACACTAAGCTGCTACACACTGCGGCATAACTACACAGGGATGATCCAAGACACAGTCGAGCCAAGACGAAGAACAGAGACGACGCACATGACGGACGACTCCTAATAATTGTCGCTGCTCTCTCGGATATTATCTTGGCTTCTGTCTGCCAGTCTTCTCTCTCTCTCTCTCTCTCTCTCTCTCTCTCTCTCTCTCTCTCTCTCTCTCTCTCTCTCTCTCTCTCTCTCTCTCTCTCTCTCTCTCTCTCTCTCCATCCCTCTCCCTCTCTCTCTCCCTCTCACTCTCCCTCTCCCTCTATCTCTCAATTCTTTAATGAAACTCATCCGTAAACCAAATTCAGAAATTTAATGCTCTGTTAAAGTTACAAATACAACAGTCTCCATTACCGCCGATAAGAGACCAAAGACCAAAGCCACACCAGTACACAGTACCCAACATTCGCGCGGTCAGTCCGTGGGTGACGCACACAGTCGGGGGATACAGGGAGATACAGCTCTGTGGTTTGTAGAGGCTACATGACCCACTGGTGCATCTCCCGTATTACCAGGCAGGTATGTATGCCTCCTCCTCCTCCTCCTCCTCCTCTACGGGTCAAATCCTCCTCCACACAGCCTGCGTTTCCCCCCGCTGCGTCAAATGCCGTAATCCCTTTACAACAGGTCCAGAGCTCTCTAAGCCGGAAAAGCGTCACTTGTATTGCATGTGATGTGAATGTCCCTGTGTGTGTTTTTATAGATACACGAAATTAGTTGTGTATACATATGTATGAATATTTAGAGACACCTTTGAAACAACAAAAAAACAAACAAAACAAATAAACAAACAAAGAAAACATACAATGTTCCTAACTGGTATAAGCTGATAAAGTAGAGAAAAAGCTTTATCTTTGTACTAAAAGCATAGCATCTAGCGAAGGGATTTGTTAATGATGGTGCCATCAAACAATCGGCTCACGTTTGCTCACGTTTGATTAGACAGGGATATATTCTAGCTTAGAACAAAATACTTTTGATAGATACATACGTACATCGATACATACAAAGAGAGAGAGAGAGAGATAGAAAGAGAGAGAGAGAGAGAGAGAGAGAGAGAGAGAGAGAGAGAGAGAGAGAGAGAGAGAGAGAGAGAGAGAGAGAGAGAGAGAGAGAGAGAGAGAGAGAGAGAGAAAGTGAAGAGAAAGAGAGAGAGAGAAAGAGAAGAGAAAGAGAAGATAAAGCGAAGAGAAAGCGAAGAGAAAAAGATAGATAGATAGATAAATAGACAGAGAGAGAAAAAAAAGAAAGAGAGAAAGAGAACGGGGGTAGGGAGGAAATTATGGTAACCAAATGTCAAAAGATCAGCCGCTCAAAAAGGGAAAAGAGCCCCTGTCACAATAAGCCTATATACTGAATCACTCGAAGTCCCATGAAGACACAACGAAGACAATGCCACAGTAGGACAATAGCGACCCCAAGAAACAAATACAATAAAACCAAATAG
>NW_028234422.1:31354210-31361710 GCF_977035675.1 Penaeus japonicus | reverse complement strand
TCACAACACCGCGGCGGCCAATCTCCCCGCGCGTCGCCTCTGCAGCGCCGGCCAGCATCACCGACGGGTCCTCCTCCGCCTACATCTCGTCATCACTTCGGGGATCATTTTCTTCTCGAAGACTCAGGGGGAAGGGGAGGGGAGGGGGGAGATGGCTGGGGAAAGGGTAGGTCATTCGGTTGGAGGCGGGGGAGGAGGGAGGGGTGAGGGGGCAACACTCGTATCGTCAAATATCACCACAAATCTCTCTCTTGAAGATCTGCCAATCCTTTCGCCGAACTACCTTCATCACAAGCAAGAGGGGGAGGCTCACCACAAACGCCTCATCACCCTCGGGACCAAAGCGCCCCTCCCTCCCCTCCCCCCCACAAGGCCGTCACCAACGTACCCTTGTCACGGCCAACAATCTCTTCAACAAACACACCTCCCCGCCAACTGGCCCCGTAATCTCCCAGACATTCATTAATTTCGATCTGTGTGACAGGCTGGAAATGGCATTCAGAAAGGATTTACACATAACTCCGACGATAAGTTAGTTCATTCCCGCCCTCGACACGGGAACACAAAGCGCCGTAACGCAACACGACAAAGCACCACCGAGACGACACTGCGATTTGCCAACACGACACAACAGAGGTTCGCGGCTTCACGAGAGCACGACACACATCTGCAATGACGAACAAGGACTCGGGGCGCAAGGGGGTCGTCGGCGCTGTCCCTCGACGCGGCGGAGGGCTGGAGGAATTGCAGGTCGGACCGCGGGCGCAACACCTAAGCCCCTTCGTTCCTACTCCTATTCTTCCTCCTCCTCCTCCTACTCATCATCATCATCATCATCATCCTCACCATCATCATCATCATCACCATCATCCTGATATCATCTTCTCCATCATCATCATTCTCATCACCAACATCATCCTCGTCATCATCATCACCATCACCAACACCATCATCATCATCATCTCTCATTTCAACTTATTTTTTTATTCATAATATTGTCTCACACACACACAAACGCGCGCGCGTGACAAACGCGTGACAAACTATGTATATAGAAGACTAAATTTTACGAAATATATCATATCTTATATTTACTCTAGAGTTTTTTTTCCTTATAGGAATACAAGAAGGAGGAACCAGAGGTCAAGGAGTAAGTAAGTTCAAACAACGTATAGGACACCCCTTGCCCCCTCCCCCATTGCCCCCTCTTCCCCCGCCCCCCTTCCCCCTACGCCACACAGGCCTTTTTACCGTGGTCGAAAAACAGACAAAAGAGAGCTCAAGCTGGAACGACGTGGGGGGGGGGGAGGGAAGGGAGGGAGTGGGGGAGGGAAGGGGGAAGGGAGGGAGTGGGGGAGGGACGAGGGAAATGGGGAGTGAGGGAGTAAGGAGGGGGGGGCAAGAAGAAGAGAAGGGGAGGTGAGGGGAGAGGTTGGAGAGAGAGAGGGAGAGAGGGAGAGAGGGAGAGAGGGAGAGAGGGAGAGAGGGGGAGGAGGAGAGAGAGAGAGAGAGAGAGAGAGAGAGAGAGAGAGAGAGAGAGAGAGAGAGAGAGAGAGAGGAAGGAGAGAGAGGAGAGAGAAGAGGAGAGAGAGGGAGAGAGGGAGAGAGGGAGAGAGGGAGAGAGGGAGAGAGAGAGAGAGAGAGGGAGAGAGAGAGTATAGGGGTATAGAGGCCTCCCGGTGTAATCTAACTGAAGTAATTGTCAGAAGACTCTGTGATGGAATTGATGGACGAAATTGAGCCACGATAATTAGCGTCTCCCTCTTCGCCTCCTGCCCCGCGTCACGGTCTTCCTCTCCGCCTCTCTTTTTCTTCCCTTTCCTCTCTGCTCTTCTCCTTCTTCTTCTTCTTCCACTTCTTCATCTTCCTCCCCTTTCTCCTCTTCTTAATTCTCTTCCTCCTCCTCCCCCTTCTTCACCTGCTTCTCCTCCTCCTTCATCTCCACCTCCATCTCCTCCTCCTCCTCCTCCACCTCTATCTCCTCCTCCACCTCCTCCACCACCTCCATCTCCTCCTCCTCCTCCTGTTCCACTCCCACCTCCATCTCCCCATCTCCCCCTCCACCTCCATGTCCACCTCCACCTCCATCTCCACCTCCTCCTCCTGTTCCACCTTCTCCTCCTCCTGTTCCACCTCCACCTCCATCTCCTCCTCCTCCTCCCCCTCCTCCCTCTCTTCACCCCTTCCCTCACCATGACTTGCGACATACCAAAGGATTAAAGAAGGATGTGTTCTTGTTCTTAGTATCATTATTATCATGATTTTTTTTTCTTCTTCTTGTTCTTCTAATCCTTCTTTTCTCTTCGTTCGTCTACGGTTTCATTACTGTTATAGTTTTAATTACGTTATTGATAATACTATCTTCTGCTCCCCTTTTTCACTTTAAATGGAATTCAATTTCATAATCATCATCAATGCCATCATCATCATCATCATCATCGTCATGTCATCATCATTATCTATACCATCGTCCTCCTCATCATCTTTATCTACGGAGATCTTCATCCTCACCATCACATCATCACTATGATTATCCTCATTATCATTAGCATCACCACCATCATCATCAATTTTTATTTTTATTTTACACAGATCTCGTATTTTTAAAAATTAAACATAATCTATTGTATAATGTTACTGATATACCCCCTCAACATATTTTTTTTTGGGGGGAGGGGCGAAAAAATAATGGTGGGGGCCAGTGTGTGTGTGTGTGTGTGTGTGTGTGTGTGTGTGTGTGTGTGTGTGTGTGTGTGTGTGTGTGTGTGTGTGTGTGTGTGTGTGTGTGTGTGTGTGTGTGTGTGTGTGTGTGTGTGCGTGCATGGCTGTGGTCATACACGAGGCAGGTATTAATAGTTTAGGTGTACGGGAAGGGGAAGGGGAGGGGGAGGGAGAGGTGGAGGAGATGTGTATATATATCTTTTGTTTTTTTTAGAGGTAGATGTTTAATGATTATCGCAGGGGTGGGGGGGCAGGGGGGGGCTTGAGGTTATCCGTCCTTTGTTTGCAGTATTGCTGTTCAACGCTTCAAAAGCTTCCGCTCTCTCTCTCTCTCTCTCTCTCTCTCTCTCTCTCTCTCTCTCTCTCTCTCTTCTCGTTTTCTTTCTGTTCTATACACATCCCTCCCCATTTTCTCCCTCTCTCCCTCCCTCCCTGGTATAGGTAGGGAAGAGAAAACCCTCTTCCTCCTCCTCCCCTTCCCCTCCTCCTCCCTCCTTCCTCCCCTCCCCCCTCCCCCCTTTCTCCAACTCCCCTCCCTCTCTCCACCTCCTCCCCTCCCCCTTCCTCTTCCTCCCCTCCCTCCTTTCTCCTCCTCCGCCCCTCCCCCCTTCCTCCTCCTCCCCCCTCCCCCCTTTCTCCAACTCCCCTCCCTCCTTCCTCCTCCTCCCCCCTCCCCCCTTTCTCCAACTCCCCTCCCTCCTTCCACCTCCTCCCCTCCCCCCTTCCTTTACCTCCCCCTTCCTCCTCCTCCCCTCCCTCCCACCTTCCTCCTCCTCACCTCCTCCCTCCCCCCTTTCTCCAACTCCCCTCCCTCCTTCCTCCCCATCCCCCCTTCCTCCTCCTCCCCTCAACCTCCCCCCCTTCCTTCTCCTCCTCCTCCCCCCCCCTTTAAGGATTAGCAGACTTAAGGCTTCGAGAAACATCCGTCATGATCATAACATCCGATTCCACAATGGCGGAAGGATTTGAATATGAAAGGGAGAGAGAGAGAGAGAGAGAGAGAGAGAGAGAGAGAGAGAGAGAGAGAGAGAGAGAGAGAGAGAGAGAGAGAGAGAGAGAGAGAGAGAGAGAGAGAGAGGGAGAGAGAGAGAGAGAAGAGAGAGAGGGAGAGAGAGAGGGGTGGAGAGAGAGAGAGAGGGAGGAGAGAGAGAGAGAGAGAGAAGGGAGAGGAGGGAGGAGAGAGAGAGAGAGAGAGAAGGGGAGGAGAGAGAGAGAGAGAGAGAGAGAGAGAGAGGGGGGGGAGAGGGGAGAGGGAGAGGAGAGGAGAGAGGAGAGGAGAGAGGAGAGGAGAGGGAGAGAGAGGAGGAAGAGAGAGAGAGAGAGAGAGAGAGAGAGAGAGAGAGAGAGGGGAGAGAGCGAGAGAGAGAGAGAGAGAGAGAGAAGGAGAGAGAGAGAGAGGGAGAGAGAGAGAGAGAGAGAGAGAGAGAGAGAGAGAGAGAGAGAGAGAGAGAGAGAGAGAGAGAGAGAGAGAGAGAGAGAGAGTCAGGGACGCCAAGTGATAATAAATGATTGTGATCGTAATTAAAACATTGTTGAGGCTGTGTGGGAATGTTTGGTTGTGTGTGTGGTTGGTTGTGTGTGTTTGGTTGTTTGGCTATGTGTGCGGTTAGTTGTGTGTGTTTGGTTGCGTGCGTTTGGTTGCGTGTGTGTGTATGGTTGTGTGTGTTTGGTTGTGTATGTTTGGTTGTGTGTGTGTGTATGCGTGTGGTTATGTGTGTGTGCGTGGTTGTGTATGCGTGTGTGCGTATGTCTACCTGTGTTGTGTGTACAATAATTATAACTCGTCAAGTCTAAGGTCAAAATACAACCCAGCAGCCACCAAAGAACCTAAATATCTTTGCCCCCCTCCCTGCCTCCCTCCTCATGCTGCCCTTCTCCCCTCTCCTCCCTGTTCCTCTCCCCTCCCCACCCCCTTCCCCCGTCGCAGAAGAACGTTGCTGCCTCCGACCCTTGTCCAATTCCAATCACGATGGCACTACTAATTACGGTTTCCATTAAAGTTCCCATCAATTCCCCTTTGTTCCCGGGGAGCGCGGATCAGCTAATAGCGGCGAGTGCGCGGGCGCGGGCGCGAGCGCGGGCGGCCATCAGAGGGGCTCCTTCGACGCCGCACAAGAACTGAGGGATTCCTTGCTCTGACAAATTGCCTTTCTTTTTCCTTTCTTTTGGAGGAGAGGAGGGGAGGGGCGGGGGCGGGGAGAGGGGAGGGGGCGGGGGCGGGGGGCGGATTTTAGAGGGTTGGAGATGGAGCAAGAAAGGGGATAGAAGGGGAGGTGGAAGAGGAAAGGGTTGGGTGAAAGAAGGGGTGGAAGGAAAGCAGATTGAAGAATGTCCTCTTAGGAATGCAGGAGTAAATAAAAAAGAAAGATAAATTGTTTCTTTTTTCGAAGGCACACACACACGAAAACAGAGAAAGAGAAAGAAAGAAAGAGAGAGAGAGAGAGAGAGAGAGAGAGAGAGAGAGAGAGAGAGAGAGAGAGAGAGAGAGAGAGAGAGAGAGAGAGAGAGAGAGAGAGACTGACAACGAGTGAAGTTAGATTGTAAACGACATTGGTTCCCGATGAAGCCATCTCATAAATTCCTCTTCCTGGAGGGCTGAACTCCTGGACTCCTGGACTCGCCGGCATCTCAGTCTCAGCTGGACAGTCTGACATCACCTTCGCAGCTTTGAATGTTGTTGTATTTCTTCATGAATCTTCTTCTCTTTTTTGTTTTGTTTACCTCTGGTTATTAACTGATTACCCTTTGATGTTGATGCTTTTCCCGACAGACCGTTCGGCAATCTCCTTCGTAATCACCCTTTTTCACCTGTAACATTTCCAAGAACCGCTTTGAATGACATTTCCATTCCGACCTTCGAATGTCTGTCAAAAGCCACGGCCCGTTCCTCCCGCTGTCTGTCTGTCTGTTAATGAAGTCTTCAAGAAGCTTCCAGTGCACCGTCGAAGGACTAATAAAGTCTAGTGATGCGGCCGTGACAAGCTCCATAGTTGGTAATGGCTGTCGACTGGAGGCCGGACGCACTTCGAGTTTTGACTCTTACTTAAGCGTTGCACATCTT
This sequence comes from Penaeus japonicus, assembly GCF_977035675.1. NCBI lineage: Eukaryota > Metazoa > Arthropoda > Malacostraca > Decapoda > Penaeidae > Penaeus > Penaeus japonicus. Next base: position 31,355,928 of record NW_028234422.1, on the reverse strand, counting down.
TATGGTGATTGGGTGTCGGTTCCCCAGCGTGAGACCCCGGTCCTTCGCTTCTTGGCCCGGCCGCCTCCCGCCGCTCCTCCTCGTGCTTCTTCTAAGAATCCTAGCGGTCCTTCGAGCTCCTTCTTGGACGGCCGGAGATTCCTCGAGATTCTTGGAGGATTCGTCGTCCTCCTCGAGAGTTTCCCCTGAGAGGCTCGGATGTTCGCCCTAAGAATCTCCTTGCAAGAACTAGAATCTTTGACCCAAAACGAGAGGCGGAGAAAACGAAGCAAGTGACGTCATGCCTGAAGGTGATGGAAAATGAGGACTGCTGAGGGGGGGGGGGGTTATAGCACCCTAAACCACGCCGTTCTCACTTAATCTTCCCACGAGGGACCTGTGGGCGTGACCCCGTGGCCTCTGTGGTGACACTGTCAGTCATATGACCCTGGTAAGTGTCTGTATCCTTCCCCATTCTCCGTCACACTTACACACACACACACACACACACACACACACACACACACACACACACACACACACACACACACACACACACCAACCAATGATGCGACAGGTGTCTTAGTGAAGTGCACAGGTAACACACAGCGATTTATGAGGGTGGATGCCAGCTGTGTCCGACAGATGGATGCATCCGCTCCAAGAGAGGTGTATCGAGGAACAAGCAGTTGTGCGTATAATATGATATTAAGATTTTATGTACGTAGAGGTGATCGGCAGGGAGAGAAAGAAAGAGGGGGGGGGCGTGTACTTTCCCCCTTAATCCTTCGCTCTCTTCTTATTATCATTATTGTTTTTCCTTCTTTATTATTTTATTCTTTTTCTCCCTCATCCTCCAACTCTTTGCTCATGCATCGTATGAATATTCTTCTCTATTCCCTACTCCCCCCACTCCTATTCCCCCTCCTTATCCTTCTCCCTCTCGAACCCCCCTCCCCTCCCTCTCCCCCTTCCTTATCCTCCTCCTTTCCGTCTTCCCCTCCCCTCTCCCCCTCCCCCTCCTCCTCCTTCCTCCTCCCTCTTTCCCTCCTCGTCTTTCCCGTCTTCCCCCTCCCCCTCCTCCTTACTTCTCCTCCACCCCTCTCTCCCTCCCCTCCTCCTCTTCCTCCTTCCCGTCTTCCCCCTCCCCCCGCCCCCCTCCCCCGGGTCAACGTGTGGGGCAGAAGTCCTGCTTCTGTCTCTCGTCGCCTCATCAGCATATATAACTTACTTCTCCCTGCCTTGGCACTTTTATATGTCTAACAAATACTCGTAATATGTGTGTCCTCATCAAGCCACCATTCTCAGCTGCAATTATCGTATTACGCCATAAAGTTGGACGAAGTTGCCGGCATGGCCAGGGCGGGCGGGAGTGAGGGAGGGGGTTGCCAGCTCGTGATTACGTCCGCGGCGGCTGCCATGACGAGGTGCCTCCTCCTCCTCCTCCTCCTCCTCATCATCATCATCATCATCATCATCATCATCATCACCACCATCATCATCATCATTATCATCCCCCTTCTCCTTCTTCTCCTACTCCACCTCCTCCCTCTCTTTCTTCTCCTTCTCCTCTCTCCCCTTTTCCCCTTCCTTTTCGTCTTCCTTCTCTTCCTCCCATTCCTGCTATTTCTCATCCTCCTCCTTCGCCCATCCTTCTTCTCTCTCCTTCCTCCTCCTCCTCCTTCTCCCCCTCCTCCTTATTATCCTCCTCCTTCTTTCCCTCCTCCTACGTCCTCCGC
>NW_028234422.1:31331710-31334210 GCF_977035675.1 Penaeus japonicus | reverse complement strand
ACGCGACAAAAACCCACATAAGAAACTCCAACAATTCTGCGGTCATTCCTTACACGCAGATGTAAACACGCATACGTATGTACACGCATATGAGATACGCACACGGACATATGCAGGCATGCACAATGTCTTTTTTTTAAGCACATATTCTAAAGATATATCTCTGTGTACGTAAAACTATCTCCTGAAACTGAAGACTTGAGACTAATGCGGCGTTCTGCACCAACTGTGTTTACTGCCCGCTGTACAGGTGTTCTGACTACCCACTTTATTACCCGATGTACAGGTGTTCTCACTACCGGTTTCTGTTACTCGGTGTGCAGCTGTGTTCGCAAAATGTTCTTATCGACTAAGACACAGGTGTTTCTGCCACCCTTCTCCTAGAACAGGTGTGTGTGTGTACATATACCTTGCCTTCTGCCCTCTCCTGTATGGCGCGCAGGTGATTCTGCTCACTGGTTTCGGGAACCCTGTCTTTAAAGTCTGTTAATCATCCCTGTATCTTGCCTGCCCTAAGAATGTCCCCATTTCCTGTTCTATTTACTCTGTATCAACTATTGCTCGGCGCAAAGGTGTTCCCAGGCTACTTTCACAACCTTGCACAAAGGTCCTGCTATTTCGGGTTGAACTGCAAGGCAATCCCACTTACTAAATATGCAGTGCAAAACAGACACGGGTATACACACGTCTATTTATTTATCACTATCAGTCTATCTACCTATATATTTGTTTGTTTGTGTGTCTGTTTATCTGTCTATCCATCTATCTGTCTGTCTATATGTGATGAGGAGGATCCATGTGTGTGTTTATGCATGAATGTACACCTTCGCATTATTTTATCATCTGACGAGCCAGTTTGATACAAATACTAATCCAAATACCACACTAGCATTACTAGTAGTAATGATGATAATGATAATTACTATTCATAAGAATGACACTCTGGCTATGAACTCTCCAAATATATATCTCTACTTTGTATGTAATTCCTCTTTTCTGAAAAAAAACTATACCAGTAATTGAAATACCTATGATGATATTAACCACAACAAGCAAATATTAACAATGTCTATCCTTATCATAAGAAATGAATGAGTATTATTATCCTCACCGTTTCTATGACCACAAAACAACAAAAAAAAACTATAAATATCAATCAAGATTACACATGTGTATTCATACTTGGCTTCACTGCTGTTGCTTAATAGCCTTTTCCGATCATAATCATACCAATATTTGAGGCGACTTCACTGAGAGAGAAAACTCATCTTTGCCTTCCACTAACTCTCAGTGAGCATCTACTTCCCTTTCATCTCCCTATTCTCCCAAAAACACAATACAGCAGTGAAAACCTTCCGAGAGAGAAAGATACCTGCATATCTCCATACGAAATCTTTTTCTCTGTATGTGCCCCTCACCTGCATATCCAGGGCGCTTTGGTCATCCAGTGCCACATTGCGAGAATGCAGAATGAATCGCCTACGCCAGTAGTGTCCCCACTTCGCTTACCCGCCCTGAATCCTAATCTCCCCCTCCCCCCTTCCCCCCCTCCCCTCGGCGAGTGCCAGTTCCCAGGCATCCGAACCATCGGGTGGCAAAGGGGAGAGCTGAATAATGTAGAAGGGAGGGCGAGAAACAGTGAACTTGTGGTTTACGGATATGGGCTGGAAGGGCACCCGGGAAAAGGACACGTGAGATATGGAGATCAAGACGAATGGGGACGAATGATAAGAGATAAATGGGAGAGGAAGACGTGAATCCTAAGAAGACGTCTATGGAGACAGTGCCAGCTCGCGGAGTAGAGAAGGGGGGAGGGGGCAGAGAAGGAGAGGAACTGGGGCAGGGGGAGGACAGAGAAAGAGGAGGGGAAAGGGGAACTATCCCCCGGAGAGAGCGAAACAGAGGGAGGACGGCGGGGGAAGATGAGGAGAATGCTGGTGTTAAGAACCACTTCCTCGTACACGCCGCGTGGACGATGCCCGCTGCGCTACAATTAAGGTTGATTGTTTGAAGTAGTGTCAACAGTGGGTTACTGGCCGAAGCATTTTTCAGCATAATGGCAGATCCTCCACTTAAAATACTCTAACAGATTGGAGCCAAGCTTTTTCAGAAAGCAACGATCCCCTCCGAGTGATTTGCGATCACGGAACTCATTAATAAGTCTAATATTTATAAATGAAGTTTTGAGGTACGCGAGCTGAGTTGTCGTACTCGCCGGGCGCTCAACACCAGGCTGCCTGAGGCGCGATGACCTCCAACACTTACCACATCACAGTCTCTCCTCCACAAGAATTAAACAATCTCCTGTCTCAGTAAACGCTCATATACACTTCGACTTAATTTCCTTGAGCTCTCAGCAGCATTTTCTCTTCCCGTTTTGCATGAGTTAGAGGTCAGCGCGCGGGAATTTGTCGAAGTGCGGCGCAAGTCGTACCGATTAACATACCATGGGGCCATTTACCATCGCGTGGTGGCTCAGCCGCGACCAGACCTGCAACTT
>NW_028234422.1:31321710-31324210 GCF_977035675.1 Penaeus japonicus | reverse complement strand
CGCCCTCCTCTCTGCTGTCCCAAATTACACCGTCGAGAAGGAGCTTGTCCCGGGCGTGGAGACTCGCCTAACCAAAGCTAACTGATGTAAACACAAAGAGTAATTTTAATCGACTTATGAGCACATTATGGATCTGGATTCTCTCTCTTTAATACCCCGGGACGCGTCTGTCTCATCGCAGTACACTCGTCCACACCTTACTTAACTCCTTGGGGGTCCAAGGCGGTCGCTCGCTCGCTCGCTCGCTTTTTCCTTTGCTTTCGATTCTCTCTCTCTTATTCTCTCCTTCTGCTCTTTTGCTTTTGTCGTTTCGTTTCTTTATTCCTCGTCCTTTTGTCTTCTTCCCTTTCCCTTCTTTATTATCCTTTCTCTCTCTCTCTCTCTCTCTCTCCTCTCTCTTTCTCCTTATCTCTCTCTCTCGCTCCTTCTCTCTTTCTACTCTTCTGCCTTCATCGTTTCATCTTTATCTCTCGTCGTCCCACCCTCTCATTTCTCTTACCTTTCCTGTTCTCTTTCTATCCCCTTTCTTCCCCTCCTCTTACCCTTCATTCACCCATAGTTATTCCCCTCGTCTATCCACCCTTCCGTACCACTCAAGAAACCCCCCTGGATACCACTCCCCCCCCCTTCCTCCAGTGCCATACCCCCCACCCTCCCCCTCCAATTGCGTGCCTTCCCCCCCCCCCCCCCCATCCCCTCTACCCCCTCTCCCCCTCCCCCCCCCCCTCACCTCCTCCTCCCCCCCTCCCTCTCCCTCCTCCTCTCCTCCTGCCCCAGTCCCTCTTCCGGCGCGACACCTCCGTACTGGTTCTGTCTCCTGAGCACTGACCATAAACAACATTCTCTTATCGCGGGACTGGACAACGACCCACGCGACAATCCCCGGGCTCGGTCGTCCTGCTCGTCCTTGATGGCTGGAGGGGGAGGGGGAGGGGGAGGGGGCTGGGCTAGGGTAGGGGGCTAGGGGATGGGGTGTTGGAAGGGGTTGGGGTAAGGGAGGAGGAGGGGGTAGGGGGTAGGTGGGGGGGAGGGGGGTACGTGGGAAGGGGGGAGTGGGTGGACGGAGGGGGAGGGGAGGGGGGGAGTGGGGAGGGGAAGGAAGGGGGAGGAGGGGAGGGGGGAGCAGGAGGATGAGGAGGTGGAGGAAGATGTGAGGAGGAGGAGGATGAAGAGGAAGATATGAGGAGGAGGAGGAGGAAGATGTGAGGTGGTGGAGGAGGTGGAGGTGGAAGAAGAGGAGTAGGAAGGGAGAGGGTGAGAGAAGAGGGAAGGAAAGAAGATGAGGATCTGGAGGAGGAGGAGAATAAGAAGAAAAGGGAGCAAAGAGATGCCTCATCGTTTCATCTTTTCTTCTCTCGTCGTCCCACCCTCTTCTCCTCTTACCTTTCTTCCTCTCCTTTCCTCTTTCCTTCTTCCCCTCCTCCCCTTCCCTTTCTTCCCTTTTCCTTCCCTCGTCATATCCACCCTTCCGTTCACCTCGTGAACCGCCCCCCCACCCCCCCCACCCCCCACCCACCCCACCCCCCCCCCCCCGCTGCCCCACCCCCCCCCCACACCCCCCCCCCCTCCCCCATCCACCCCCCCCTCCCCCTACCCTCCCTCCCCCCCCCCCCCTCCTCCTCCCTCCCCTCCCCCCTCTCCTCCTCTCCTCTCTCCCCTCCCCTCCTCCCTCTCTCTCTCGCCCCCTCTCCCCCTCCTCCCACCCTCCATCCACTATCGCCTGCTCCTGATCCCGACTCTCCACCTGGGACTGGACAACATTGCTCGCTCTTGATGGGCTGGGTTCTCCCCCGCGGTACTGGGCAAGGGTTCCGGGCTAGGGTCGCCTGGCGGTGCGGAGGGGGTTGGGGGGGGGGGGAGGGGGGGGGGGAGGGTAGGGGGCTAGGGGGTGGGGGGGGTGGGGGGGGGGGGGGGTGGGGGGAGGGGGGGGGGGGGGACGTGGGGGAGGAGGGGGGGAAAGGGGAAGGAAAGGGGGGGGGGAGAGGGGGAGGGGGAAGGGAGGAGGAGGAGGATGGGGGAGGGAGGGGGTGAGGAGGAGGAGGGAGCAGGGAGGGTGGGGGGAGGAGGAATGAGGAGAAGGAGAGGAGAGGAGAGGAGGAAGATGAGGGAGAGGAGGGAGGAGAGGGAGGAAGGAGGAGGAGAGGTGGGAGGAGGAAGAGAGAAGGAAGGGAAGGAGGAAGAGAGAGAAGAAAGGAGGAGGAGGGATGAGAATGATGAAAGAGATAAGAAGAAAATTATAAAAGAAAAATATAGGACGAAAAGATAACAATAGATAAGAAGTAATATATATAGATTGAATAATATTTTAATAGACAATAAAAAAAAAAATAATAATAGTACTATGATGATGATGATGAATATTAGGAGCAAAAAAATAATAATAATAGTAATAAAATGAAACCATATAAAAGATAGAGCAACAACACTGATAAAATCAATGATGATAATGATGATACTAATAATCATAACAAAAAATACAATAATGATAATGGCAAAAATA
>NW_028234422.1:31314210-31316710 GCF_977035675.1 Penaeus japonicus | reverse complement strand
CGCAGCGTCAAGGGCCTGGGTGGTGCCGCAAACCAATTTCCACGTGTCTATGAGGCTATATTTTACACAGGCTTAGCATACGGCCTCGAAAATTCCACATGCGGACGCCGCCTGGTACAAGAGGTACCTCGTCTTCTTCCCTACACAGAGATTGTACGCCGCTTCAGCGTTCTACAGAGGCCGAAAGTGCATGATTTCAGATGGTGACTGGAATCATCTACGCTCGTCAAGGGTTTAGGAGCAATAAGTATGCATTCGATCAATTTTAATGGCTTTTCCTGCTGTCATTATGGGAAAGTTTCATACGTGTTGGCCATGTAACGGTATGCAAATATAACCATAAAGAACATACCAATTACGGACCAGTTCTGGGTAGACTGTCAATGCGGACTCTTGCGCTACACTGACAAGAGGCAGAATACTACACTGACGAGTATGACGATGCCACAAAGGCATGCGTTCTAGTTACTATTTACTGGCAGTTACCGACAGCAGTTTCTTCTTTTCGGAAGATGGACGACGCTTACCCTAATCAGTATCATACGTACATTGGTAGACAAATGAATATTCATGTAACAGTAGGTCTAATATGCCCTCCATACTGAAAAAGCCACGTCAGTCTTCAACTGAAAATTACAGAAGCCCTGACGATGGCGTTCGTGTGTTCTCCTGAGCGCGTCCTCCGTCTACGCCACTGTCTTGCATCCCAATTTATGCACGAGAGGTGACGGCAGTGATCTTGGCTTCCGTAAAGGGGCATATTTGCATAACTTGCGTGTTCTCGAACACCGACAAAGACTTACGGACGTGTCTGCTGTGCTGACAAAGGTTTCCGAAAATTGTATTAATCACCGTCGCAGCCGCGCAGGCCCGCCGACGTCTCCCTTCCCACGCAGTCATTTCCCACTCATTATTTTTTCTTGCATTAAAATTCAACTCAGAAATTATAACGCTGTTCATCTAATCACATATTTACTCTAACGCCCGACTTTCAACCTAAACCCACAACCGTCAGCGGTTCCCGAAACCTCAAGCCATCCTTACAACCATCCCGCTGGGGTGCAGGACTCTCCCTCCCCATCCCCACACCCCCTACCCGACACCTCATCTCCCTCCTTCATGTCTGTGGTGTCGAGGCGTCTCCTTCTCCTCTCCCCCCCCCTCCCCTCTCCACTCCTCACGCCCACCGCCAGGCCTGAGATGAAGGGGAGGAGGCAGGGAGGGGCAAGAGGTAGAAGGAGGGGGCGCCTGGGGCAGGACGTGCGGAGGAGTGGGGAGGAGAAGGGGAGACGGGGGGGGAAAGGGGGGAAGAGGGAAGGGGGTAAAGTGGCAGGAGAGGTGAGGGTGGGGGGGTGAGGGGTGGGGGTGACGCTCGTAAACCGTGAAGTGCGTTTCGCCAAATTGCTGAGAAATAATGGCCCCAGTGACATGAATATTAAGGCCGGGCCGCTGCTGTATTAAGTCACTCGCGAGGGATTCAACAGCCAAGAGGAATTGCCCGCAGTCGGCGAGGACCATACACGCAGCGGGCGCACTCGCACGCGCGTGTCTGCGGAGAGGCGATTTCCTTTGTGTGTGTGTGTACATATCTATATTTATCTACATATCTGTTTGCGTGTATGTGTGGGTGAGTGTGTGTGTGTGCGCTTGACGGCGCCTCTGATGCCAAGGTGCCAGCATCCTCATCTCCGGCGGAGGATGGAATCTGAGGTCCTCGCTCGGGAGCGTTTAAGAGTTCCACCTCAAGTGTGTTCCCTAATGGGCCATCTGTTTCCACTTAGTTAAAGTCTTTCTCACGCCGGTGTCCCTCGCCCCCCGCCCCCCACACACCCCAGTCTCTGATTCTATCTCCTCCTGCTCTTCTGATTTAGCTCCCATATACCATTTATATACCACTTTCCTTTTAGATATGCGCGAAGCATACGAGAAGCATACGCACAGGAACACACACACACACACAGATAATCACATAGAGTAAATAAACAAACACAAACACAAACAAAAAAACACACAATCATACACGTAAACAAAAAAAACAAACAAAAAAACCGCACATATATACACACACAAAAAAAACAAGAAAAAAACACAAACAGAAACAATCACACACAAAAAAAAACACACGCATCTCAAAACAGATGACCTAACCCCCCCCCCCTCCATCTCCCACCCCAACCCCCTTCTGGGATCAACGATGCGCATCGATAAATTTTGGGCTTTAACATGACTTGAATTTAATTAACATTTTGTAATTTAGAGAACATGCAATAATACCTCCACGGAGTAAATTCTCGAACATTCAACGCTTCGGTTATTTGTAGCTAAACTCTGGTAATCATGGGACGGCGGCAGAGGGAAGGCTCGACCTGGTAGGCGCAGGGCAGCCCCCTCCGCATGAACGCTAACGTTGCACTACAAAGGGCGCCCGCAAGATGAATGAATAAATTGAAGAATGGGCTGTAGGAACACATATGTATATGCATGTACATATACATACGCA
>NW_028234422.1:31294210-31306710 GCF_977035675.1 Penaeus japonicus | reverse complement strand
AAGACACATAAGGAGTACTATACCTCTACGTCGCGAAAGTGTGTGTGTGTGGGGGGGGGGGGGGGGGGGGGGGGGGGGGGGGGGGGGGGGGGGGGGGGGGGGGGGGGGGGGGGGGGGGGGGGGGGGGGGGGGGGGGGGGGGGGGGGGGGGGGGGGGGGGGGGGGGGGGGGGGGGGGGGGGGGGGGGGGGGGGGGGGGGGGGGGGGGGGGGGGGGGGGGGGGGGGGGGGGGGGGGGGGGGGGGGGGGGGGGGGGGGGGGGGGGGGGGGGGGGGGGGGGGCTAGAGGAGAATCCGACGACTTACCTGCAATTGGAGAAAAAAAAACACATGTCATTATTTAGGAGTCTGGGTGCTTACTACGTCCATTCATAAACAATGATGAGAGACCACCGCAAATTACACACATAATCAAACAGGTTGTGAATGCTACTGGTAAAAGAGACAAAAAGGTGGATCAGCCATATCGTACAGGTGTGGTGTAGTTGCTCTCTCTCTCTCTCTCTCTCTCTCTCTCTCTCTCTCTCTCTCTCTCTCTCTCTCTCTCTCTCTCTCTCTCTCTCTCTCTCTCTCTCTCTCTCTCTCTCTCTCTCTCTCTCTCTCTCTCTCTCTCTCTCTCTCTCTCTCTCTCTCTCTCTCTCTCTCTCTCTCTCTCTCTCTCTCTCTCTCTCTCTCTCTCTCTCTCTCTCTCTCTCTCTCTCTCTCTCTCTCTCTCTCTTCTCATCAAGTAACTCACCCCTATCCACCATTAGGATCAGCATCTGTTCTCCTTTTCTCCATCAAGGTATGTCCATAGCCCTCTCCCCCATCAGGTCACGGGTCTCCTTCCCCGGTCAGCGAGGGGCGCGTCTCGTAGCTAGGCCTTCGAAGAAAAATGAGTCCGAGGCGCCGCGATGTGGCTGTAATAATTTAATTTGGCGTGTCATGGCCGCAGGGGGTTTCTGCTGGAGCGCCAGTCCTTTGTGTCATTTGTTACTGTCTACGCTCCCGCTGCGAGTGTAGACGACTGCGCCCCGCCAAGGCAACATCACCGCCGGCTTCAAGTGGGAGGGCGCGCGGACCCAGAGAGACGGCGGTGCACGGCGAGGGAAACAAAGCTTTGCAGAGAGGAAGTCTGCAGCTCAGGGAAGGAGAGGGGGATCTCGTGGAGGGAGGGAGAGGGAGAGACGGAGGGGGAGAGAGGGAGAGACGGAGGGAGGGAGAGGGAAAGGGAGAGGGAGAGAGGGAGGGAGGGAGAAGGAGAGGGAGAGGGAGAGAGGGAGGGAGGGAGAGGGAGAGACGGAGGGGGAGAGAGGGAGGGAGGGAGAGGGAGAGACGGAGGGAGGGAGAGGGAAAGGGAGAGGGAGAGGGAGGGAGAGGGAGAGGGAGAGGGAGGGAGAGGGAGAGAGAGAGGGAGGGAGAGGGAGAGACGGAGGGAGGGAGAGAGAGAGAGAGAGAGAGAGAGAGAGAGAGAGAGAGAGAGAGAGAGAGAGAGAGAGAGAGAGAGAGAGAGAGAGAGAGAGAGAGAGAGAGAGGGGAGGTTGGAGGAGACTCTTAGCATAGGAGCAGACGCAGGCAGAGTTTTAAAAGCAAAGGAGGTTATGACACAAGCAGCACACAAAACAGGCAACGGTTGGCACGCACAGTAAAGATAGATGAAGCGGCGCGCACAATGGACGGCGCCGTCACCAACAGCAGCATCAGCAGCATCGGCAGCGCAGCACCGCCGAGGAGAGAGCGCGTCCGAGCGACCATCACCTTAACCCGGAGTGACCGTCGGTAGTGCCCGGGGCTCCCTAACAAGGAACTCCGGCAGCAGTGCCCGGCCGCGGCGAGGGCACAGGCGCTCTCGACCCCGATAGCCTGTTGCGTGTGATTCATAGCGCTCTCAGCCTCCGCCTCGACGGGAACGGCAGGTTGTGACGTATCGGCGAAGGACTTCGGACGATCTGGAAGAATTCCTGCGCGACGTCAGGAAGTCCTTTGCGCTGGATAGGGGGCGTTTATAGCCAGGTGAGGTTCATGGGGCGCGCCGTCACGGCCTGTAGTGTTGAAGCCAAGAGGCGTTAATAGACTTTACTCAAAGTAATGGTTTGTTTGCATTGATCGATTATAGATCATTGAACTTGCATAACTTTTTTTTCTTTCCACCAACAGTGAATAATGCGCGATGCAGTGCGAGGTCCTGCAGTGAGCCGTCCCCAATAACCAAGGTACACAATAACGAGAACGCAATATCGGTGACGTTATTTCCAGCGTAAAAAAGGCGTCAGAGTAGTGTTGTGCGTGATCGGATCTCGCCAGAGTGGTCGCCGGAACGACTTCGGACTATGCTTATCGCGAATCCGGGACTCCGTGAATTACTCCTTCCATACGGAAGTACACGATAACGGAGGTACGGAGGTGTTTGCTTGCCCTCGCGCCCGCCTCATTGGAATATGCGACAGTGGAGGCTTTGCATTTAGTTGTGCAGAGACACCCACTCCTTAGCATACTTTCAGTACCCGGTACGTGTAAGTGAATGGATATACATTACGTTTGCTATCCAAAGGAAATCCTATACAAAGGATATCAGTATATGAACCGCTCGCCTGTCTGGTCTGTGTACATAATTGTTTCTTTGCGTATGCGCGAGCACTTCCTCTCCTTACTGGACGCACACATGCTCGCACTTACATAATTAACACACACACGCGCGCATGCACACACGCACACACACATATATAAATACAATGACACATACATACATACACACACAAATATATATAGATATATATATATATATCTATACACAAACATACATACATATATACAAAGATACATAAACACATACATACATACATACATCATACATACATACACACACACACACACACACAACCACACACACACACACACACACACACATATATATATATATATATACATACACATATATATGTATATATATGCATGCATGTGTGTGTATCTATCTATCTATCTATCTATCTATATATATATATATACATATATATTTATGTATATACATATATGTATACACACACACACACAGACACACACACACACACACACACACACACACACACACACACACACACATACATACACACACACACACACACACACACATATATATATATATATCCCTCTTCCCACCCCTCTTTCCCTTTCTCTACCTTCCCCCTTCCCCTTTCTCCTACTCACACCCTCCCTCCCTCCCTCCCTCCCTCGCTCCCCCGCTCTCTTTCTCTCTCTCTTGCAAACAAGTTTAGATGTGACAGTTCGTTCGCTATCAACTGCCATCAATCAGGCGTCGCCAGCAAAGAGTCGCAGTCACGTGCTGTGCATTCTAATCATAACAAGATTATTGTTGAAAGCGTGGGAGGCGGTGCACAGTGGAGGGTTGCATGAGACCGGAAATAACCCATGCAAACACAGGAGACACGTGCAACTTGTGTATCTTCAAAATAGTAACATTTATCCAGCGTGGGAATAAAGGAAGGATTAACGTCGAGAGAGACGAGGGGGGTGGAGAGGGAGCGACTGTGGAGGGAGAGGGAAAGACGGAAAGGGAGAGAGGAGAGAGTGGAAGGAGGGAGAGGGAGAGGGAGTAGGGAGAGAGGGAGGGAGGAGAGGGTGAGAGGAGAGAGAAGGAGGTAGGAGGGGGAGGAGAGGGAGAGACCGGAGAGGAGGGAGAGAGGAGAGACGGAGGGAGACGAGGGAGGGAGAGGGAAAGAGAGAGGGGCGAGGGCAGGGAGAGGGAGAGGGAGGAGGGAGGGAGAGGGGAGAGAGAGAGCGGAGGGAAGAGGGAGAGACGGAGGGAGGGAGAGAGGGGCGAGAGGACCCCGAGGGAGAGAAGAGAGACGTAAGTGGAGTAATTTGAGAGAGAGAGAAACGGGAAGGATAGGAGGGAGAGAGAGAGAGAGAGAGAGAGAGAGAGAGAGAGAGAGAGAGAGAGAGAGGGAGGGAGGGAGAGAATCTTAGCAATAAGGAGCAGAGCAGGCAGAGCTATAAAAGGCAAAGAGAGTATGACACAAGCAGCACCACAAACAAGGCAACGGAGGCACGACACCAGTAAAGATAGATGAAGCGGCGCGCACAATGGACGGCGCCGTCACCAACAGCAGCATCAGCAGCATCAGCAGCGCAGCACCGCCGAGGAGAGAGCGCGTCCGAGCGACCATCACCTTAACCGGAATAAAGTGTACAACAAAACACATAGGTGACCGTACGGTAGTGCCCCGCGGGAGCTCCCTAAAAAAAAAAAAGAATAACAAGGAACTCCGGCAGCAGTGCCCGGCCGCGGCGAGGGCACAGGCGCTCTCGACCCCGATAGCCTGTTGCGTGTGATTCATAGCGCTCTCAGCCTCCGCCTCGACGGGAACGGGAGGTTGTGACGTATCGGCGAAGGACTTCGGACGATCTGGAAGAATCCCTGCGCGACGTCAGGAAGTCCTTGCGCCTCGGATGGGGCCGTTTAAAGCCAGGCAGAGGTAATGGGGCGCGCTCACGACCTGTAGTGTTGAAGCCAAGAGGCGTTAATACGCTTAATCAAAGTAATGGTCGCATTTGATCGATTCATTACGCATCATTGAACTTGCATAAACCTTTTTTTTTTCTTTCCACCAACAGTGAATAATGCGCGATGCAGTGCGAGGTCCTGCAGTGAGCCGTCCCCAATAACCAAGGTACACAATAACGAGAACGCAATATCGGCTGACCGTTATTCAGCGTAAACAAAGGCCGTCCAGAGTAAGAGTTGCTGCGCTGATAGAGATCTCCGCCAGAGTGGTCGCCGGATCGACTTCGGAATTCATGCCTTATCGCGAACTCACAAGGACCTCAAGCTGAATTACTCCTTCCATCACGGAAGTACAAGATAACCGGAGTCCACGGAGTGTGTTTGCTGCCCCCTCGCGCCCCGCCTCATTGGTATGCCGACAGTGTGGCTTTGCATTTAGTTGTGCAGAGACACCCACTCCTTAGCATACTTTCAGTACCCGGTACGTGTAAGTGAATGGATATACATTACGTTTGCTATCCAAAGGAAATCCTATACAAAGGATATCAGTATATGAACCGCTCGCCTGTCTGAGTCTGTGTAACATAAATTGTTTCTTTGGACGTATGGCGCGAGCACTTCCTCCTCCTCTCTCCACTTACTGGACGCAACACATGCTCCGCACTTACATAAATTAAAACAACACATTAAAACACACTCAAAAAAACAAAACACGCCGCGCGTGCCATACACCACAGCACACACACATATATAAATACAATGACACATACATACATACACACACAAAGAATCTATCATATATATATATAATATATATATATATATATATATATATATATATATATATATATATATATACAAACATACATACATATATACAAAGATACATAAACACATACATACATCATACATACATACGCACACAACACACACACACACAACCACACACACACACATATATATATATACATACACACATATATATGTATATATATGCATGCATGTGTGTGTATCTATCTATCTATCTATCTATATATATATATATATATACATATATATTTATGTATATACATATATGTACACACACACACACACACACACACACACACACACACACACACACACACACACACACACACACACACACACACACACACACACACATATATACATATCCCTCTTCCCACCCCTCTTTCCCTTTCTCCACCTTCCCCCTTCCCCTTTCTCCCACTCACACCGTCCCTCCCTCCCTCCCTCGCTCCCCCGCTCTCTTTCTCTCTCTCTTGCAAACAAGTTTAGATGTGACAGTTCGTTCGCTATCAACTGCCATCAATCAGGCGTCGCCAGCAAAGAGTCGCAGTCACGTGCTGTGCATTCTAATCATAACAAGATTATTGTTGAAAGCGTGGGAGGCGGTGCACAGTGGAGGGTTGCATGAGACCGGAAATAACCCATGCAAACACAGGAGACACGTGCAACTTGTGTATCTTCAAAATAGTAACATTTATCCAGCGTGGGAATAAAGGAAGCATTAACGTCGAGAGAAAGAGAGAGGGGAGGGAGACGGAGAGGGAGAGAGGGAGAGGGAGAGAGAGAGAGAAAGAGAGAGAGAGAGAGAGAGAGAGAGAGAGAGAGAGAGAGAGAGAGAGAGAGAGAGAGAGAGGAGAGACACAGGCAAGAAAGAGGATAAGAGAGAAGAAGGGAAAGAAAAAGAAAAAAGAGAAAGAGAAACGAGAGAGAGAGAGAGAGAGAGAGAGAGAGAGAGAGAGAGAGAGAGAGAGGACAAAGGCAAATTGAAAGAGGATAAAGAGAAAGAGAAGAAAGAAAAAGAAAAAAAAGAGAAAGAGAAACGAGAGAGAGAGAGAGAGAGAGAGAGAGAGAGAGAGAGAGAGAGAGATCACGAGTGCAACACGCGCCCCTACCTGGCCCTGCCTGGCCCGGACCGGCATCAGAAATGGAGAAATAAAAGGAATCCGACGCAAGGCCACGGGGGGCGAGAGCCAGAGAGGGAGTTATGGCGTGGGGCGAGTGAGAACACAAATGAATGGTACTGAGGCAGCGGGGGTCTGTGTGGGGGTCCCCTCGATAAGTCGAACATCCCCCTCCCCTCCCCCCTACCTCCCTCCATCACCCCCTTCATCCACCTCCTCCGGCATGCCAATCCTCTGCTGCCTCCCTCCATACTGAGATGGGGCATACTTTGCGGTAAAACACATAAATATAATCTTTTATTGTTATTATCATCACTACCATTATCATTATCCTTATTATCATCATTATCATTACTATCTTTATCTTCATCTTCATCGTCATAATCATCAACCATTATCAGCCATCATTATCATTATTATTATTGTTGTATTATTATCATTATCATCATTGTATAATTTGTAGTAGTAGTAGTACCAATATTATTATTATCATCATTTTCATAACGTTACTAATGTCACTGTCATTATAACTTCTATTACCATTATCCTCATTATCATGATGATCATGATTATTATTATCATTATCATCATCATCATTATTACCATTATTATTATTATCAAGATTGTTGTTATAATTATCATCATCATCATAATTGTCCTAATCATTATCACCATTCTTATTATTATCAAGATTGTTGTTACAATTATCATCATTATAACTGTCCTAATCAGTATCATCATCATTATAATTGTCCTAATCAGTATCATCATCATTATAATCACATCCTCATCCAGATCATTATTACCATCACTTTCATCATCATCATTACTATTACTATCATTGACATTCCCGCTATTACGACCGTCATCATTAGTGTAAGTCTTAATACCAATACCATTATCATTATTGTCACTCATCCAAAGCTTTATTCTACTGCCACAATTTCTACCTTTCTCATCAGTATCACATTACCATTACCATCTTTCCCACTATCGCTCCTATTACCATAACCATTACCATTACCATGCTCTTAGGCCTACCATTCTCGAAGCAATAAATATCATTCCAATCATCAGGCTCATTGCAATTCATGTGGAAGTTTATTGCCACATTAAAACTTTATATTATTTAAACATGGGATGAATAAGGTCCATTTGTGGTAATCGATAGTGCCCCCTCTCTATCTCCTCCCCTTTCTCTCTCCCTGTCTCTGTCTCTGTTTTCTCTGTCTCTCTCTCTCTCTCTCTCTCTCTCTCTCTCTCTCTCTCTCTCTCTCTCTCTCTCTCTACAAACTCACTCATACACACACACACACACACATGAATATATAGTTTATGAAACACTGTAAATATACGTAAAATTCTGTGACTAAAGAACATGGAAGTAAGCCACCTAATATCTAAAAGTACAGTTACAGGAAAGCGACAGGCAAAACTAGAAGGGGGAAAATAACACATATTGAAAGGCAAGTGAAACAGAAACAGAAAAGTAAAAGAGGAAAGCAAGCACTTAAAAGAATGAAGTAAAAAAACAACTGAATAGTAATTCAAAAGAATCCTCTTATATCAGAATGATGGGTCTAGGACCATCTATCAGTAATGATCTTATAGTTAAGGAAAAATACCTCACTTCAGAACATTAGCCTGATGTTAATCTCAAAACAGAATCCCATACATAGCAACATAACCATTACAATAGCTGTTGTTACAATCCTTACTCCTGCCTTCCTTGCAAATGGGTATCACGTGCCCAATATCCCGGTCATTAATCATTCATTAATCATAGTATTAACACTCATTAACACACCAAATTACCAAACAACAACAACCCCAGATCTTCCCCTTCGACCTCGATGCGGCCGGCCTAATCAAACCTAATCCCGGGATTTGTAAATGAGCTTAAACACAGGATAATCCCCACTCCCCGACCGTCTTTAAAGTACTACAGGAGGCACCCAGCGGGGCATTCGTCTAACACCTAACACACAGCACGCCTAACACGCCCCAGGCTCCCGACTAGCGGATGTACGACGAGGAACACTAACGGTCACCATTGTATTTCGCTGTCAAGATTTTGCATCATCACCCGCTACTACTTAGCCCGCCATTCTGCACTGAGGGCACCGCCAGCCAGCTCTCAGCCGCGGCCATACCTCCGGCCCATATCATTACACCGAACTTCAGCCCATAGCCCGACTTCCGACCCATACCCTGCACTCTGGCCTCTACGACGAACTCAAGAGCCCACATGCTTCTTCTAGCCTTTACCCCCGGCCGCCCTCTAACCTGCACTTCAATTCCAGCACATTCTCAGACCTACGGCATAACCAGACCTCCTGAGAGTCTACGTCCCCACCGACCTCCGGAGCCCATAGCCCGATTTCCAGCGCCCATACTCCGATTGACCTCCAGTGCCCCTACGCCGACCAGCTTCCAACTTCTACCTCGATAGACCTTCAACCCATCATCCCCTGAACTACCTCCACTCAACTCAATCCCCGACCAACGAGCAGCCTATACGCTGATGGATTTCTAGCCCTTACCCCGACCTCTAGAACCCATGCGCCGACCTACCTCCACAGCCCATTCCCCGACCTACTACCTCCAACGCCATACCTAGACCTAGCCCATACCCCGACCTCCCCCCAGAGCCCATAGCCCGCCACCCTCGACAACCCCCCCCCCTCCCCCCGCCCCAGCACCCCGGCCGCCACCGCCATCTCCATCCTCGCGCAGCGCCGAGGGCAACCGGCCAAGCCCGGCAGCGCCCGCCATCGCCGCATTCCGTGGGCTCGAAGGCTACAATTGACGGATAATGATAGCGAATGTATGGTAGTAAAAAGCGACGGCTTCCAAAACTGCCCCAACTTGGCCTCACGCACAGCCGATGCCTATAACGATCAAATTACCTATTGTCTCCCATTGTTGGATGACCCTAAAGAACTCGACGGCGGGACGGGCGGCCACCTGCTCGTGGGGACCGGCGTGAGGGTTAATGTTGATGGAAAACACGGGATTACACACGGGGCGAAAAAACAGGAAACCTGATAGTGCGAACGGACAAAGAGGGAAACAATGAGATTGAAATTTTCGTGGTAGAAAAAAAGAAGAAAAAAGAAGAAAGGCCAGGGACAAAAGGAGACAAATGATGGAAGAACGAGAGAGAAAAGAAAGCGCTATGAACGAGATGATAATGAAAGAAAATGAGGGATAATGCGCGATGAACAACTGTTGTTTCTCCATTATGCAATGGATCAATCTGGATGTATTGTGTGTGACGTGAACACCTCTTGGATAACCCAGATCGGTTTACGTGTGAGCGAAGAGAAAGGCCAAGAACAACCCAAGACGACGCGAGGAGAAGAGGGAGCAACGTCGAGACGCAATGGAACAAGTGCCATCGCACAAGTCCCTCTAAACAGAACATCAACGTCGCATACCTTCAGATAAAAGATGACAGGCTATAATAGCTTGACAGAGACGCCTTGAACTTGCACCGGCTAACAACCATCGGTCTCTCAGTACAAATAAACATAAAGATTGGATTCTAATCATAAGCTGAAGAATGGGAGTTCTTCTATTCATCTTAAACATCATTACTATATATGAAAAAGGAAGCGACAGAAAAAAGAAAAGAAACACGAGTAGACGACACCTCGTGGGCTCCAAACGCGAGAAAAACACGTCGGCAATAAAAGGCTTCCGAACAAAGGAAATCACTCAAGACGCGGCCCAAGGAAATCAAATCCCTGCACGGCCGAAACAACACAAGAAGGTGAAAGAAAATGAGGTGGTCTCATAATTAGTCCGCGATAAAATGACGGGGCCGCTTCTGTACCCATAACTGGGTACGTGTAACCTGAGGACTCTGAAGGGGGTGAGGGAAGGGGGCGCGACAGAGGACCCAGCTGCCAAACGAGAAGGTAACTCAAGACATCGGCGCCGTCTTGCTCTTCCGCGGACGTCGCTTGTCTCCTTCTGCTGCTGCTGCATCCTCCGCCTCCTCTCTCGTCAGCGCCGTTGTCGTTTGTCTCTTTCGCTCCCTTCCTCCCTCTCTCTCTCTCTCTCTCTGTCTCTCTCTCTCTCTCTCTCTCTCTCTCTGTCTCTGTCTCTGTCTCTGTCTCTGTCTCTGTCTCTCTCTCTCTCTCTCTCTCCTCTCTCTCTCTCTCTCTCTCTCTCTCCTCCCCTCCTCTCTTCTCTCTCTCTCTCTCTCTCTCTCTCTCTCTCTCTCTCTCTCTCTCTCTCTCTCTCTCTCTCTCTCTCTCTCTCTCTCTCTCCCTCCCTCTCCCTCCCCCCAAATACCAACTACTATGCGAGAACGTGACACCAAATTGATTCTTCAAAACACCAGCGTCCGGTCAGCGACGCGAGAAGCGCGAGCCACGTAGGAGCCACAGAGCCAACCAAAAAGAACACAGGTCAATTGAGGCCTAAATCGGAGCCAGACTTGGAGGGAAGACTTGGAAGGTCAAGCTTTGAGATCGAACTTGAAGGCCAAGCTTTGAGATTGGATTTCGAGACCAAGAAAAAAACGAGGCCAAACTTGACCACTTGACTTAGAGGTCAGACTTCGGGACCAAGAATAAAACGAGGCCAAACTTGACCACTTGACTTAGAGGTCAGACTTCGAGACCGAGAAAAAAACACGAGGTCAGACTATGGAAACACAATCAAGAGCAAATTTTTATTTTCTCCAAGACCAGACTTTGAAAACCAGACTTTTAAAACTTCGACCCCCCTCCCCCCCCCAAAAAAAAAAAAAAAAAAAAAAAGATGATTCCAGACGTAGAGACAAGGAGCGCGACGGCTAGACGGATTGGCCGAGTCTTGGAGCGAGACAGCGGCGCTTGGTCGTCACGCTCCTGAGGCATCCAGGATGGAGGCGCCATTGTCTCCGCGTTGCCAGCGTATTGGCAGATTAGCACGCACGTTGGGCGCCACAATCCGGACCGGTGGTGGGGGAAGTGTGGGGAGGGGGAGGGATGGAGGGAGGTGGGGGGTGGGAGGGAAGGATGGGTGGAGGGGGAGGGATAGATGGAGGGAGGTGGAGGGGGAGGTGGAAGGATGGATGGATGGAGGTGGAGGGCAGGGATGGATGGATGGAGGTGGAGGGCAGGGAGGGAGGGAGGGAGGGAGGTGGAGGGGGAGGTGGAAGGATGGAGGGAGGTGGAGGGGGAGGGATGGAGGGAGAGGCAAGGAAGTAGGACGGGAGGGGGGAAGAGAGAGGGAGACAGAGAAGGAGAGGGAGAGAGTTAGAGGGAAAGAGGAATACAGGGATAGGTGGAGGTAGAGCGAGAGAGAGAGAGAGAGAGAGAGAGAGAGAGAGAGAGAGAGAGAGAGAGAGAGAGAGAGAGAGAGAGACTTTGATTTAGACTTAGACTTTGATTTAGATTTAGTTATTAAGACAAGTGATTACTTACATCTCAAAATGATGAGGTAACATATTATCTTCACCCAAAAAAAAAAAAAAAAAAAAAAAAAAAAAATATATATATATATATATCTTTTTATATATATATATATACATATATATATATATATATATATATATATATATATATATATATACATATATGGTTAGATAGATAGGGAGAGAGAGAGAGAGAGAGAGAGAGAGAGAGAGAGAGAGAGAGAGAGAGAGAGAGAGAGAGAGAGAGAGAGAGAGAGAGAGAGAGAGAGAGAGAAACAATAACATGTATTATGAAGAGAACCATTGGAAAATTAATGAACACAGAAATAAGGAGTGGGAACAAAAGATAGATGATTGAAAAGGCTGAAGAAGCAAAAAGAATCATAATAATAAATGAAGAAGAAAAAGATTAAAAGAAGATGAATATCAATCAAATAAAAAAAAGAGGAAAATAAGAAGTAAATGAAGAAGAGAAGAAGAAGAAATGGAGGTGGAGGAGGAGGAAGAAGAAAGAAAAAATGAAGAAAAAGAAAGAGAGAACAGAAGAAGAGAGAAGACGAATAAGAAGGAAAACAATGAAAACAAGGAAGTGCAAAAGGAAAAACAAACAAAAGGAATGAAGTAGAAGAAAGAAAGGAAAAAAACGAAAAACACATAGGAAG
>NW_028234422.1:31276710-31281710 GCF_977035675.1 Penaeus japonicus | reverse complement strand
CCCTGTCTGATCCTCCCTCCTTTCCTTACCCCAACACCCTCCTCCCTTCCCATTCCTCCCTTCCCCCTCTTTCCCTCTCTCCTCCCCATACTCTCATCACCCTCCTCACTCCTTCCCCCCCTCCCCGGTGGGTCAGGTCGACGCCCCGCAGGGTAGCAAGGACCCGCCGGGGCTCCAGACGCAGGCCTACGGGACATCGAAGGAGCTGCGAAAAAGACACGCTTCACCGAAGGAAAAAAAAAGAGGGAAAAGATGTAATGGCGCTAATTACTGGCAAGGAAACTGAGGATTAAGAAGGAGAGGAAATGGGAAGGGAAGGGCAGGCGAGGAGGCGAGAAGCGGGGAGGAGGGAGGAAGAGAAAGGAGGGAGGGAGGGAGGAAGAGAAAGGAGGGAGGGAGGGAGGGAGGAAAGGAGAGAGGAAGAGAAGGAGGGAGGAAGGGAGGAAGGGAAGGAGGGAGGGCGCAATCCCAGTCTCCGCGTCAAGTATGTTGCGGGAATTAACCTTAACAGACAAGAGCGGATAATTACTCAACGAGGTAATATAGGGACTGTAAAACGATATCACAGGAGAGATCTGAGCCTCGGCCGCGGAAGGATTGGCCGCTTCTCCTGCCCTCGGAGGACGCGCAGCAGCCGACCGCGCTGGAGGGAGCCGGAGGGAGCCGGAGGGATGCTATCTAGGCTGTGCAACTTGCTTCGTGTTGGCTGTGGGTGGAGGCGTTCGAGTATCTTTCTTTCTCTTGCTTGCTCTTTCTCTTTCTCTCTCTCTCTCTCTCTCTCTCTCTCTCTCTCTCTCTCTCTCTCTCTCTCTCTCTCTCTCTCTCTCTCTCTCTTTCTCTCTCTCTTCCTCTTCCTCTTTCTCTCTCTGATTCTCTATATCTCTCATCCAGTCATTTTTTTTCTTTAATTTCTTTTTAGCTTGTTGTGCGCCTCCTCATTTCAGTATTTTTTCTCTATATTTATTCCTTACACACACACACACACACACACACACACACACACACACACACACACACGCCAAGACCGGGAGGAACAAAACCTAATCCCGATTCCTTGACAAAGGGGGATCTCAGCCTCCACAAGGGACGATCCGATCCCTTTTGTTCTTGCTTTGTGTCGTAACAAAGTGCCGACGACACAGGCCGGGGCGCGAAGGCTTCCCTCCCGCGATTCAGCTTTCTCTCACCCGACCTTAGAGTGAAGGAGAGAGAGAGAGAGAGAGAGAGAGAGAGAGAGAGAGAGAGAGAGAGAGAGAGAGAGAGAGAGAGAGAGAGAGAGAGAGAGAGAGATAGGGTGGAAGATCGAGAGAGGTGGGCTAGAGAAAGAGATTCGATGAGTGCCTTGAGAGAAGAGAGAGAAGAGGGGAGAGGGATGAGAGAGGGGAGAGAGAGAGGATGAGAGGAGAGAGCGAGAGTGGAGCTGAGAGAGCGAGAGGGTGAGAGTGAGGGATGAGAGAAAGAGAAAGAGATGATATAGACGGAGAGTCGAGAATACGAGATGAGGAGAGATAGGGAGAGAGAGAGGAAAGGGAGAGCGAGGAGAGAAGAGAGAGAGGGAGGAAGAGGAGAGGGAGATATCCCGAAAGAGACGGGACAGAGGAGAGAGAGAGATGAGAGCGCTAGAATGAGCAGAGAGAAACCAGAGAGGAGAGAGAGGAGCGGGTGAGAGAGAGAGACGAGAAGGAGAAGAGAGAGGTGAGAGAGAGAGATGAGAGAGAGGAGGGAGGGGTGAGGTGGCGATGGAGAGAGAGATAAGAGAGAGAAAGGCAAGAGGGATAAGATGAGAGAGAAGAGAGAGAGAAGAGAGGAGGATGGATAGAGAGAGAGAGAGGAGAGGAGGAGACGGAGACGAGAGGAAAAGAGAGAAGACAGAATCAGAGGAGAGAGAGAGAGAGCGAGAGAGAGAGAGGACGAGGAGCTATGAAGGAGGAAGAATGAAGAGGAGAGAGAGGAAGATGAAAGAATGAGATGGAGATGAGAGGGGAGAAGAGAGGAGGGGGAGGGGGAGGTGGGAGGGTGGAGGGAGAGAGAGAGAGATCGGAGAGAGGAGCGAGAGACGAGGACACAGAGATGAGTGGAGAGAGAGAGAGAGAGAAGGAGAGGAGCGATGAGGAGAGAGAGAGATGAGGAGAGAGAGAGAGGAGAGACTATCCCCAACCCCCTAGAGAGAGAGGAGAAGGCAGGTGAGATGAGAGAGAGGAGAGGGGAGAGAGGGAGAGAGAGAAGAAGGGGGAGAGATGAGACCTGACTGAACTACTACATTGATTATGTTCCACCCTTGTTTCCCTCCGGTTGGCATATTCCCCCCACTTTGCATTCCTCGCCACAAAAACATTAAACAACAATAACAACAATGATAATAATAACAACAACAATAGTGATAATAATAATAATAATAAAATAACAATAACAATAATAATAACAATATCAACAATAACAGTAGTAATAATAATAGAAAAATAATAACATAATATTAAGAACAATAATGATAACAATAATGATAATAATAATAATAATAACAATAATAACAATAAAAGTAATCACATTCGAATAACGATCATAATAATAATAATAATAATGATAATAACAATAAGGAAAATAAAAATAACAAAACACACTATTCTCTCCTACACTCGCTATCCATCCATAAAAAAAAGTCACACAAGAGAAGACACAAACGAAGAACACATAGAGAAATGATAAACCAAGGAATAAGAAACAGTAGGAGAGGCGAAGTAGCTGAACAACCTCTTTTCTGATGCAAAGAAGCTGAGAAAATTTTGACGAAGACGAGAAGCAGAAAGAATGTGGAGTTCAGGTAGGAAGGGCATCCGGGCATATGTATTGACGGGGGTGGGTTGGTGGGGGTGGAGGTGGGGGTGGGGAAGGAGGTTGGGGTATGGGATGGTGGTGAGGGGGAGGGGAGGTTGGGGTATGGGTTAGTTTTGGGTGGGAGGTTGGGGTATGTTTTTTTTTTTTTTTTTTTTTTTTTTTTGGTTTGCGTATTTCTTATTCCCCCCCCCCCCACCCCCCCCCCCCCCCCCACCCCCCCCACACCCCCCCCCCCCCCCCCCCCCCATTTTTTTTGGGGGGGGTATGGGTTGGTGGGTTGGTGTGGTGGTGGGGGGGCAAAGGTGGGTTTTCGGTGGGCTCAGGTAGTATGGTTGGGAAGGTTCGAGCATCGGGCTGAAGTGGGTGAAAAAGCGAAAGGGAAACAGATAGGTAGATAGACAGGTAGGTCGATTGTATATAGATAGATAGACAGACAAGTTAATAGATGGAGAGACAGACAGCTAGACTGATACAGAGCGAGATAGATTACGGGGGAGGGGAGAAAGGAGAAAGAAGAAGAAAAAGAGAGAGGTTAGTGAGGGGAGAAGAGGAGAGAGAGGGAGGGAGAGAAATGAGAGAGAGAGACCGATTAGAAGAGCGAGAGAGAGAGAGAGGGGAGGGGATAGGAGAGGCGAGGCGGGAGGGGATGGGAGAGAGAAAGAGAGAAAGAGAGAGAGAGAAATAGACCTCGAGAAAGAGACGGACATCGACATCGACAAAGAAAAAAAACACTAATAATCAATCAATCAGCCTCGACCTCCTCAGCTTTGACCCATGACCCCCCTCCCCCTCCCCCTCCCCGACGCACGCGACCTCGAGGGAAACCGGCATCAATAACGGGCGAAGGAGGAGGAGGAGGAAGAGGAGGAGAAGGAGGAGGAGGAGGAGGAGGAGGAGGAGGAGGAGGAGGAGGAGGAGGAGGAGGAGGAGGAGGAGGAGGTGGAGGTGGATGGTGGAGGTGGAGGAGGAGGAGGAGGAGGGAGGAGCGGAGGAGGAGGTCTCTGAGGGGAGGAGGAGGAGGAGGAGGAGGAGGAGGAGGCGGTGTGGAGCCTGCTGGGGAGGCCACCAGGTGGAGGTGGAGGTGGATGGTGGAGGGTGGGGCGGGAGGTTGGAGGAGGAGGAGGGCGCGGAGGAGGGGAAGAGTAGGAGAAAGAGAGAGGAGGGGAGGAGGAGTAGGAGGAGGAGGAGGAGGGAGTAGGAAGAGTAGGAGAGGAGAAAAGGAGAAAGAAGAGGAGCGGAAAAGAGCGATAGGAGTAGGAAAGGCAGAGAGGAGGGAGCAGAAGGAGACGAAGGAGTGAGGTGGCAAAGAGGGGAGGAGGAGGAGGGTGGAGGAAGAGGAGGAGGTGGTGAGGAAGGAGGAGGAAAGGGAGGAGGAGGAGGGAGGATGTGGTGGAGGAGGGAGCGAGCGGGCGAGTAGAAAGGTAGAAGGATGGAGAAGGCGTGGTGATGTGGAGAGGAGGAGAAGGACGGAGGAGAGGAGGCAGCACAAGCAGGAGCAGCAGGAGGAGACGCGGCGTACTGTCTTGGCGACGCTTGCATACTAACCACCAGACGAGGCGCTCACACTTCCCGTTCGCCAGACGCAGCAAGGGTGAGGGAGGGCTGGGGATGGGGGAGGGGTGGGGGTGGGGGAGGGGTGCGGGGTTGGATGAACGTGGGTGGGGGGGGTGGGGCGGTGGGTCGTGGCGGGGTAAGGAGGTGGGTGGGAGAATAGGAAAAAGGGACAATGGGGAGGAGGATCGGAGGGAGAAGGGGGAGAGAGGGGTAGGTTAGGGGGAAGGGAGGAGGTATAAGGGAGCAGGGGAAGGAGAGGTGATAAGGGGAGGGGGAGCAGACGGGAAGGGGAGGGGGAGAGGATGGATAGGGGGAGGGAAGTAGGGATATGCGGGGGAGAACGGGAGGGGGGTGGGGAGATGAAGAGGAAGAGGAGGGAAGGAAGTGAAAGGGAGGGCGGAGAGGGGGAGGGGGGGACGGAGGAGGTGGGAGGAAGGAAAGGAAGAGGTGGAAGGAGGATGAGGGGGTAGGGAAGGAAGGGGGGCGGGGAGGAGGACGAGAGGAGGAAGGGAAGGGGAGGCAGGGGGGGGGGGAAGGGGGAAGGGGGAGGGGCAGAAGCGCCGGGAGGAGGAGGGGAGGCACAAGTAAGAATGAGAAGATTAAGAAAAAGAACT
>NW_028234422.1:31261710-31271710 GCF_977035675.1 Penaeus japonicus | reverse complement strand
GGGAGAGAGGGGAATGGGGAGAGGGAAACATGTAAAAATGTAAAGAGGAAAATAAGAAAATAAGAAACTACTGAGAGAGAGAGAGAGAGAGAGAGAGAGAGAGAGAGAGAGAGAGAGAGAGAGAGAGAGAGAGAGAGAGAGAGAGAGAGAGAGAGAGAGAGAGAAGAAATATATCACCTGCATTATGTTATTTCCAAATCAGTTCAAACATTTAAGGAACTTTTCTTCGAATTTAACAGTTAGCACTAATGGTGTCGTTGATGATCACCACTTCATCATCCAATGAAAAAAAAACGAAAAATACGACATCAAATAGCAACTTAAACAACACCACCGAATTCAACGAACAGCCGCCATAGAAAAGTGACAAGAATACCTAAAGGTCTATGAGGCCTACGTTTGCCCTCATCCCGAGACGATAGGCCTACCCACGATAAAAGCAGGGTCTTCTGGTGATGCCCCGATTCGCGGACGGACACTATGAACCTCGTCGTTCGAACCACAAGGAACGAAGATGAGAAGCGAGTTCGGAACACACGGGAAAAAAGAGAAAAGCCATTGTGGTCTTCCTTCCTTTGGCTACTTGCTGAGTGACCTGATCCGCTCTCGCTGACAACAAGGAACAATGGAAGAGAGAGCCGATGAATGAGGGAAAAACAAGAGAACAGAAAGAGGCAAAGAACAAAGGGAGATTAACTGCATGAAAGGACAGAATAGAAAACACGAAAATGAGACAACTGATGTTTGCAAATATAGCGTAGGGGGGAGGCGAAGAAATGAAAGCCGAGGAGGCAAAAGAATAGGAAAATCAGACGCTTGCAGGGTGGATCTGAAGAGGAGGGCGCGGGGAGGTGGACCGAAGGAGACACTGGTGCATAGTCGACGTCGAGACAAGGCCAAGAGGCGGGGATGAGGACGCGAGATGACAGCACGAAGAGAAAAGAAGCAGGGAAATGTAATGAAGGAGAGAAGAAGAAGAGAAACGAGAGATGAGGCAAAGAAGGAGAAGGAAATACACGAAGAAATATTCCAGTATGAGCTGAGACGACGGGGAGCGAGGAGAGAGGAAAGCGTGAAGCGATAATAGAGGGGAGAAGGAGGAGAATAGAAGTAGTGGGAGAGGAAAGCATGGCTAGAACAGAGGAGCGAAAAGGGAGGAGGACTGGGGGAGAACAGAGGCAGCGAGGGAAGGAGGGGGGGGGTGGAGAAGGGAGGAAGGCATGAGCAGAGGTAGAGGCAGGGGCGTGAGGCAGGGAGGGGCGCGCCAGAGGCAGGGTCGGCTTGGTAGGTAGAGAAGTGCTGACCACAGCAGCAGTCTCGTCTTCTCGGGCAGACTTCAGGTCCGAGTCGCCTCCACTTTCCACTGATATTCATACACAAACACCCCGACTGAGTTATGGGGTGTTTCCTAATATAGATTTTAATTCCAGGTAGCATTTCTATGAGTCCGGGGCAATTAAATTAGCGTAAAAACGACCACCACATGGCATGGCGCGAGAGAGACGCGCGTAGCATGGTGGGGGACAATTTGCCAGTCTGACTGGGTAGCGGTGAAGGAGCATAGGAATGGCTTGATATCCTGCGCTTCGAGAGGTTGCCATTTGCGGGCCCGCGTATCTATGGCTATCTCTCTCTCTCTCTCTCTCTCTCTCTCTCTCTCTCTCTCTCTCTCTCTCTCTCTCTCTCTCTCTCTCTCCCTCTCTCTCTCTCTCTCTCTCTCTCTCTCTCCCCCTCTCTCTCTCTTTCTCCCCCTGCTGGTTAATTCCCCTATCTCTCTGACTGAATATCAGACGTTCGCTTGACAGACGAAAGGCCAAACATGGGGTGGGGTGGATCCGTAGGTTCAAGACATCTGCTTTCACCTCTATAGCTCCCTCTATCTCTAAATCATAGCAAATGGAGATGGAGTGCGGAGGATTCCAGGTGGGTCCTCCCGCAGATCGTTTCCTAATACGCATTGAAATCTCTTTTTCTCTCCTCTCGCTCTCTTTCTCTCTCTCTCTCTCTATCTATCTATATAAACACATACATATACACACATATATATACACACATACACAAATATGTATGTGTAAATATATGCATATATATATATATATATATATATATATATATATATATATATATATATATATATATATATATATACATATATATACATACACAGTCACACATACATATATAGTGTGTGTCTGTAACTCTGTCTATTTGTCTGCATTCGTGTCCTGTGTGTATGTCCCTTGATCTCTCTTAACTATTCCTAACGCCTTTTCCCTTTCACCCCTCCCCCTCCCTCCTCTCTCTCTCTCTCTCTCTCTCTCCTTCCTTCTCTCTCTCCATCCTTCTCTCCCTCCCTCCTTCCCTCACCCCCCCCTCTTTATCCCTACCAATTTCCACATCTACTTATCTGTATCAGCCTCTTTATAAACCCTACGTGAGCTCAGCCTAGACGACCGAGAGTCCAATAAGCCAAAGAAAAGCAAAGCCTTAAGCCCGAGGTACAACAAGCCCTCAAAGGATTCAAGGATGGAACACTGTAAAGAAGGATGAAATGTGTTCCTTCGACTGCAACCACTTCCTTCGGACGGCTCTCGACTTGCTATTTATCTCCGCAAAACTCTCAATACAATGAAAACATTATTGTAGTTTTTTTTGTTGTGTGGCATTGAAAATATTAAGAAGTCTTGGCAGGCGTGCTGAAAACCTAAACTTCCTAATACCTAATTATCATAAACAATCAAACAAGCGTAATTATAGGAACTGCACAGCACTCACCGCTCGCAATTAACTGTAGTAAAGTTGACAACGATTACAATAGTTACTTTGACCATCCACCAATCAGCGTACTCGGCCGAGTAATTTCTCGTCTGCAACCGTCCAATCACAAAAGGGCTATAAAAAATCAAACCATATCTTAAACGCGTTATCAAAAACAAACCAATCATTGCACTGCTTCGAAACCCAACCATGATCGCTCTCGAGGCGAAGGACCGACCAATCAACGGGGGAGAGGTGGCTTTTGGAACCGCTCGGTCTCAGCGCTTAAGAGTTTGGATGCTTGATTTATTGATTTTTATAATGACGGCGTTGAGCAGCCTGATCGATATCTTGACGAGGAACTCTCAAGGTCTTCAGGAGGCGAGGGCTGTGAACAGAACTCGAACGAGGGCTCCAGTTTCAAAATTTCCTCTTAGACTTAAAGCCCGAGTTCAGAACTGCAATCTCAACCTTCTCTATGTGTCCCGGGACCTCTTCCATTACTGTTCTCGCCTTCTATCCCTCTCCCTACACTACACTACACTACCTGTGATTACTTAACTTAGAACATGCATACTTCTACTTTACATCCCGCGCTGCATTC
This sequence comes from Penaeus japonicus, assembly GCF_977035675.1. NCBI lineage: Eukaryota > Metazoa > Arthropoda > Malacostraca > Decapoda > Penaeidae > Penaeus > Penaeus japonicus. The sequence goes on along the minus strand of NW_028234422.1, from coordinate 31,268,349 downwards.
ACTCGATGAATCGTATTCTTATGGGACTCGACGAGTTTGTAATCTATTCCACGAGGAGGTAGTCTGAAGGTTCATACACCTTCTACCTTACCTAACCCCTCTCACTCCAACTACAATTCTTAACCTCTCTCACTACCCCAACCGCCAATTTTATCCCTCACGCCATCCTTTCCTCTACTAGTGTGTCAGGGTAACAAATCGTTCACATTTCCTGGATAAAATTGCAAAGGAAAACAGTTTGCAATGCATCAGCTTGTATCCCAGTATCGTAAGCAGTCTGGTATGGTTCCACGAGGAGTAGGGGAGGGAAGTAGTCAAAAGAGGGGAGAGAAAGAGAGAGAGAGAGAGAGAGAGAGAGAGAGAGAGAGAGAGAGAGAGAGAGAGAGAGAGAGAGAGAGAGAGAGAGGGGGGGGGGTGTGTGTGTGTGTGTGTGTGTGTGTGTGTGTGTGTGTGTGTGTGTGTGTGTGTGTGTGTGTGTGTGTGTGTGTGTGTGTGTGTGTGTGTGTGTGTGTGTGTGTGTGTAGCACTGTTGTACTCTCCTTTTCCCGACTTCGTCCATCCTTCTTCTTCACGTAGACTCACCTGTGTACCCTGAGCACACACACCCATCCGCCCCGCCCCCTCCCCAATCCTGCCTCATTTTTTCTCCTCCCTCACTCTCCCGTTTCTCATATCCCACTTGTGCTCCTCTGTCATTTCTTTCACATGGTCGGATTCTCATGATTATTCTCTGTATCCTCATCTTCTTTCAATCGCAGATTTCCATAGCCTCATCTTCCCCTCACATGCAAGAGACCATCTTTCTCTTTCTCTTAAGTCTCATAACACAGAGAGAGAGAGAGAGAGAGAGAGAGAGAGAGAGAGAATGAAAAAAAACGAAAGGAAGAAAGAAATAAAAAGAGAGAGAGAAAGAGATAACAGCACAATGTGGGCCGGGTTATGTGGTTATGAGGTCAGTGGCGAGAGAGAGAGAGAGAGAGAGAGAGAGAGAGAGAGAGAGAGAGAGAGAGAGAGAGAGAGAGAGAGAGAGAGAGAGAGAGAGAGAGAGGGGGGGGGGGGGGGAGGAGAGAGAGAGAGATAGGGAGGGAGAAGGAGAAAGAAAGAGAGAGAGAGGGAGAAGGAGAGAGAGAGAGTGAGAGAGAGATAGAGAAAGAAATAGAGAGAGAAAGAGAGAGTGAGAGAGAGTGAGAGAGAGAGAGAGAGAGAGAGAGAGAGAGAGAGAGAGAGAGAGAGAGAGAGAGAGAGGAGAGAGAGAGAAAGAGAGAAAGAGAGAGAGAGAGAGAGAGAGAGAGAGAGAGAGAGAGAGAGAGAGAGAGAGAGAGAGAATTAGTGAAAGAGACGAGGAATAAATAATAAAAGGTGGAGCGACGGACAGGCGGAGGAGCGACGTAGGGTATAGACTTGGATGTCGGTAGTTTGTAAACACTCAATATTACAGCATGTTCGTGACGCGGCGTCCCCTGCCAGCCAACAAAGACGGCGGCAGAGGAGGAGGTGGTGGTGGTGGTGGTGGAGGTGGTGGAGGAGGAGGTGGTGGCGATGGTGAATATGGTGGAGGTATGGTGGTGATGTGGTGGAGGTGTGGAGGAGGAGGTGGAGGTGTTGAAGATGATGGAGGTGTGGTGAAGGTGGAGGAGGAGGAGGAGGAGGAGGAGAAAAGAAGAAGAAGAAGAAGGAGAAGGAGGTGGAGGAGGAGGAGGTTCCGAGACTGGCCGCTCTGCTTCCCTCCGTGATGACGCACATGTTTACGATCCTCCGGCCCCCACCCACTGCCCACTCCCCACCCCTTCACTCGCACTCTAACCAAACACCCGCCCTATGCAGACGTGATTTAAGAGCGAAATCTGTAATGTATTGGGCGATCCATTTTGAGAAGCGGAGAGGCAGCGGCAGCGCGGGATGCCGGCCGCCCCCTGGCGATGTGACACGACTCATCCACCAATCAGCGCGCGGCCTGGCGGAAGCCCCGCCTCCCGCAACGCACCTTCGATTGCTTTGACTTCGCCGATGTGTGATCAGCAATCCCGCCGAAAAGAATTACTTCGGTAAACAACCCTATGAAAGTATGATCATGTCTGTGTATCAACAACTGGCTTCGAGAGGCTTCGCAGTGGACACCCGAGAAAGCCACTTTAGCAGTGCACCCCCCCTCCTCCCCTCCCCTCTGCCTCTACCTCTGCGCCCCGCCGGCCAGCGAGGCCAGCTAACGCCGCCACCTCTGCGTCCTCACAAATACGAGCGCTGAATCTTTCTTTTCTTGCATATTTGGATAATTGGACAGATCATGGCGGCCTCCTTGGAGATGGGGTCAGGTACCCTTCGGACCTCTCACGCGGCTCGTAAGGAGCTTGTCTCTTTCCCAGCTCGCGTTCTCGAGACATACATTCTGTCTCTCTTTCACACCTAGCTGGAGTCTCTAAGCCCTTTTGCACTAGCTGGACGGAGTCTTCAGTCCCCCCCCCCTCTCTCTTTCTCTCTCTCTCTCTCTCTCTCTCTCTCTTTCTCTTTGTAAGTACGCCAGTTCGTCATTCTTACACTTCTTGATCACACATACACTTAAAAACATGAAAAATACATTCGCATACTATATTTATTATTGCGCATGCATAAATATCAGTTACACGAAAAGATTACATTGTTGCATTTGGACATTCTTTTTGTGAGATGAAAAGGACACTTTCTTGCTACTTTTCCTGTTAAAGAATGCAAACGCTTCCTTTGGAGTATTTTGTATTAATTAGCATAATACCGTTTGTGAAGCTTTGCATTCCGGAAATCACAAAGCAGAAGACACCCGACGTTCTCTTCCTCCTTCCCTCAAGCACCCTTTAAAAGCAGAACTTCCGCCTTACCTTTAATATACACGTGGCAACCGCTTCCGACTCCTGGACAGATACGTTGTAGAAGCTCTGGTCGAATATGGGCTCGTTGTCGTTGACGTCGCGAATGGTGACCCTGACGGTGGCGGAGGACGAGAGCGCGGGGGAGCCAGAGTCCGTGGCGATGACTGTGATCTGCGGCTCTGGCTCCGTCTCACAGTCCACGTGGGTCCGCGTGGTGATGAGCCCCGTCCTCGAATCTATCTGGAACCAGTCTGAGTGCGTTTCCGGCGTGTCCCGGATCGAATACGTGATCACCGAGTTGTTCCCTTCGTCTCGATCCAGAGCGGATAGCTGGAACACCGAAGTTCCAGGGTCGGCCACTTCCAGGACGTTGGCCTGGTACAGCGTCTTATCGAACTCGGGCGCATTGTCATTCATGTCCGTCACTTGTAGGTCAAATTTCCGCGAGGCGTGGAGGGGCGGGTTGCCCTGGTCCGTCGCGAATACCACGAGCGTGTAATTCGGCTTCAATTCGCGATCCAAGGGACGCGACACCACCATCAGGTAGATAATGCTGTCGTGCGTCGTCAGGTTGAAGTGGCCCTCTCCTCCTTCCAGCGTCACACTGACGTTGGCGTATTCCTCCTTGGAGTCAGGATCGTTGACGGAAATCCTGGCCACGAACTCTCCGGGCTGGGCGTCCTCTGAGATCTTAGGAGTGGCGTCGTCAGAGAGGAAGATGAGGTTGATGGTGGGCTGGTTGTCGTTGACGTCGATGACGCGGATGGACACGAAGGCGGTGGTCTCCAGGGGCTGGTCGCCGTTGTCGCGCGCAACCACCACCAACTCGTGGACTTCCTTGGTTTCGAAGTCAAGAGGACGATTGACCGAGATGACGCCGGACTTCGGGTCAATCTGGAACATGTTCTCCCGGTCACTCTGACGACGGTTGATCGAGTAGGTGATCTTTCCGTTGTCTCCCGAATCCGTGTCGGTAGCAAGAACCTGCAGAACGGAGGTGCCGATGGTGGCATTTTCTGGCACTGTGGCGAAGTAGCGACTCTGGTTGAAGATCGGCTGGTTATCATTCACGTCTTGAATGGTGATATTCACGGTCATTGACCCCTTGAGAGGTGGAGTCCCGCCGTCCCAGGCTTCGATCAGGAGCGAGTAGAAGGCCGTCGTCTCTCGGTCTAGGAAGCCATTGATCTGGAGATCCAGATACAGCACGCTGTCCCTCTCTCTGTGGGAGGACAGGCGGAAGGCGTTATTCACGTTTCCGGATACGATGTCGTAGCGCTGGGTGTTGAATATCCCGAGGTCCTTGTCGCGCGCGGGGGCCAGGGTGCGCTTGACGTCGCGTGGCGTGTTTTCGGGAAAGTCGATGTTCATGACACCGGACGGGAAAGTCGGGGCATTGTCATTCTCGTCCTTGACATTGATGTGGACGCGGATGTTCTCCCCCGACTGCGGAATGGCCACGAGGGAGTACGACGACCTGAGCTCGCGGTCCAGCACGACGTTGGTCTTGATCTCTCCCGTGTCCTGTTCGATCCTTAGGTCAGAGTCTACAGCGCTCCCAGGCACCGGCACGATCAGGTAGGGCGGCGGCGGCGGCGAGGGCTGGCCGGGGTTGCTGTCGCCGATATATCCGATGTTCGTCCCGACGGCCACCACCTCCGACACCTCGAACTCGCGCACGTATTCCGCGGCGGCGGGACAAAGGACGAGGCCAAGTAGGAGCGGTAACATGGTCACCCACGGCTGAGTCCTGCCCGGGGCCCGTGCTGTCCTTACAACCCCTCTGGCACTGCACTGGTCACTGGCACTGGGCACTACCCTAGCTGCCCTCGCCCCTACTCTGGTGGGCCTCAGTGGCCGCGTGTCCCGTGGGTGTCCCCGGCAGCAGGAGCAGCAGGAAGGCGGCACGGGGGCGGCGGGGCTGGGGGGATCCCCTGCGCCCCCCTCCTCCCCGAGACGACACTGCTCACACATCATGTCGTCGCATCACTGCCCCTCACACTCACCACCACACTCGCACCACACTGTCACCACAACACTTGTCACCACCACACTTTGAACTACACTGAGGGCGGCCCTCCAGGGCGGCGCCCGGACCGCGACACGCCACTAACAAACACTGGTCGTTGCACCACCACAGGCGGCTCTGCTGCAGCGCACCGTGGCTCGAGGCTCTTCTACAACGCCCCGCGCACCCTCTGCAACACGCCCACGCCGCCCGCACTCCTGAAAAAAGAAAGGAAAATTCATTAGGCAAGCAAACAATCTCTTGCTGTGGGGGAGAGGCACTGGCGGGGTCGAAAGAACCAGGATCTGAGTTACACCGCGCCACCTACAAACAGCATCAGCGTCACACAGGTAGTTGCATAATTGGGAGAAGAACTGCACGCCGCAGTGATTAGAATAATCATTGCTTTATACAAGTGAGTAATCCGGGAGAAACGCATTCATATGTAAATGACCATAAGGCCTTGGGGGCTACAAAGTGCCTCTTGTAGAGGTGATCTCATTCTTTCCTCGTGATATGTGTCCTAACATCACGCTTTTCTGCTCACGCTTAATCATCGTTTTTCTTCTGGCCTTCGTAATTACGTCATATTTCTCATCAGGCGAAGTCGTTTCGCTTTTCTGTGGTCTCGGCCGCGGAGACACGCCGCTGCTCGCGCTCGGAAGGTCACTGAGCATCCCTGAGAGCAAACTGTAACAGTGGCAGTGAGAGTCGCTGTGATGCAGACTACAGAAAATCAATTCGTGTAATCCTTCCATCTTATTCATTCTTGCAGAGAGGAGTTTGACATCACAACAAAGTTTACTAGAAAAAAAGGGAAAATGCGTTTTGAAATTTATGAATGGCAACTTGGAAGTGGTCGCTAAGTACAGCATGTGAATTCATAAAGGAATGCGTTGGAGGCGCCACAGCTTACTCCTGCTGTTTACCAGGTGGCCGGTGACAAGTGAGAAACTTAATTGGTCCCTGTTGTTACAGGTGTCATGTTGTTAGTTAATTATAAGAAAAATTGTGGTATTGTCATGAGTGTGTACTTCACCCAAGAGGACGAGTTGAGGGACCAATCAGAATAAAGCCCGCGAAAAAAGCGGGAATACAATTGGACAGTTCATATTCATATGCTTGTAGCCGCTGTCATGTTAACCCCCAAGATAATTTCACCGGGAGAAATATCACGTACAGACAGGTTAATCGCTGGGAAAATTCGATTATCATATTTTAGTTTTCATATTTGTAGTGCACATTTGCATCTTCACTGTATTCTCGCTCTTTCGCTGTTCGGTGCTTAATTATATAATCAATTATAATTGGCACAACAGCTATGTAATTATTTCAAGACGCAACAGTGGTACAGTGTTCGAGTTATCTAAATGTTAGACTTATCACAAAAGCAAAAGGCTGCAAGGATTATGGAGTGTTGTAGCAATTCTTTCGAGCTATGCGAATAAATATTATCATCATGCCATAGATAATCATATATAATTATTTAAACGATTCCTAGTCTCTTGGTTGGTTCCTCTTATTCTATCTCTCTTTCTACACCTGCATACATACATACATATATATGAGTGTCTGTGTGTATGTTTGTATGGGTGTGTTTTATATATATATATATATATATATATATATATATATATATATATATATATATTATATACATATTATATACATATTATATATATCATATATATATATATATATATATATAATATATATATATATATATATATATATATATATATATATATATATATATATATATATATATATATTATATATATATATATA
>NW_028234422.1:31246710-31254210 GCF_977035675.1 Penaeus japonicus | reverse complement strand
CAAAGGACTCATTATGTAAGCATATTATACATGTGTGTACGTGTGTGTATGTGTGTGTGTGCGCACGTGCAAAATGTGATTTTGTTTTTCACTAATTGCATGTTCTATTTGTCAAGTTATGAATCCTTTTCTTAACTGTGTGTCTTGATAATGCTCCTTTTGACACTCCTTAAGCAATTACAGCTATCAGCATATCAGTAACCAAACACACACACACACACATACACACACAGCAAACGTGTCCCACAAACAAATCCTCCGTCAGCCTTCATGCTCACCGGGAGATCCTTAATCTTCCGTCATTAATATAGACCAAAACCAGGTAATATTTCTAAACCAAACTACACCAGTCACTTTTCCTATCGATTTCCTATTGAGAGTGTGCCCCTCCCCCCCCCCCCTTTTAACTCCCTTTCGAAAGCCACCCTCCCCCCCTCCCCTCCCCTCCATTTGCCATAGTCCACCTGTCTCCCCCCTCCCATTCTCCTGTCCTTCCCCTCCCTCCTCCTTGCGACCAGCACCAGGGGTCCTACTGTGTCGTCATAACCCGTGGGAACTGCCGTAACCCGTCAGGAACTACCAAGGGCATAATTATTCATAACGACTGATGGTTAACGACCCCGCTTAATCAGCTTGCACTCGCAAACCACTCGCCCCCTCCCCTCCCCCTCCCCCCTCCCGTTCTTTTCGCAGGATGTCTCTTCTGAAAATTAAACAACAACTGACATTTTCTTGAAATTTACTACCGATGTCTGACGTTTATTTAAATTGTTGTAATGGGCCTAATTACTGCACGAATCATTATTGTCATCATTAGCAGTGTCATCATGACATCATTATCCAATAATGGGCAGCATCCTGGGTCAAGCAGGTACTTGTATAGCATTATTATTTACAAATCGCTATTAACTCCGTATTATATACCGGCCCATAAATCAAACGGGGCAATTTAAAGAGTCTAAGGTAATAAAGTAAAGTTAAGTAGCATGTTCCAACACCCCGCAACGGCCGCGAATGCCCATGCGGGAGCAGTATCTGCAGACTTCTGAAAACCCTTTCCGTCTAAATCTCTCATATGACGAAAAATGGCGCCGTGGCTTCCGAAAGGCTCCCGGATGGTCGACCGAGTGTCAGGAAAAAAAAGAAAAGAAGAAAAAAAAGCAGGATGAGGGAGGAACGAAATTTTTTTAAATTTTGGAAGATTAAAGTTCAGATCGTCTTAAAATCTTCACATCACAAGCTATACATTTTTGTAATTCGAGTTATCAAAAGAGAAAGAAAAAAGATAAGATTGTATTATTATCAATTAAGGCATCACTGGTATTGAAGCCATGAGTAGCCAGAGGTGATTGATTCAGTTAAACGTGAACGGTAATGTGATTCGAGGATTTTGATCAGTAACATTCGCAGACGTAAAATATCACTACTCATAATTATACCATAGAAATTTCAACAGATCCACATTATCGGGCTAATAAAAAAAATAATACAAAAAAGTCAGACATTCGTAAAACTACAAAAATCAGAATCTTCTTGTGGAACACTAGCGCCATCTATGATCATGTGTGTGAACTGATCTACGGTTCTCTCAATACTTCAAAGAACCTAACTCAATCTGCTTAGATTTTTACAATGCTGCAACTTACATGACTGTCGTCAAGATACCAATACTTCAGATCTAAATATAAGCGCATAAGTGTTTATTCCTGAATTCACTAACGTAAGGCTGATTTGGGATAACTCGTTTTCTAATTCGGAAAAAAATACGTTGCCAAAAACAGTGATAAGGATTATGATGATAAAAACTATATCCATAAACAGGCACAAAGAAAAAAAATAAGAGAATAAAAGTCTGAATACAAATTCAAATGGGAAATAGCTTAGAGAAATTACATAGCAAATATAGAAAGAAATCATAATATACGAACATAACCAACTGACTTATGAATATAAATTCTACAAAAAATTCCTAAGAACACGGTTGCGCATGGGTGTTCAGCGTTATCCAGTGAAATTGTGGATTCTCATTCAAACGTAAGTTCTCATACAAATACGATGAATACAAGATGTTAATTTCATGTTAAAGGAACCATTCTTAGCATCCATTAACATCCCGATCACATTCGTTGGCCAAAATCCTTCCAAAGTTGTCCCACCTTCTTTAACAACACCAGCAATACCAAATATATGAACATGGAATTGAAAACTGAAAACAAACACACAAAAAGCATCGCAATATTTTTGCACATGTAATTACCGAAGTGTGCAATCACCTGACATAATATGAAAGCGGCAAATGTCTATTGTGCAACTCAGTATGCAATTTCCTTGCAATATATCATAGATGATCAAGAAGTGTGAATATTTGGACAAGGTTGATTTGTCATGACAGTATAAGCAAGACAAAAGCTACTATGCATTCCGGGATGTGTCGACTCGCTAGATTCTATTCACAATTGGACTGACAACGATGCTTTGGTTGAGTTGGCTGACCTGCAACTCATTCCTGCCCGGGCTGATAACGCCGTATTTGGGAAGGAAAATAAGCAGTACTCAAGGAATGGAAAGCCGTACGTTTATTGCCTGGGTTGCATGGACGAATTTATTGACATTACTTCTAAAATTCCTCTAGGGTACTCTGTCTCTCTCTCCCTCTCTTTTTCTTTTTCTCTCTCGCTTTCTCTTTTTTTTCGCTCTCTATCTTCGTCTAGTCTAGTTAATTATCTATATCCCCAACTTTATCAGTCTCCATCTCTCTGTCTCTCTCTCTCTCTCGCTATGCAATTTATCACAGCATACAGTATCGCTAGAAATTCAATGCCACCGCTATGCATTCGGTACCCTTTGCGCCCGTCCTACCCCGTCTCTGGTGCTTCAGCAGAATGACAAACAATTGATAGTGTTATTAATCACTGTTTCCCAGAGGTAATGCTAGTGATTTTTCACTTCACTTGTTATTAATGCTATCAAATGTTAACATCAATTCAGATCAATTTGGTGGACCCAGTGACAAACGAACAATCGTTCCCCGGTTGAAACGTTTTCCTTCAAAATGCCTCCGCCTTGTTTTCATATCTTTTCCTTTCGTCTTTCACCCCGGAGCTCCGCGATGGAACTGTATGTTTTTCGGAGTCAAAGTCTAGATTTAAATGGACCTGTAATCAAGGGACTGTTTCGAGTCAGAGCACGTTTTTGCAAGGGACTGGCATCGCCTTTCCGCGGATATGCGTCGTTTGCACGCACTCACACACACACACTCCCTCTCCCTCTTTCTCTCTCTGTATATATATATATATATATATATATATATATATATATATATATATATATATATATATATAAACAAATACATATATGTGTGTGTGTATGTATGTGTAACGAGAGAGAGAGAGAGAGAGAGAGAGAGAGAGAGAGAGAGAGAGAGAGAGAGAGAGAGAGAGAGAGAGAGAGAGAGAGAGAGCGAGCGAGCGAGAGAGAGATAGAGAGAGATATATATAGAGAGAATTAAAATAGTTAGACATTTAGAAAGACAGACAGGAGAAAGAGAGAGAACGAAGTACAAGAAGGTATCACAAAATATAAAGGAAAGATACACGAATAACAAACGTCACGAGTTATGACTAGATACGTGCAAGAAACATGCAAATGACTTAACAAATACACGTATCAGTGTCATGAAAATAGAAAAAATAAGAAGCGAGGAAATCGGAGGCAAGTTCTTATGACTGTTTTACATGCAGTGACGTTCAATGCACACGAATAACAAACAAATATTATTTAATTCGAGTTTTAATGACTTCAACAATTGGAGTGTGGTAGGAGAGGGAGCAGAGGGGGGGGGGGGGTAATGAATTCATTAATATCACGAATTATCAGAATAATCAGATATAATTCATTCGGATGACTTCACTTTCGGAAATTATGCAAGAAAAGGCTCAAACTGCCTTTGGATTACCAGGAAATGGTGTGTCCGTTTTAACTTTTCTTGGTGTCTATCATAAAAGAAATATTGCTTAGAAGAAAAGAGATACACGCCCGCACACTTACACACACACACACACATACATACATAAGTGCAATTACACACATATACATACATATACCGACATATTGTCAACAGATACAAATACATTCACAAACACACGAAGACAAAAAAGAAAATGAAGAAGAAAGGAAAAATACACATTTTGCAACAATATAAACCCCAAAACAGGAAAATCAAGAAGAGAGAGCAACATGGAGAGCAGAGAACGTGGCAGAGAAAAATGGCTTAGTACAAGGGGGGTACGTGCATGGTAGGGGTGGGGGGAGGAGATGAGCTATGCAGGGGCAGACAGGGGAGGGGGAGGAGAGAGAGAGAGGGGGGAGGGGAAGGGGTGGGAGAGAGAGGTTCCACCATGAACGAATAATGATAATGATGATGAAACGGGTCTGAGGTCATTGGGGAGAGAGTCATAATCAGAAGCAGGTGGAACCAAAATCATACCCAAGGAAGCTCTGTCAATGTTCCCTCCAAGATGAGCCTGGACTCTTGACTCAGGCTCTCTTCGGGGTCATTACGGAGTCCTTCTCGCGTGCTTTCTCTCTCTCCCTCTTTCTCTCTCTCTCTATATATATATATGCATCATATTACAGAAATTAAAATATGTATTCTTTTATAATCATAACACAGGTATGTATTTTCGTGCACATATGTGTGTATCTTTTATATTTCCATATATATATACACACACACATATATATGTAAAGATAGATATATAGATACATAAATATATGTAAATATTCATATATATATATATATATATTGTGGCCGGGAAGCTCTTTCTAGTGGCGGCGGGGTCGGGTCACCGCGAGGCGGGTCAACAGGCGTCACAGATCATTCACCATTACTGTCAGGCAGACTCATGATGTCACACACTGCCTCCATGCGGCGCCGACCCACAGTGTCACGAACTCACGAACGTGGCAACCTGAAAGGACTGAGTGCGGCTGCCGCTCGTATTTCTATCACTCACTCACTCCCTCTTTTCCTATCCCATTCTCTTGTCATACACTTACACACACACATACACATACACACTCAAACACACACACACACATATATGCATACATATATATATGTATACACACATTCAGATATGTGTGTGTGTAGATGTATGTATATAGTTCATATTTGTACATATACATACATCATATACACAGAGACACAGACGAGCGGATGTACGCACAGACATCCGTGGGCGCGCATGCCGTGCAAACTACTCGGACAAATGTCACACTCTGCAGCTTAATAACCTGCGAGATTCGTCTGGCCGGCACCGCACTCACAGTGGCTGGCCGATCCAATATTCTCCGTTTACCGCCGCGACTGATTTATGGCACTAAACAATAAGCTTTATTTTCTTGGTGGCCATTGCTGGTCGAACGTTTTCTCTCTCTCTCTCTCTCTCTCTCTCTCTCTCTCTCTCTCTCTCTCTCTCTCTCTCTCTCTCTCTCTCTCTCTCGTATTCATTTCCCTCTTTTCGCGAGACTAATTCCGAGACTAAATTCCTGCCTGACACCGTGTCTATTCCGAATCGGGATGAAGCCATAGTTTTTTCCGAGGAATTTCTGTATTTTCTTCCTGTCTTCCATTTTCCTGAATTATCATTATTATTATTATTGGTACCATTGTTGTTCTTGCGATTGCTAATATCACGATTGATATCCTGCCGTCCATATATATATACATATGTCAGCTTGATAAATATCTTTGCTTATCGTCATTCTGAACATTTACATTCATAGTTTATCTTGTCTCATCATATTTCTTACACTCTTTTTATCCAATTATTTTTTGCACCAGCACTATCTTTAACACCACAGCTTCATGTCTATCCATTCTATAGTTCCTACACTCCTTCCCAATAACGTTAAGCAATCCTAATCACCACTTTTATCATTCTTATCATCATTACCACAGGATCAACACTGTTAATATCAACATCACTATTATACTCAGTCTGATTATGGTATGATCGACACCCAAAAACAACAATGATCTAACTACTTCTGAATGTACACTAAGTATGTAGAATAATAGGTAAATGGATATAATGCAGTAAAAAAAATATATACAATTCCAAATCAATAAACATAAAAATCAAGAAATGAAAAATAATGAAAGACTAAGTGAATAAATGAATAAACAATACCTACACTGACACATTCACATCAATCTACCAGTCAATATAAAAGGAACACAAAAATGACATCATATTGCAATCAACAAACATCTTATAACTCCTGATTGTCATGACCATAATCGGTGTTATTCTTACAGTGATCGTTACATAACCATAATCATCATTGTTATTCATGCTCTCTAGTCATAAAAGAATGTCTATTTTCCTAAGAATGTTGTATGTCATTCTGTTTGCAATTTATCAGATATCGAAAGTTGACATATTGAGATATTACAAACCAACGTCTTCAAGAAATATTCGATAAAAAAAACACATAACCCGTTTTATGATTCGCTGTCACAAATTCCACAAATAAAACATGACGTGAAAAAAACAACTGAATAACTGAACTAATTCACTGGAAGATTTTACACGGAATAAATAGCCCGATAGGATTATTATAAGTTATTGTCGTTATTAACTATTCCTTTCACTCAAACCTTATGGAAAACATTTCTTAATATGCCTCAATTCTTTATCGAATCCAGATACAAATAACACTTTTTTTTCTGTGTACATAACTTCATACGAAAATGAAGAATTACATCTGACGATTTTTGAGTAAAGTGAATTAGCGAAATTAAATAGCAGAAAAGATGTAATTAAATGAAATGAAACGCTTACATTTCAATACAAAACGATGCCTTTTGTGTGTGTGTGTGTGTGTGTGTGTGTGTGTGTGTGTGTGTTTCAATACAATCGTAAAGAGTAAAGCAACGACAGATAGATATTGATACTAAAAAATAATAACAGCAATAGGAATAATAATAATAATGATAACAATGATAATAACAATAATAATAAAAATGATAATGATCACTATAATATCAACAACAATGATACAAATGAATAAAATAATAACAACAATAATAATAAGAATAATATTAATAACAATAGCAATAATAACAATAAAGATGATACTAATGATAATATTAATAACAATAACATAAATAACTATAGCAACATCAACATAAAAAATAAATAAATCAACAAACACAACGACACCGAGATAACATTATATATTTTTTTAAATAATAATAATAAGCAGGATTTCACTTAAATAAAAATTATGCCAAAACTGCCACCGAATCCTGCAGCCAAAGGATCCTCCTAGAGACCACCTCGACACTTCCTTTGCCATGCAATTCGACGTCAAAATCATGCGTTTCATGACGCGACATAATCAACGCATGAATTTTTGAAGTCACGCTTTTTCCTTTTTTCTTTTTTCTCCAATTTTGGACTTATTGCATGGCGATTAAAGATTTTTTTCTTC
>NW_028234422.1:31221710-31224210 GCF_977035675.1 Penaeus japonicus | reverse complement strand
AAGGAGATGGTGTGGAAGGGGGAAGGAGGAGGTGGATGAGGGAGGATGGAAAGGACGTGAAAAAGGTGGAGTTAGGAATGAAGAAGGGGAAGAGGAGGAGGAATGGGAGAGAAGAAAGATAGAGGAGGAAATATGGAAGAAAAGATGGAGGAAAAAATAGCGTCAGACAACGGAGAAGAAAAAGAAGATGAAGAGGCGTTAGTGGAGAAAGAAGAGAAGGAGGAGAAAATGAAGAAGAGAATGAAGAGATTCGCGGAAAAGAAACTATAGGAGGAGAGAGAAAAAACAACGAAGATGTAAAGCATAAAGAGTAAATAGTGATGGAAGAAGTAGAGGAAACAGGCAACAAAAGGAAGAAGAGGAAGTAGAGAGAGTAGAAGAGGAAGGCCAAAGAGGAAACAAAGAATAAGAAAAATAAGTAAAAGTAAAAGAAGTTGAAGAGGAATAAGTATAAGAAAAAGAAGCAAAAGTAAAAGAAATAGAAGAGGAAAGAGACGAAGAAGAAGAAAGGAGAAGAGGAGGAGGAGGAGGAAGAAAAAAGAAGAGTAGAAAACGTGAAAAAGAGAAAGAGGAAGAAGAAGGAGAAGAAGAACTAAGAATAATGATAAGGATGTCACATTTATCAAGACGATTGACAGAAAGGGGAAAGAAAAGCGAAAGAGACATAAGGAAAATGGCGACGAAAGAAGGAAGAAGGAGAAGGGAGAAGGAAGAACAAAGAACAGGAGAAACGAGAAGAAATAGGCAGTAATGGAGAAGCGTGAAGAAGGAAATAGAGAGGAGAGGAGACTCGGCAGAAGAGGAGGCAGAAGAATGTGCAAGATACATGATACTCTCCTTTCTTCCTCCTCTTTAGTTTCCAGTCCTTGTTCCTCCCTCCATCTGCCTCTCTCTCTCTCTCTCTGTCTCTCTCTCTCTCTCTCTCTCTCTCTCTCTCTCTCTCTCTCTCTCTCTCTCTCTCTCTCTCTCTTTTCTTCTTTCTCTTCTCCTCTCCTCTCTCTCCTTCTCTCTTCCCTTCTCTCTCTCTCTCTCTCTTCTCTCTCTCTTCTCTCTCTCTCTCTCTCTCTCTCTCTCTCTCTCTCTCTCTCTCTCTCTCTCTCTCTCTCTCTCTCTCTCTCTCTCTCTCTCTCTCTCTCTCTCTCTCTCTCTCTCTCTTGGCTTTCGTTCTTTCTCACTCTCTTTTCTCTGTTTCTCTCTCTCTTGGGTTTCGTTCTCTCTCTCTCTCTCTCAATCTCTTTCTTTCTCTCTCTCTCGTTTGGCTTTCGTTCTTTCTCACTCTCTCTCACTCCCTTGTCTCTTTTTCTCTCTTTCTTGGGTTTCGTTCTTTCTCTCTCTCTCTCTCTCTCTCTCTCTCTCTCTCTCTCTCTCTCTCTCTCTCTCTCTCTCTCTCTCTCTCTCTCTCTCTCTCTCTCTCTCTCTCTCTCTCTCTCTCTCTCTCTTTATCCCCACCTCTCCCTCACCTAGTTATTCCTCCCTCGTCTTTCCTCATTCCCACCATTAACCTCCCCCCTTTATCAGCTTCATTTCTTCCATCCTCTTCTCCTACTCCTCTTCTATCTCCATTTTCTTCCTTCTCCATCTCTTCTTCCTCCTCCTCTTCCTCCTTCCATCCTTCTCCTTCTCCTTCTTCTTCATCCTTCAACATTTCTTCCTCTTCCTTCTTCTTCTTTCTTTTCCATCTCCTCCTCCTCCTCCTCCTTCTCCTTCTTCCTCTTCCTCGTCGTCTTCCCCCTCCTACTCTTCCTCCTTCTCCTTCTTCCTCTTCCTTGTCGTCTTCCCCCTCCTACTCTTCCTCCTTTTCCTTCTCCTTTTCCTCCTCCTCCTACTCCTACTCCATCTTCGTCTTCTTCTTCTTCTTTTTCCTCCTGCTCCTTCCTCCTCCTATTCCTCTTTATCCTCCTCCTCTTCTTCCTCCTTCCTCCTCCTTCTCTTCCCCCTCCTCCTCCTCTTCTTCCTCCTTCGTCCTCCTCCTCCTTCCTCCTCCACCTCCTCCTCCTTCCTCCTTCTCTTCCTCCTTCCTTCTCCCATTCCTTCCTCCTCCTCCTCCTCCTCGTCGTCCTCCTTCCCGCTTCTTTCGCCGAGTCGTAAAACAAAGATAAAGAGATAGACAGAGACACCAGCGAGACTAGATCTCCCGCGTGATGAATGTCTCCCACTTGTAATATGCGCCCCGTGCCCCCCCCCCCCCACCATGACTCTCGGGCGGGGAGAGGCCCTGTGCTCTTTCGCTCTCACTCTCGCTGGTGTTTAGAGATAATTATATATATTTATACACACACACACACAGACACACACACACACACACACACACACACACACACACACACACACATATATATATATATATATATATATATATATATATATATATATATATATATATTTATATATACACACATTAATTACTGCAAACTGTATGATAGAATGATGAAGTAACGGATTTCATAAAGAAATATAGATACCACCCTGGCCGTGACTCCCATCTACTTTCCCAAAGGTG
>NW_028234422.1:31209210-31211710 GCF_977035675.1 Penaeus japonicus | reverse complement strand
ATATGTTTTGCATGTACTTATATATTAGCACTGTTTAGGAAAAGGAAGAAAACGGGATTGGGGTGACATAGAATTATACTTTGCGCTTATGTAAGGGCAGATACTTGTTCTTGGAATAATTTCATTATTCTTATTAAACAATGATTTTTATGCAGATGAAGTCACGCCCCCCTTCCCCTCCTCCCCACTGTATCACGCCCCCTAGTCTGGGAACCACTGCCTTAGATGAAGCATGTGGTAATCTTTCCAATAATATTTCGAAAATGCGAAAACAATACGACTGGGAATGCAATAATGCAAAGACAAGGAAGATCAAGGAACGAAAATTACTCTGGATACTCTTTTCAGATCCACTCCCTAGAAACATGCTCATAAGCACATAAATATAACACTGTATGCAATTAATGTACTCTTATTTTATCTTGTTGAAGATCTATTTTATTTTATTGTTTTTATTATCTCCTGATGTGTATGACATACAAAATATGGATAAATCAAAGAATGAAAACAAACTGATCATCTGATCTTCGCAGACTCCGTGAAACCGATCAATAGACCTCTAACACATCCATGGACTCTAGGTCAAGAATCCCTGGCATAGAGCATATGCCACCCTCCTTGGCCTGCCCCCACCCTCCCCTCCCCATGACCCCAGCGACGCCTCCGAGTGAATCGCCGCAGGCCAGACTGAACGACATCTGTGACGTCATGAGTGATGTCATAGCTCCTGACAAAAAAGGGCAGCTATGCATACCCTAATTTGAGAGCGTCAAGAAGTCAAAAGGACAAAACACATAGTATAGAGGTGCAAGGGCCAAGTTAAGTGAGTGGATGAAAATGATTTAATACCAACGGATTGCAAGACATACAAGATGGAGAAAGCACGCGCAGTGAAACCAATGTAGTGATGCCAGTGTTGCAACAGGTGACAATCGGTGTGAGATACTTAGCATGTCCAACGGTGACTTCAGTGCGGAAGTGCCAATTCAGCTATCGGTGACAGTCAGTGCCAGGAACCCTGTAACGGAGAGCCAGTTGGGGAACTAGTCTCAAGAACATTGGTCACATCATCGAGAATGAGTGGGACAAAAGATTATGTTTGTTCCCTACGACAGATAAGTATAAGGCCCCTTTTCCCTTGAGACCACGCTGGTAGTATCAAGCTTAGGGTGACTGACCTAACGTACAATATTCCTGAAAAACAACATTAATGTGATAAGTGTGCTAGAAGCTTTTACAGATGCTAGCAATAGGAAAATAAATGTCTGCAATTAAGGAATGTTGTTTACCTGTTGATGAAGCCACGACGGCTTTGTTGTTCTATATAGGTAGTATGAATACACCAACTCGCCAGGGAATCTTGAACACCAACGCTCAGTTTTATCCTCTAAAAATTTTACTGCATCTGTGTTTTATTTTATTTTGTCTATCTGTATAATGCATATGCCACTTCTGACCAGTTCCTTACCCAGATCTCACAATATCGAGCATTCTATGCATGGGTGGCTTTAATGTTAGACACACACACTTTGGATACCATCAGTGTAACGCTAAAAGGAAAGGAATCAAACATTTCCTTTAAAGCAGAACATTGTATGCTACAGAAAGACTGGAAGGTGGCTGGTCCGATTACGTAACTGGCAAATATCTTGTGCATGGTAATGTTTGTACTTCACAAGTCCGAGAGTTAGTCAGTGGCCATTTTGAAATCTTGACAGAGTATACAGTAAACAATAACATAACAAATAAAGCCCTCATACATTGAATCACTATTCTTGCTGATTTGAAGCAGAACTCTACGTGCCGTATTTGTGACTGGGATATCATTCATGTAATAAGAAAAGTTGAGCATTTTTCTCAAGACTTGAAATATCTTTCACTGACTGTTATACTGCTAAGACTTGTTGAAAAAAAAAAATCAAGAAAAAAAAAATTCCTCACACGCCGAAGTAAATTAATAAAATGAATGTAAATGTATTCCCAATTGGTGTAGAGATAACATGTATAAAATAGTAGGGATAAATTAATAAATGTAGGGATAAACGTATAAAATGAATGTAAATGTATTCCCAATTGGTGTAGGGATAACATGTCCCCAAATCTGTGCAGTTCCTCAAAGCAAACACAAAATTCAGAGCTTCAAAGACTCAAATTCGCGGTAATCATTGAGAGTTCAGAGTAAATTTTGCAGTGAGGAATATAAGAGAACTGACGTGCATTCTATCTCAGAGGGCTGTTTGAAAGAGCTTTGTGATTTGTTCATCCACTCATTTTAAAAGATATACTTTACGTTATATCTTAAATTTGTAATGTTGTATTATGCTATAATATCATCCCCCTATATATAAAGCATAAGACACACTATGTACTCAGCCGAGATGAAAATTAACGAACAAAAAAGAAATCACGATATTGGAGGAATAAGTATTGCAGAAAACAATAATTAATCATAAAGGTATATAACTTAACGCATCTTAGAATATGCAAGGTGATGATAATC
>NW_028234422.1:31201710-31204210 GCF_977035675.1 Penaeus japonicus | reverse complement strand
GCCTCTCTTTCCCTCCCAATCTCCTTCAACAGGAAATTCTCCTTATCCTTTGCCAGGGTTCTATAATCCTACCGATGAGGGTGTTCTAGTAATTGCAACGGAATTGAAGGTTCAGAACCCATGAATCGTCCATTTCCTCAGGCTATGGGGGTCATAATTGCCTGCAAATCATAGAAATGGAAAAAAAAGAAGAACCGAAAGAAAGGGCTGATGATTTTTATGATATGTTAATGCCGAAGAAACGTCGCCCAGATGACAGGAAGGATCTTCGGAGAGAAGGATTTTCTTATATCCTTCTGACAGGATTTTATAATCGAAGTCTTGATTACTTTTTTCGGCTCGTTATTAACACCGCGTTATTTCTATTTGTTTTATTTTCTGTAAGTATATACATATCCTTATAACTTGTCAGTTTTATGGCTTTTTTTGGGCCGGCGCTATCGTCATATTGGTCGTGAATCTTCGTGATTATAATGATTACCTTCGACTTTCGTTACTTGGTTTATTATAATTCCTTATCATTTTCATTCACGCTATTAACAATATCATTATTCTTGCTACTGCTATTCTTAACAATATATTCAACGTGAAAACCAATGATCGTCGCTATTTGAATAAATGTCTTTATAATGACAATGATGATGACAATGAAAATTATATTATATTTCTAATCATAATAATACTAATAACAAATATAACACTATCACTAATAATTATTATGATGAAGTTAATTGTTCATTTTAAAAAAATGTGATGAGAATATTAATAATATTCATGATATAATGTATGGTATCAATCATATGATAATGATTATGTAAAAAAATATATAACGATAGTAATTATGATGATGATGAAACTAGAACTAGAGATAAAGTAACTTCCAGAATTATAATGGTGATGATAATAATGATGATGATGATGATGATGATGGTGATTCTTATTATAATCATTATCATCACTATTATTATCATTATTATTGAAATGAAAAGGATGAGATTGCAAGTGATGATCAAGACGCTGATAATGATAATCATGATAGTAATTATAATAAAACATGATACTACAATTACTGTTCCTAATGCTAACAAAAAAAAAAAAGATAATGGTAATAATAATTGATGACGAGCATAGTTATAGCAATGATAATAATGATAATAACAAGAATAGTAGTATGGATAGTTGATTATGATAATTGTAAAAATGCTAATGATGATTGCAATAGTAGTTATAATGGACGTAAGAGCAACAACAATAATGATAATGATAACAATGACGATAAGGATAATAACAATGATGATAACAATAATAACAGTTATTGCAATAGCAATATAAATGATGATAGGGATGATGATAACCATGGAAATATTCTTAACAGAAATATTTAATTTAAAAACTACAATAAGGATAATTATAATGATGATAATTATGATGACAGGAGTGATGATGATGATGATGATGATATCGTAATGATAATGATAAGAGAGTAAACACTGTTGATAATGAAAGGGATGAATAATGTAATTGTTGATCATTAATATTGTTATTGTTATCATCATTATCATCATTATCGTTATTATCATTATCACTGGTATTGCTAAAAAAAATATTGTTAATATTACTAATATTTTTACTATCATTATTGTTGCTATTATTAGTTTTCATCATTATTATCATTATCATTATCATCATCATTCTGATCATTATCATCATTATCCTTATCATCACCATTATCACTAATGATATTAGCATCACCAATCTTATTACAATTATCATTATTATCATTATGATTTTTATAGTTATATTTATTGCTATTATCCTTATCCTTATCATTATCATCATTACTATTATCATTATCATCATTATTATCATTATCATCCACATAATTATTGTTACTATATTTTTCTACCATTATCATTAGTATCATTATTATCATTATTTTACTATTACTATAATCTTCATTATTATCATTACTGTTATCATTATAATTATTGTTGTTATCATTACCATTACCCCTATCACAATTAATACCATTACCATTATCATTGTCATTGTTATCATTATTATAATCATTCCTATCATCATTATCACTATTATTATTATTAGCATTATCATTAACATTGTTCTTCTCATTTTTATTAGTATCATTATCATCATCATTATCATCATTATGTTTATCATTATTATCATTTCCATAGTTCAGTAATGTTATTATTTTCCTTATCATCATTTTCATAATTATTATTATTGTTATTTTATTGATATTGTTATCCTCAGCCATGTTATTATTGTTGTCATTGCTATCACTTTATTATTTATCAAATTCTTTTGTTGTTATCATTATTATCATTATCATTATCATCATCATTGCTATCATAATAATTACCATCATTGTAATTATTATTACTATTACCAACACATTTTCATCATTATTATTGTTATCATTATGATAATCTAATTATCATTATCATTCTATTATTCTCTTCTGTCACTTCTCTTCTCC
>NW_028234422.1:31174210-31176710 GCF_977035675.1 Penaeus japonicus | reverse complement strand
TTTTCTTTGTTTTTGGTTTTGCGAGGTTGGGGTTTCGTTTTTGTTGATGAATGAGGATTTTTTTCGCTATGCTGTCATCTTTGTTTGTTATGGAATTGCTTCTTTGAGCAGTTGCTTCTGTGATTTTTTTTATTTATTTTTTTTATTTTTTTGAAAGGACGTTGATAATGATATCGAAAAGGTTCTACATTTCATGTCTATTTGCGTATCTTAATATCTTTATATATATATATATATATATATATATATATATATATATATATATATATATATGTATGTATGTATATATATATTCATATTTATTTATGTATATATATATATATATATATTTATATATTCATATTTGCATATATATATATATTCATATTTATATATGTATATATATATATATATATATATATATATATATATTTTTATATATATATATTTATATATATATATATATATATATATTATGTATGTATGTATGTATGTATGTATGTATATCGATAGATATAAATATATATATTTATATACATATATGGATGTATGTATGGGAAGGAGGGATAGCGCTGCTACCCTTGAAGTGTTTTCCTCGTCTTGCATTACATGGAAACAATAAGTCTTGACATAAGTGCTTACGGAAGAGTTACCTTTAGAAAGGGAACTGTGTGTATATATATATATATATATATATATATATATATATATATATATATATATATATATATATATATATATATATATATATATATATATATATATATATATATATAGCCGCATAAATATACATGTGCCTGTGAAGTGTAAATTATATCGAACGCATATGTATGCGTGAATACAGCAAGTGTGGATGTGTATGAAATTGTGAATTTGAATGTATGAATCTATTCCTTACTTAGGTCTGGTATTCCTTTTTTCACCAAACTAATAATCACATATCGTAAAGAACAATATCTAAACATCATCAGATTTGGCAAAAAAAGAAAAAAAAAGATAATAATAAAAAAAATAAAAATAAAAAAGAACATATCAAACAGGTTTATCGAAAGAGGAAACATTTCACCTTCAGACAACACCTGGAAATCAAATCCAGATATAATCTTAAAGAGTTAAGACAAATACAAACTGATATTTGTATATGATGATATTCTCATGAATCTTTAAGATAATAATTTTTAGAATTAGAATCTCTAGAATTAGAGCCTTCAAAAATAGACTCTTTGAAATTAGAATCTTTAGAATTAAAACCTTTAAAAATACAATCTTTAGAATTAGAACCTTCAAAATAGAATCTTTAAATTTAGAACCTTCAAAAATAGAATCTTTAGAATTAGAACCTTCAAAAATAGAATCTTTAAAATTAGAATCTTTAGAATTAAAACCTTTAGAATTAGAATCTTTAGAATTAGAAATAGAATCTTTAGAATTAGAAATAGAATCTTTAGAATTAGAAATATAATCTTTAGAATTAGAACCTTTGAAAACAGAATCCTTTCAATTAGAATCTTTAGAAGAAGAATCTTTAGGATAAAAATCTTTAGAATTAGAATTCTCATTACAAGATTCTCCTCGTAATACGGTTCCTCTTCTTTCTTGATGTTATAGCTGCTTAAAGTTTTATATATGATTCATTTTCTTCTTTTATTATATCACATGTTCAGTTTTATTATCCTAATACTCTGCTTTGTTCATCGTATCAGTGATATTTGCAATTGATCAATTCATTCGTCTCATTACGTATCCACGTCTTGCATGATAAAATCTGTATTATCACGATCATTCCGCCGTATGCATATTTTCCAGCCATCTAATCATATTTTTACTGCATCTTTTCTTTATCTTCATCCCGGTATCAGTATATTTCCGTCATTTCATTTCACTTACATTATGTTTGAGGTCATATTTGTGTTGTCGGTGAAATTCTGAGTGCCATATGCCTTAAGAAGAATTAGATTCAGCGTTTCACAATACCATTTCAGATTCCCAATAACCATTTCAGTTCACTACGTATCCCGTCATCATGAAAAAAATGGATCTTCATCACAACATTATCTCCTCCAACACACCATAAATGTTGCTCCTGCATCACAGGGACCATCGCCACTGCCACACCGCAATAGTTGCCATTCCCACTGCCCTACGAGAGCCATTGCCATCCGGATCTCGTCCACTGTGAAGATTGTCCCACTTTTAAATGAGGGACAATTGCTCCCCTCGAGCGGCAGAGGGCGTGTCCGCATTAACCCTTTCCCCGGACACCTTCGGGGACTCGACCATAGGGGGACGCCGTGGGACTCTTTGCGACCTTTTGTGCCTTATGTCTTCTTCCCTCGGCTGATCTGAGCTCGGGTCGTTTCGAACTCTGAGGTTTGCTTTTTCGTGGAGGCGATGGCACTGGAGGTGGAAGGAGGAGCGAGGAGCGAAGGGGAAGGAAAGGTAAATATTTGAAGAGGTTGGGGTACTCTGTCGACCCTTGTAAAGTGATCATCACGGGATGGAGACGCCATGTGCCAGATGG
>NW_028234422.1:31147853-31149110 GCF_977035675.1 Penaeus japonicus | reverse complement strand
CTCCATCACCCTCTCCACCCCTCCATCACCCTCTCCACCTCTCCATCACCCTCTCCACCCCTCCATCACCCTCTCCACCCCTCCATCACCCTCTCCACCCCTCCATCACCCTCTCCACCCCTCCATCACCCTCTCCACCCCTCCATCACCCTCTCCACCCCTCCATCACCCTCTCCACCCCTCCATCACCCTCTCCACCCCTCCATCACCCTCTTCACCCTTCCAACCCCATTTCCATCCCTCCATTACCATCTCCACCCCTCCATCACCCTTTCCACCCCTCCATCACAAACCCTCAGAGCTATTCCGTCCCCCCCCCCCCCACCTCTCAAATAATCAGCCATACCCAGTCGATAAGGATACCAGTAATCTCACGTAACCCCACTATCATCACCTTCAATTTCTCCCCTAATTATCGACCTCTTTAACCCCTTCTTCCTCTGCAATCCCCCCCTATCCACCCCTCCCCCTGTTTCCTCCCCTCCCCCTTCCCCCCCTTCCTTATACCCCTCCCGTGGTACCACCCCCACCCCAACCCCCCAACCCCACTTGCCGTCAGGTGCAAGTATGAGTAAAAAGTTTTTATTTTTTCTCTATTTCTGTGGTTTAGTTTAGTTTACGGTTGTTGTCCGTTTTCTTTATCCGATTATGATCAATTATCATAATGATGATAGTAGTAATGATGAGTAATTGCTGTAATAGTTGTTGTTGTAGAATTAACAGCAACAATATCTATAATGATAATGGTAAAAATAATAATAACGATGATAATGATAATGATAAAAAATATTAATAATGATAATTATAATGATAATTATAATGATGATAATCATGATAATTGTATTGATAATGATAATAGTAATAATAATGATGATATCAGTGATAATAATAATGGGCTGATAATGATGATAATGATAATGAAAATAACGATGATGATAGTAATAATGATATTAATGATGAGGATAAGAATAATGATAATAATTATAATAATAATGATATTAATTCTAATAACAATCACAATGATGATAATAATTATGAAAATAAGGATAAGAATAATAGCGATGATCAAGATGATGCTAATTATGATAATGATAATAAAGATAATGATGATGATAATGATAATAACCTCTATAATGATATTGATAACAATGATAATGCTAATGATAATAGTGATAATGATAATAATGAAAACAATGATAATAATTGTTCTTACTATCATAAAGACAATAAAAATAATGAGAGTAATGATGATAATTA
>NW_028234422.1:31112853-31115353 GCF_977035675.1 Penaeus japonicus | reverse complement strand
CTTTGCGGGGCGGAGGGGGAGTACTACTCTAAATTAGTGCCCCGACGGTTTGTTGACGTATTGGACTTGTGTATGATATAGCAAATTATCTAGATTAATTGGATATATAAAGGGAAAAACTGGAATTAAGTAGATGGATGATAAGTGCAAATAGATAAATATATGACTTAAGTTATATTTATAAAGAGATTGGCAATGAACCAAAGAAAATAATAAAGGACGAATCACATCGATGAAATTGAAAAAGAAAAGCGTGAAAGAAATAAATAGTTTTGAAACGAACCCTAAAGCAAAAAGCTCAAAAATAGATAGAAACAAAAATAAAGGGATATTAGAATGAAATTCAAGGGTAACAAACGAGGATACAAACAAATATAAACACAAACAAAAAAGACGGACAAACGACATAGAAGCAGGCACAGAAAGGAAAAGGAAACAAATGAAATTAGTGAAAAATCTTAACATGGACATTAAAGTTACATGGTAATTTTCTTTTAGGAAGCGAATCCAAAATTATCTGCTGACTCTTTCTGTTTTGGTTGGGAGTCGCCATGGCCTCTGAGTTAGGGAATTTTCAACAGATAATTTCGTTATGTAAAAAGTGCATGGAGGATTGGTTGAAATTATTGCAATTGCATTGAGTTTTTTTCTCTCTCTTTTTATGATTATTCTCTATTCTATTGTTTTCTCTCTTTTTGTCTCTCGATATTTCTTTTTTTTTCTCTCTCTCTTTGTCTATCTCTTTATCTGGTTATCTGTCTATTTGTCTGGCTCTTTGTTTCTTTGTCTCTCTCTCTCTCTCTCTCTCTCTCTCTTTCTCTCATTCTCTCTCTCTCTCTCTTTCTCTCTCTCTATCTCTCTCTCTCTATGCCTGTCTCTCTCTGTCTCTATATATCTGTCTGTATCTCTCTTTCCCTCTCATTCTCTCAGTCTATCTCTGCCTGTCTCTATATCTGTCTGTCTCTCTGTCTCTGACTGTCTCTCTCTTTCTTTCTCTCTCTCCCTATCTATCTATCTATCTATCTATCTATCTATCTCCTCTCTCTCTCTCTCTCTCTCTCTCTCTCTCTCTCTCTCTCTCTCTTTCAGTCGCCTGCTCACCTCTCTCTTCTTCCCTCTCCCTCTTCCCTCTCCCTTCTTCCCTCCTCCCTCTCCCTCTCCCTCTCCCTCTCCCTCTCCCTCTCCCTCTCCCTCTCCCTCTCCCTCTCTCCCTCCCTCTCACCCTCCCTCTCACCCTCCCCCTCCCACAAAACAAAACAAAAACAAACAAACTCAGGAGCACAAGACCCGTAATGAACAAACACAGTCCTGCAACCCCGCGACGGCAGAGTCAAGCAAAGAAACAAACACAAACGGAGATCTTTGTTGAAGGCGGGGTATTACTTGTCTAATGAGCAGGTGGGAGTTGCGCGCGCTTTATCTGAAATCACACAGTTTCTCTCTTGATTGCCATTATTATCAATCTGCAACACATAGTTACGATCAAAGCCACACGTCCAGAGGTGGAACTGCAGGCCTTGAGGATGTGTGACTAGCAGGAGGTGGGGGACCTGTTACGCTGTGACTCGCCCGGCAGAGGGTCGGCGCTTGCAACTGATACTCTTATTACTACAGGTCGATCTTGGAGGTCTTTTGGCCTGCGCGGGAGAGATTGTCATGGCGGGTAGGCTGCGTGAAGAGATGGAAGCTGCTATTCGCAACTAGGAGGTGATGTGTAGGTGTGGATGGCTGATTAGGTAGCGTGAGGAGCACTGTGAAGATGCTCTGTAAGGAGAGATGTGTGTATATACATACATACATACGCACACACGCGCACACACACACACAAATATATATATATATATATATATATATATATATATATATATCATATATTATATACTATTATAATATATATAAATATATATATATTACTGTGTGTGTGTGTTTGTGTGTGGTGTGTGTCCCTGTGTGTGTGCGTTGAGTCGTGTGTTTGCCTAGTGTGTGTCTGGTGTGTGAATGTGTGTGTGATCTGTATGTACTGTATACATATGTATATTATATATATATATATATTATATACTATATATATACTATATATGAGAGAGAGGTAGAAGAGAGAGAGTCGAGAGAGTGAGAGAGAGAGAGAGAGATAGATAGATCACGATAGATACGATAGATAAGATAGATAGGATAGATAGATAGATTAGATTATACGATATAGGTCAACCAATACATTCAAATATATATTTTGTTAGTATATTTAGTTAATATATATATCATATATCATATTATAATATATATATATAAATATATTATATAATATATAGATACGTTATAGTATTATATATATTATATATATATTTTATATATATATCGATATATATATATATATATATATTTATATATATATATATAGTATATATATATATACTATATATAATATATTATATAAATATATATATTGTTCTTATATATATATAATTATATATATATCAACATTTGATATATATATATACTA
>NW_028234422.1:31105353-31107853 GCF_977035675.1 Penaeus japonicus | reverse complement strand
GGTGTATATGGTGAGGAGGGGGGAGGAGGAGCGGAGGAAAGGGGGAAGGGGGAAGGGAGGAGGGGGGAGTTTGTGGGCAGGAAGGGGGAGTCTGCAGGGAGAGAGGAGGGAATGGGGAGGGACGGGGGAGGGAGTGGAGAGGAGGGGGAAGGGAGTGGGGAGGAGGGAGAGTGAAGAGGGAGGAAGATAAAGAAACGAGAGAGAGAAAGAGAGGTTTAAGGGTTGGGGGGGAGGGCACACGGGCGTCTGTGAGGTTCTTAGAGGTCACGTGACCTCGAGGGTCATGTGAAGATGATATTCAGAAGTAGATATTAGGTTGTGGGCCTCAATGTTGTGTAGTCGTTTGTGAGAGAGGAAGGGGGGAGATATACATACACACGTACATATATATATATATATATATATATATATATATATATATATATATATATATATATATATATATATATATATATGTGTGTGTGTGTGTGTGTGTGTGTGTGTGTGTGTGTGTGTGTGTGTGTGTGTGTGTGTGTGTGTGTGTGTTTGTGTGTGTGTGTGTGTGTGTCACCCTCCTATCTCCTTCCTTTTCCCAGTCTCATTCTGTGTACGTGTGTGTGTGTGTGTGTGTGAATTTACTCTATGTATATGAAGTCAAGTGCCAGTGGGTTCATGGCACAGTAAAGGTATTTAAAGGTACTTGGCAACGGGACTGTGTGGTATCGCGAATATTGGAATTATGTCTTGAACGTATATGTAAAAGGTGGAATATTTGGTTAATGGGCCGTGTGATAGGAAGAGGATCTGAAAGGAAGAGGAAGGAGAAAGATTGAAAAATAAGGGGAAAAAATGAGTACAGGAAGACAAAACAAATGCGAGACCAAAAGAAGAAATTTAGGATACAAGAAAATAAAGATGAAAAAATGCACAAAATCCCACAAAGAAAGACCGGAATAAGCAAAACCCTAAGAAGAAAGAAAAGGAAGAAAACACAAAAGGAAGATTAAGAATAAAACAAGAGACCAAAACAAACGATAAAAGGCTCGATAAAGAGAGAGAGAGAGAGAGAAAAAAAATAAAGGAAAAAATAAAAATAAAGGAAAAAGGCTATCGGAAAGGGACGAAAGAGAAAGAAAAAAAAGAGCATGAAAGAGAGAAAGAGAGTGAGACAAAGAGAAAGCAAGAGAGAGAGAGAAAAAGAGAGAGAAAGAGCGAGAGAGCGAGAGAGAGTGAGAGAGAGAAAAGATAGGAGGTGGAGGAGAGACGTATTATCGCCCCTCCCCCCCAAATTTTCCGAAGAGAAAAAGACTGGGTTGCCAATGGGTATAATTGTCTGTTTCGGAATGACGACCCGTTGCAGGCCGCTCCCCTCCCGTTTTCTTTGCTTCTCCGCTTATACTTCGCCATTTATTCCTGCACACTCCTTCTTTCTTTCTTTCGTTATTTTTATTTCTCTTTTTTTTCTCTCTTTCTTGTTTTCTTTCGTTAATTTTGTTTCTCTTTATCGATTTTATTTCTTTCTCTCTGTCTTCCTTTCTTTCGTTCTTTTTATTTCTCTTATTTTTTTTATTTCTTTCTCTCTTTCTTCCTTTCTTTCGTTCTTTTTATTTCTCTTTATCGTTTTTATTTATTTTTCTTTCTCTTTCTATTTTTTTTTCTTTCTTTTCTCTTTCTTTCTTTCTTTCTCTTTTTCTTTCTCTCTTTTTTTCTTTCTTTCTCTCTTTGTTTCTTTCTTTCTTTCTTTCTCTCTTTCTTTCTTTCTTTCTTTCTCTCTTTCTTTCTTTCTTTCATTCTCTCTTTCTCTCTTTCTTTCTTTCTTTCGTTCTTTCTCTCCTTCTTTCTTTTTTTCTCTCTTTCTTTCTTTCTTTCTTTCTTTCTTTCTCTTTTTCTTTTCTTCTTTCTTCTTTCTTCTTTCTTCTCTTTTTCATTCTATTCTTTCTTTCTTTCTTTCTCTTTTTCTTTCTTTCTTTCTCTCTTTCTTTCTTTCTTTCTTTCTTTCTCTCTTTCTTTCTTTCTTTCTTTCTTTCTCTTTTTCTTTCTTTCTCTCTTTCTCAATCTTTCTTTTTCACTTTCATTCTTTCTTTCTTTCTTTCTTTCTCGCGTTTTATCTTTCATTAATCTTTCTCTTTTTGTTTCTCTGTCTTTTTCTTACTTCCTCTCTTTCTTTCTCTAATTTCCTTTCTTTCTTTCTTTCTATCTTTCGTTCTTTTTATTTCTCTATTTCTTTCTTTC
This sequence comes from Penaeus japonicus, assembly GCF_977035675.1. Lineage (NCBI taxonomy): Eukaryota > Metazoa > Arthropoda > Malacostraca > Decapoda > Penaeidae > Penaeus > Penaeus japonicus. The sequence continues at coordinate 31,105,642 of NW_028234422.1, read as the reverse complement.
TCTCTCTCTTTCTTTCTTTCTTTCTTTCTCTCTTTCTTTTATACTCTCTATCTCTCTCTCTCTCTTTCTTTATATATATATATATATATATATATATATATATATATATATATATATATATATATATATATATATATATATATGTGTGTGTGTGTGTGTGTGTGTGTGTGTGTGTGTGTGTGTGTGTGTGTGTGTGTGTTACCATTATCATGACTGTTAACTTTACTATCATTATTACCATTAAATATTTTATAATGATTATCATCATCACCATTGACATTATCATTAT
>NW_028234422.1:31085353-31090353 GCF_977035675.1 Penaeus japonicus | reverse complement strand
GGTACTTTTAATACAGCCACCATCTGAGTGTCCGAAAATGCCGTATTTACAGTGCAACTCCACCCTAGTATTAAGGTCCACTCATAACTCCTAGGACCTTTCAACCAGTCCTTTCCAGTTCCTTATATTCCTCGGCATAACCTCGTTCCATGCTCCTTCCTCCTTATCTTTGTATAGACGCCAGGATCACCTCTCCTGTTCACCTACAAACACCTACATTTTCTTCCCTTATACTTTACACAGACACTGACAAGTCGTAAATCGTTGCCTTCACCATAAACCACGTTAAAGAACCTGCACAAATAACATGCGCCATCACCACATCTCACACAAGGAGCGTGTATGTGGTAGTTCCTCCTTCCCAAAAGAGCGACGTCCATAACAGCGGTCTCACATACAGTAGAGTGTTCCTCTGTGGGACTCCCTTTACACACTCCCTAGTAAGGCCACTTGTATATATATGGACGTTTAAACGACACGGACCATCCATTTTCAGCCTGCAGTGGTTCTCAACTCGTTTCAGGGCACGGACCATTAGCCCATTTAAGAAAACATAGTGGACCATTTCCCTTTTGAGTAATGAGGAAAGGAACTGGCAATAACATCTTGATTTCGAATATATTCCTTACAGACAGGATTTGCGAATTTATGCTGTAGATAGATAGCATAATGGTCAGAAATATATTTCTTACGAACGCGATTTTAAAAATCTATTAGATATTTTGTATCTAACCTTTTGCAGAATTATGAGAAAATATTAGATTATCATCAAATTGTCTTTATATCGAATATATAACCCAAAACGTCACCCCAGTCACCAGAGGCCGATGGACCTCCAGCTGAGAACCACTACCTTATGCGATGCTCGGTTCTCCCAAACGGCCAGAACCGACAATGACATTTTCACACACGTTATTCATTCCCGGTGTGAGCAAAGCCACCGATATACTTATGGATGTGTAAACGTGAGAGGGAAGAGAGGACGGGAAACCTACTCGAGGGGGCAAGAGCCATAAACCTTTCCGATATACCGTAATCGTTAATAATTACCCGAACCGGGGTGACCACTTCGGAGAAATGACAGTATTTTTTTACTTGAGTTCTCTCGCGTTCCTTCCTCCAGGGCTCTTCCTATCTCCATGCCATCTTGGGTTGTACTAACACCAGTAGTGAAAAATTCTTTTTATGCTGGCTCTCCAGTTCTTTTTTTATCTTTTTTTTTTCGTCTTATTGTGTTTTCTTATGTTTCGTTTGCAGTCCATTGTTGTTTTAGAAGTTTAGGGGACAGTCGGATTATATGTTATGTTGATGTCAAAGAATGTTGTCTGTTCCTTTTCCTCTTTTTAGTTTGTGTGTCTGTCTGTACGTCTGTCCGTCTCTCTCTCTCTCTCTTTCTCTCTGCTACTGTGTACAGGATATATTCTTTCTCTTTCTCTGCAACTGTGTTCAGGATATATTCTCTCTCTCTCTCTCTCTCTCTCTCTCCTCCCCCCCCCCCTCTATATCACTTTCTCTCTCCCCTCTCTCTCTCAATTATCTCTCTCTCTCTCTCTCTCTCTCTCTCTCTCTCTCTCTCTCTCTCTCTCTCTCTCTCTCTCTCTCTCTCTCTCTCTCTCTCTCTCTCTCTCCATTACCCCCCCCCCTCCTCTCCCCTTTCTATTTTCCTTTCCCCTCTCCTCCTATTCCACCTCTCACTCTACTTTCTCATCTCTCCCTCTCCCCCTGTACCTCCACCTTATTTTCCTCTTCGTCTTCCTCCTGTTTCACCTCCATTTCCACTTCCTCCTCGTCCACCTCCACCTCCACCACCTCCACTTCCACCTCGCCCTCCACAGTCACCACCACCACCTCCACCTCTATCTCTATCTCTTCCACCACCACGTCCTCCACAACCTCCTCCACCTCCACCACACCACTTCCACCTTCACCACCACTTCCACCTCCACCAGCACCACCTCCACCACCACTTCCACCACACCACTCCCACCACACCACTTCCACCACACCACTCCCACCACACCACTTCCACCTCCACTTCCACCTCCACTTCCACCTCCACCACCACCCCCACCTCATCCACCTCCACCACACCACTTCCACCTCCACCACCACCCCCACCTCATCCACCTCCACCTCGACCTATCACCCGGAGAAAGTCCCCGCATCCACCAGGGCAGCGTCTCCCAAGCGGGGACCTCGGCATGGCTTCAGCCTAAATTGCCCTTCCAGGTGGTAATTGCCAGGGCTTCTTTGTCCTTGCCCGGGGCGCCGACGGTGATGGGTGATGGGTGTCACCCCTCCTGTCCCCGACGTGAGACTGACTGCCTGCCCTACCTCCTCCACTTCTTCTATGTCTTCCACTTTTTTCCACCTCTTTTGTCTCTTTCGTCTCTTTAATCTCATTCGTTTCCTATATTTTATTTTCTTCTACCTCCTCCACTTTTTCTATGTCTTCCACCTTTTCCACCTCCTCCACCTTTTCAACCTCCTCCACATCTTCTATGTCTTCCACTTTTTCCACCTCTTTTGTCTCTTTCGTCTCTTTAATCTCATTCGTTTCCTATATTTTATTTTCTTCTACCTCCTCCACTTTTTCTATGTCTTCCACCTTTTCCACCTCCTCCACCTTTTCAACCTCCTCCACTTCTTCTATGTCTTCCACTTTTCCCACCTTCTTCGTTTCTTTTGTCTCTTCAATCTCATGCGCTTCCTATATTTTCTTCTCTTCTACCTCCTGCACTTCTTTCACTTCTGACATCTCTTCTACCTTATCCACCTTTTCTACCTTCTCCACTTCTTCCACCTCTTCCACTTCCTCCACCTCTTCCATCTTCTCCACCTCCTTCCTCGCTTCCTCCACTTTCTCCATTTTTTCCACATCCTCCACCTCTTCCATCTTCTCCACCTCCTTCGCTTCCTCCACCTTCTCCATTTCTTCTACTTCCTCCACCTCCCTCACCTCTATCCACATTCTCCACCTCATCCCACGCCTCTCCACCTTCACTTCCTTTATCTCCCCCACATTCACATCCTCCACCTCTTCCACCTCCTCCACCTCCACCTCCTCCACCTCCACCTCCTCCACCTCCTCCACCTCCTCCACCTCCTCCACCTCCTCCACCACCTCACGACGCCGTGTGAGAATGTAGTGACGGGGGACGGGGGAGGTGTGAATGCGTGAGGATGTGAAGGAATGGGAGGGTGGATAAGGAATAGGAGGAGAGGCATAAAGGATAGATAGGGAATAGGAGGAGAGTCATAAAAGATGTATAGGGAATAGGAGGAGATGCATAAAGGGTGGATAGGGAATAGGAGGAGAGGCATACAGGATAGATAGGGAATAGGAGGAGAGGCATAAAGGGTGGATAGGGAATAGGAGGAGAGGCATAAAGGATAGATAGGGAATAGGAGGAGAGGCATAAAAGATGTATAGGGAATAGGAAGAGAGGCATAAAGGATGGACAGGGAATAGGAGGAGATGCATAAAGAGTGGATAGGGAATAGAAGGACAGGCTTAAAGGATAGAGAGGGAATAGGAGGAGAGGCATAAAGGATAGATAGGGAATAGGAGGAGAGGCATAAAGGATAGAGAGGGAATAGGAGGAGAGGCATAAACGATAGATAGGGAATAGGAGGAGAGGCATAAAGGTTGGATAGGGAATAGGAGGAGAGGCATACAGAGTGGATAGGGGATAGAAGTATTAGCAAAATGAAAACAAATACAAATGGAGCAGTATAGAGAAGAGAGATAGGGTGAAAAGAGGAGAAGTAAAAAGGAAGAATAAAATAGATAAAAAGGATGATGACCATAAGTGCAACAGTAATTTTGGTTTTATCACAATCTTGATAAAAATGATAACCAAAATAAGGACGATAAGGATGGCTATAATGATGACGATAATACCAGCAATGATGATGATGATGAGGATAATAATATTGATGATAATGACAATGTGATAATGATGGTACTCATACTATAATAAGGATAATGATAATGACAATGATGATAATGACAGCCATAATAAGATGATGATGATAATCACAATAATAATGATAGTATTGATAATAGAAATTGTAGTAATGGTAATGATAAAAATAATGAAAACAATGATAATGATAATGATGATATTGACAATGGTAAGGATAATAATAATTGTAATAATGTTAATGATAGGAGTTATAGCAACATAAGCTATATCAATGATAATGATGATAATAATAATAATGATAATATTAACAATAATGATAATCATAACAATAGTGATAATGATAATGATGATAATGACAATGATGATAATGATGATAATGACAATGATGATAATGACCATGATGAATGATAATGACCATGATGAATGATAATGACCATGATGAATGATAATGACCATGATGAATGATAATGACCATGATGAATGATAATGACCATGATGAATGATAATGACCATGATGAATGATAATGACCATGATGAATGATAATGACCATGACGAATGATAATGACCATGACGAATGATAATGACCATGACGAATGATAATGACCATGATGATAATGACCATGATGATAATGACAATAATGATAATGATGATAATGACAATGATGATAATGACGATGATGATAATGATCATAATGACCATGATGATAATGATGATAATGACAATGATGATAATGACAATGATGATAATGACAATGATGATAATGACCATGATGAGATGATAATGACCATGATGATAATGACCATGATGATAATGACCATGATGATAATGACCATGATGATAATGATGATAATGACAATGATGATAATGATCTTGATGATAATGGTGGTAATGACCACGATGATAATGATGGTAATGACCATGATGATAATGGTGGTAATGACCACGATGATAATGATGGTAATGACCATGATGATAATTGATGATAATGACTACGATGATAATGACAATGATGATAATGACAATGATGATAATGACAATGATGATAATGACAATGATGATAATGACAATG
>NW_028234422.1:31077853-31080353 GCF_977035675.1 Penaeus japonicus | reverse complement strand
TACATTTTGAAAAGGAATGTACCCAGTCAGCAAAAAAAGACCTCGCTCTGCATTGCAAAATGGAATAAATATTATTTTCCGTCTTTTTCAGGTCGAAGAAATCATTGATAAATGCCATTTGCATTATGGCCAAACGGAATAAAACAGAATCCACATGATTTCTTTTAAAATCCCGATATCTATCCCTGTGCAATGACATTACTCATACTCTGAAAATTTCCCCACACCGCCGGGCACAAAGTTAACAAAGACGGGCGTGTGTGTGTGTGTGTGTGCGTATGTATGTATGTATATGTATATATACGGATATGCATGCATATATACATACATATATATGTATATGTGTGTGTGAGTGTGTGTGTGTGTGTGTGTGTGTTTGTGTATGTATATATATATATATATATATATATATATATATTAGATATATAGATATATAGATTTTATATATATATTTTTATATACATCTCTCTATCTATCTATCTATATATAAAAATTTATATATATCTATTTTTTTAGACATATATATTTTATATATATAACATTATATATACATATATATATATTGAGATATATATATATAAGAGATATATCTGTATATATATACTTTTATACTACATATATTTATATATTTATTAATATAGATTTATATATTATATATATAGTATTATATATATATATTGTATGGATGTATATATTTAAATACTAGATTTTCATATAGTATATATAGATATATATTTATTTATAGTATATAGATATTTTTATATATATATATTATATCATATAGAATAGGATATAGAATATATTAATTTATATGTGTTAAATGTATATATTGGTGTGTGTTAGATATATTTATTTGTAGTTATAATTTATATATATATAGATATATATATATATATATAATATAGATTATTTATACATATAGATATTTATATATATTTATATATATTTATTTATGTATTTATTATATATATATATATATTTATATATATAGAGAGAGGAGAGAGAAGAGGAGAGAGAGAGGAGAGTAGAGAGGAGATGAGAGAGAGAGAGGAGAAAGAGAGAGAGAGAGAGGGGATTACGTATATGTGTACAGTGTGTGTGGGTGTGTGTGTATATTTATATTATATATTTATATATTTATATATATCTAGATATATACTATATATATATATAAATTATTTATATATATAGATATTATATATATAAATACATATAGATATATATACATAGATATATATATAGATATATATATATTATTTATTTATATAATATCTAGATATATATATATATATAATTATATATATGTATCTATAAATATATATATATATATATATATATATATATATATATATATATATACATACAGGACATACTTATATACTATAATTTTGATATAGTTATATATATATATATATTATATACTTTATATATAAATATATTTATAATATCATATCAATATCAATTACCGTTGATAAGATCATTAATTATATCACTAGTGTCATTATCAGCATCGTTGTAACAGTGAAAATTATTGTCATTATTACTGATGTGGTTATCATCCTTATCATTATCATTGGTATTGCTGTTGTTTTTGTTTGTTTGTTTTTTCATCATCATTAATGTTATATTTTTTAGCATTGTTATGATTATCATTATTGTCATGATTATTGTTATCATCATTATCATTTTTATCATTATCATAATTTTTTTGTTATCATTACCATCAATATTATCATCATCACAATCATTATCATCATAATTATTATCATTTTTATCATTATTATCATTATCATCATTATTATATCATCATCCTTACTTCCGCTAAACAAAGCTTTTATTTTTTTATTTTCTGTTTATCAGTAATAAGTTACTGTTGGATTATAATTGTTATTGTCATTATTATTAGCCAATCCTGATTTGATGACTTTATATACCATATATTATATGTATATAGTATTTATAGATATAATATTTATATTTATCATATATATATTCTAGTTACTTTTTATTATTGTACATATATATATGTGTGTTTATATATTATATATTTATATTATAGATATAGATAGATAGAGATATATATATATATATAAATGGACATATATATACATATATACACTGTATAGATTTATTAGTTAATATATATATAAATATATATTTGATATATTTAGATATATATATATATATTTCTCTCTGTCTTCCTTTCTTTCTCTCCCTCTTTCTCTCCTTCTCTCTCCCGCTTCACTTTATCAAACAGTTAATCGATCATTTTTGCCGTTGCTAAAGTTTCACTTTTTTCTCGTCTTATGACTTATCTCCTTTATCTCTTCGTGACTCCTTCCCCCCCCTCCCTCCCTCCTCCTTTCCCCCCCCCCTCCTCCTCATTTCTTCGCTCATCTCCTCCTCCTCGTGTTCCCATCCTCGGGCCTTCGACCCTCGCCCTCGCCTTCACATACCCACTCGCCACCCTCCCTGCTACTCCTGCTTCCCCCCCACTTCT
>NW_028234422.1:31062853-31067853 GCF_977035675.1 Penaeus japonicus | reverse complement strand
ACGCCTGCAGGTCATCCGATTCGTGGGGAACACTGTATGTGTGTGTGCGGAGTGGGGGGGGGGGGTTGAGTGAGTGTGTGTGTGTGAGTGTGTGTGTGTATGCGTGTGTGTGCGCGTGTGTGTGTGTGTGTGTGAATCTCATTTGTTCGCCCACACATTTAATTACTAATTCACCTATTTATGTAGCGTCTCACCTGTAGAATATAATTAATCAGGGATCAAAGACCTGCCTTTAGCCATGGAATTTGAAGAGAAAGAAAGAGATAGAGAGAAAAGGAGATAAAGAGAGAGAGATAAGGAGAAAAAAGAGAAAGAGAAGAAAGATAGATAGAGAGAGAGAGAGAGAGACAGACAGACAGACAGACAGAGACAGAGAGAGAGAGTGAGAGAGAGAAAGAAAAAGAAACAAAAACAGAAAGAGAAGGAACCAGAAAGAGAGAGAGGGGAGACAGAGAGAGACAGACAGAGAGAGAGAGACAGTCACACAGAGAGAGACAGTCACAGAGAGAGAGAGAGGGGGGGGAGGGAGAGAGATAAGAGCAAGAGAGAGAGTGAATGAAACAGAAAGAAAGAAAAGGCAGAGAGAGAGGCAGAGTTAGGAGAGAGAGAGAGAGAGGGAGAGAGAGAGAGAGAGAGAGAGAGAGAGAGAGAGAGAGAGAGAGAGAGAGAGAGAGAGTGAGTTAACATCATGAAATATGACAAGCGGACTGTATAAATCACTAGGATGATTGAATGTGACCGCCGGGATTAAAAAGCGCCCCGTGTCATTTGCACGCATTGTTGCGGAAACGAATGGCAGATGAACAGGAGTTGATGAGCGACAGGGGTACGGTGAGTGAATGCGATTGCGGATTTGTATGTACGTGCACAGACGCAGACATGCTAACGTGTGACATGCAAAACGGCAATCGTGGGTTTGGATATGGATGTATATCTATATATATCTATATATATCTATATATATATATATATGTATATTTATAGATAGATAGATAGATGTATGTGTGTGTGTGTGTGTGTATGTGTGTGTGTGTGCCTGTGTGTGTATCTGTGTGTGTGTGTCTGTGTGTGTATCTGTGTATGTATCTGTGTGTGTGTGTGTGTATACGAGAAATATACAAACAGATATACATAATGAGAGATAGTAGATGCAGTATTGCCTTCTATTCTCGGCTAGGGAAGTAAAACTTGTCTACATATACATAGATATGTCCGTACTTATATGCATAAGTACAGTTCACCAATGAATAAAAATGAATAAGCAAACAGAACTCACTGTTGCCTGACGCATGCCACTCAAACATTATCATTATCATTATTATTACTACTCCCATTATCATTACTATCATTTTCTATCCATTTCTCGTTCTCTCCGTTCTCTCTCTCTGCCACTCGCCGAGGTGCAACGGTCGTTCCAAATGATACACTGTGGCAGAGCAGGTTCATGGAACACACGCTTCGGTTGCAGGATGATGAACGGCGCTGCAACAAAGCCTTTCGGTGTTGGCAGACCGAGTGGGGATGAACTGCACGACAGCCTCTGCTCGTCGTCCTTCGGGGGTCTATTCTATGCCTCCGCTATTCCTTCGGTTCTACAGCTTCTTATCGGGGATTCCTCTCTCTCTCTCCCTCCGGTATTCATTTCCCTTCTTTCCTCGGGTCTACCTTTCCCTTCCCTCTCTTGGGTCCATCTCTCCTTCTCTTGAGGTCTGCCTCTCACCTCTCTCCCTCGGGTCTTCCTCCTCTTCCTTAATCCCTCGGGTCTTCCTTTCGCTCCCTCCGCCCTGCCCTCCCTCGCTCCCTCCCTACGCCCCTCGCTCCCTTCCTCCCTCCCTCTCCCTCTTTCTCTCTCCCTCTCCCTCTCCCTCTCCCTCCCTCTCTCTCTCCCTCTCCCTCCATCTCCCTCATCCCCCCGCGCGGCCGTGTCCCCGCGGGTCGTCGCACCGCCGCCGCCGCCGCCAGACGCCCGACCAACAGTCCCGCCGCACGCACAAGCCGTGTCCTCAGCCCTTGTCGCAATAACCGCTAACGACGCGGCAACAGTGCAGTGATCCGCATGTCCTTAGGGTCGAGTCGCAGCCGCCGGAGCGAGGGGAATTCCGCCCTTGTCGCGATATGACGGTGGGATTGTCTTATTCGTAATCACAGTGTTTCCCGGACTTAACGCATTCGGCTTGTGGTTTGGGCCAAGGCAGCCACGTCGAAAATTCCCTTTCGCTCTGCATTCGTTTACCAGCGGCGTCTCTCTCTTCGGCAGCGGCGGCGAAGAGAGATACGCCGCACGACCTGCATGACGCGGGAATGCAGGTTCCCTCGGCTGTGTCCTCCACTTACCAAGGGAAGTGTGGTTGGCCAACGCGAAGTCTCGACCTGTCAACGGAGCAGCTGTAAACCGGGGGCCATCTTGGAAGGAGGGGTGGGGAGGGGGGGGTTAGGGGGTAGGAGGGGGAGAGGGTCGAGGTCTTCAACAGATGCCTCGCTAATGAAGAGAAAAGACATTCAAGTCCCTACTCAAATATTCAATGTGACTTTTGAATCTTTCCATCTTTCAGTCACATTATACGTTACGTTTCTCTATTCAAGATTTTTTTTTTTTTCCTTTTAAGTTTCCTTGGATTATATTTAATAATACAAACTTTAAAGACTTCACTAATGAAATACAAAAATATAGATATTGTTAGAAAAAACATGTCTTCAAGATGAAGGTACTATTGATAAGTGAAATGCTCATGATAACAATAGTCATATCGTAATAACAATACGATAAGCTTTATCACAATATCTAAATAATCATAAGATACCTGTTGAAATGTTCGTGTCTGTAAGGTTGTATCTCAGGAACAAAAATAGATATTAACTTGGATTCTTTTACAGTGAGTCGGTCTTTTCGACAGAAGTGGCGAAAAGAAAAGAAATTCCGGGATTTTCTTTAATCTAACGATTCTTACCTACTGTTGGTTAAAGGGTTAAAGAACTTTACTTTGAATCCTGAAATGATACAGGAAAACGGTGTTCTGAAAGTAGGCATCAATCACTGTTATTTCTTCTGTTATTGATATCCTTATTATATCATTCATCACCTTTGTTATTATTTTGATTATCGTTATCATCAACTTCAACAACATTATCATTACTTTTGCCATAATCATGTATAATCCTCATTATAATTATTGATTATGTTTCATCATTACTACTAAAACCAGTATTATCATCAATATCATCATTATTTATACATCATGCACCCTACCATGATATTAGCAGTAATATACTCATCTCATCATATTGTCCTTAAGATTAAATGATTATCAATATTACTTTTTGCATCTTGATTCCAAATATATTATTTGATATTCATGATCCTTAATTTTCAAGATTAATTTCCCAGCAGCCACTGGCATTGACGTTAAAAGTAAACAAAGTAATAAATGAGAATTTTTTTTATCATTATTATGATAATAATCCTTACTGTTATCACCATGATCACCATATCATTGATGTATCATTGATTTTATTATAATCGGTTTATCATTATCATCCGCATTATCATTAACAATGTTATTATCATTATCATTATTATTATCATCATTGTTATCATTACCATTATCAGTATTATTGTTATTAATATAACCATTACTGTTATTGATATATTTATTATCCTTACTATTAGCATCATTATTATCATTAGTATTATCAGTTTTATCATTATAATTTTCGTTTCTATCATCATCATCGTTAACGCTATTATTATTATTGTTATTATCATTATCATCAGCAATTTTATTAGTATCACCATTGTTGTTATTACTATCATTATCATTCTCATCATTATTATTACTATCATCATTATAATCATTATTAATTTTAACATCATCATCATCACTACCATCATCATGATCGTCATTATCTTCATCACCATATTTATATATTAATTTATTCAATCATGCATGAATCTTTCATAGTTATTTTTATTAGTAGCAGTAGTAGCAGTATCACTATCACTCAATATTTTTTTCCTTTACTATTGCCATATTCATTGTCATCATTGTCATAATTTTGACAATATCATCATTAGCCATTATTGTTAACGTCATCATCATCATCATTATCATTCTTTCTCACTTTCTTGTTATCATTAACTTCATCGTTATAAGTGTTATCATAATACTCCCATCATTCGTTGTCATCAATATTATCCTTATCTCTCTAAAAATACAGATCTACTTTCCTTAAACCATAACTGATCTTGAAATTCCCTTAATAATGAAACCAAAGATAACACAAGATAACTTAAGGTGCATAAGATCAGTTAAAATGTAATTCCAGTCTTTAATCATCTTCGAATTTTTGATCCGAGGTTTCAAGTGCAGGACAAGTGTTGCTAGATAGAACATCAAGCTTATAAGTAAAAAACACGGTCTAACCAATTGTCATACCTGTACGTAGCCATAACTATAAACTGTTCGCAACCAGATTTAGAAGCAAACTTTTTTTTTTAAACTGTGACCAAAGAAATGGCTTATTGCTTATTGCAATAGTGAGAGAGAGAGAGGGGGAGAGGGAGGGGCGAGGGAGGGGGGCGAGGGAGGGGGGGATAAGAGAGAGAAAGGGAGAAAGAGAGAGAGAGGGGAGGGAGAGTAGAGAGAAAAAGATAGAAAAGAGATAGAGACAGATATGTATATGTATACATATGTATATATATATATTATATACATAAATATATACATATGTATATATATATACATATATATAAATATATACATATGTATATATATACATATATATGTATATAGATATACATATATATGTATATATATATATATATATATATATATATATAGAGAGAGAGAGAGAGAGAGAGAGAGAGAGAGAGAGAGAGAGAGAGAGAAAGAGAGAGAGACAGACAGAGAGAGAGAGAAAGAGAGAGATTGAGAGAGAGTGAGACAGAGACAGAGACAGAGAGACACATAGACAGAGAGAGAGAGAAACATAAACAGAGACAG
>NW_028234422.1:31055353-31057853 GCF_977035675.1 Penaeus japonicus | reverse complement strand
AAACCGTATCTCACACTATTCCGGTCTTGAGCTCGCATGTCTTTCCCGATCACAATATTCATTAGCGGAACGATCGGCGCTTTCACTCACAGGGAGAACGAGGGAGGGAGGGACGGAGGGCTTGAAGGGTTAAGGGAGGAAGGAGAGGGAGAATAGAGGGGCCGTACTCTCCCTTTCCTTGCCCGAGGAGGGTGTGTGTGGGTGTGGGTATGTGTGTGTGTGTTGTTATTTTTACATAATTCCCTAAATGTGTGTATGTGTGTTAGCATGTATGTGTGTTAGCATGTGTGTGTGTGTGTGTGTGTGTGTGTGTGTGTGTGTGTGTGCGTGTGTGTGCGTGTATGTGTGTGTGTGCGTGTATGTGTGTGTGTGTGTGCGTGGTGCTGGAAGGGTGTTCCCCAATGAGCCGCCGATGGCCCCGTCGAAACGAGATCTCGACCGAACGCCGCTGATGTTCGGCCACACATGAGTCAGATGATGAGCGGCGCACGTCCCTCGCCCCGCTCTGAGTGACGGGTCGTTAATGTCTGTCTGTCCGTAATGTTTTTCTTAATTAACACCACTTGTAACCCTTCTTAACTTTCACATATGCTCGCCACCTGACTAGCTTTCTGTTCCTTACACAATGTACAGTTGTTAACATGTTAGTTGGTGGCCACGATGCTTACGGGATGAGGACAGGGTACTTATTCATAAGTAGATGACACGACCACAGCGGTTTCGAAACGAAGTTTAATTTGTTTTTCGCACGAATGGATGACGTCATGGTTAACCCGAAGACACCACCTATTCTCATCGATATTACAGCACCGTATATAGGTACAAACACACCAGTGAAAGAGCGAGGGACTTACAGTCATTAAGAAAAGGAACATTTCTTGGCCAGATGGAAGTGTCATTGAAATTAATATTCTTGAAATATTACACATGGATTAGTGTACATAATCTCCGTATTTTTAGAACTTGTTTATGATACGGATATATATATATGTATATATATATATATATATGTATATATATATATATATATATATATATATATATATATATATATATGTATATATATATATATATATGTATATATATATATATATATATATATTGTTTGTTCTCATTTCATATTCATTGGCACTTCATTATGAAATCTTACATCAAAAGCGGATCCACATCTCTCAAAATAATATGAATAAAACATCATAAAGCACCTTCCCGTTACAGCTGTACCGTCAGCCATACCTGATGTGAATGAAAGGGTTGCCAATATATTTCATATTAATTTTCCTGAAATATATCTACGTGTTTGAAAACCCTTATGGCAATATTGATAACAGCTAAATTTGTTACTGTATCGACTGCATTTATCTAATCCACGTCACCAAGATTACATGAAAATTTACTAACAAATTGTGGGGAAGATTTATGGGTGAGTTGACTATGGCCTAGGTAACAGTTACATAGATGAAGTAGATGTGAGTAGGCCTAATTATTATGGAAAGTATATTTGTGACAAAGACCGGGTGTTTGGGGTAGAATTTAGCTAATGAGGGTAGACTTACAAGTAGATTTTGGGTGAGAGTTTTAAATATATTTGTGATAATGTCAAGAACACATTTCTCGAGTTGAACTGAGCAACTAATATCTTCGGTGGCAAGAGAAGATTCAAATAATTTATAGTGACAAACACAAAGGAATTCTGTATCACCTAAGATATCATTTTATTTTACAACATAGAATATTATTATTCTACAAGGAAGCGGGTCTTTGGATTAGATTAGGATTAATGTGGATGAAAAACTGTGGAATTTGGGTAGATGAAGGGTAGATTTGTAGTAATGTGTGTATGGGATAACTAAAGATATGTCGCAGGCGGAGGTTTGCGCTCTCTTGAGTACTAACTAGAAATAAAATAGGACCAATAACTAATTTCATGAAATAATATAATGATAATGATAACATCTGTTGCATTAAGATCACTGATAGAAATTATAATCATTGTGATGATGACAATGATAATGGGATTGTTGACAATGGTGATGTTGATAGTGAAATAACAATGGTAGTAGGTGTTCTGTTAGTGATAATGGAAATATTGATGTTAATGATGTTGATAGTAGCGATGTTTTGATTATAGAGATAATGATAACAATAACAATAATAAAATGATAATAATGATGATAATGACTTTTATAATGAGTGATGATAACCATAATTGCAATTATCATTATCATTATCCCTATGATGATGATGGTGATGATGATAGTTACAGTGACGATGATGATGATGATAGTTACAGTGACGATGATGAAGAAGATGAAGATGACGATGATGATGATAATGAAAAGGATAATTATGGTAGAGGCAATAATGATAATAGTAATAAAAATATCAATACAAGTCAAAATGATAATGATAATGAAAAAGAGGATAACGCTATTAGTAATAATGATAATGATAACAATAATAATGAAAACAAAAGTAATCACATAATAACTATAATCAA
>NW_028234422.1:31025353-31042853 GCF_977035675.1 Penaeus japonicus | reverse complement strand
ACACAGATGAATAATCACTCAGAAGCATGTCTTTTTTTCCCCCCAGAGTGGTTAGCACATCCTTTTCATTAGCATCATAACACTGCAAGCACAAATTTATATTTTTTCCTAATTTGCAGATGGCAAGTGGCCTCAGTTCCCGAGTGCTGAGTAGAAACATCACGAGGGCCATTAGAGGGCCATGGAACTACGTGGCTGGCAGCCGATGTATACCAGTTGAAAGTCCCGGGTCTATGAAGGTGATTAAACTTCTTATAGCATGTGGTTTTAAGGATTAAGATCTTGCAAGACTTAAGGGTTAATTTGCAAGTTCTTGATTATTTGGTTTCATAGACAGTATACATGTTTTTTTTGTTTTGTGGATTTTGAGTTGATAAGAACTAATCCAGTGTTCTTTTTCGGAAGAGGGAGATATAGATCACATGATATGTAGTTGAATTCTGTTTAATGTTTTTAGAATATAAAGATGTAAGATGTATGCTTTCGTGAAGCTTACCTACACGCATGGCACATCTTCACAGAATCGTATTTCCCTCTGTGCCTGTTGACGTTGCAATGAAGGGCCAGCAAAGTTTTATCTCGTATTCTGTCTGGAAAGAGCTCGGATAGTCCTCGTATTTGGAGATAAATATCCGGGATATTTTATCAATTTATGTAGTTTCTTGGAACCTGTACAATCTCCTACAATACATCATTCTGCAATGTTAGCAATTGCCACACTGTAACTGGAATCATTTGGTGCATAAACTGACTCGTGATAAGCTAATTGAAACCATCATTTCCTGTGATTAACTTTTCATTAGTTAGGCATCAGTGAATTGAATGTATAGATATTATTTTACCCAATAAGTGGTTCTGCTTGATGTACATCATTGAAAAGGAAGAGTTAGGTATTATTTATATGCATTAAATAGCCCTTATTTTCAATGAGAAGCAGAAATGTTGCAAATGAAAAGGCCCAATGATTTCATTAGTCTATCAATTCTGTGTACTATTTACAGTCAAGGTTATAGTTGTTTTAAACCAATGGAAATGGATTCTGCAAATGACTGATAATCAATAATGTTCTTAGTGATCTTTGAGACTAAGTACTATTAACCCATTGGTCGCGGTTTAACCCATTCACGCCGGGGCGGAATTTCGCCTACTCCCGATAACGCCGGGAAGATTTCAAGCGCGCAACCGTTCGTGCCGGGGTGTTTTCCCGCTGCGCGCGGTCGCTCTGACGCTCGCAGAGCGTTTTTCATCCACCCTATCCTTATGGTTTGCGTGATTGCGTCTAAAGTGTAGTCATGTGTAGAAAGTAGTGCTATGTTCAGAGGATGTATATCAGTCGAAAAAGATGTTATAGCACTGTTTTTTTGGTGTTATTCTATTGAACTTTTTCCATATTCTTTACTCCTATGTTGTAATACCAATGGGAAGTGGAAGCATTCTTCTAGTGAGGTAACAAACATAGTTTTTTTTTTTCAATTTTTTTTTTTCTTCCTAAAAGAAAAGAAAGAGAATATGAACAACCATACATGTGCATACAAGTGAATGCAAGTAACAGCAATGTTTTTTCAAGTGTCATTTTCTTTTAGTGGGGCAACAAAAAGATGTTATATAATTTTTTTTTTTTTTTTTTTTTTTTTTATTCCTCGGCCAATTACAATTGATTTTACGATAGTCTTTCGACTCAGATCATCATATTCAACAAATCAGAAACAGAAATCACCATGCCGTACTCAAGATTACGTATGTACCTTTGACGTCATTCATATTACGTTATATCCCATTTTCTACTATTTAGAAGGATAAACTAAAGTAGCTAAGACAAATCAAGTATGAAAATCGAATTGTACTAAGAATAATCTATCATTCTAATGCGGACGTTTCAGCACGTCGCTACTGGCCTCCCGGCGCGCGGGCCGAAAATGTAGCACGTGCCAGGACGTCACCCGGGTCCGGGGCTTTTTTCGACCACGTGTCAGCACGTCAACCGGCGCGAATGGGTTAAAGAAACTATGTATGCAGTAGGATGGCAGGTTTACTTTGTCCGCGTCTACGACCGACTCTGCCTTTGCAGCAAATCATGCCATCCGCTGTTAATGGGTTAATCTGTCACTAATGAATATCAAGGGTATGTGATGGCTGCATTTTTGGTCTGTCAATGGGTTTCAAATTTGTCATTTGATTAGCAGATTCTTATGTAATTTAGAATCCAGTCCTTTATGAATAATGCCAATATGTCTGGCTTGCTCAGTGCATTGAAATATTGCACATTCTCTGTGCAATTATTCTTTTTCTATGAAACCATTCCATTTAGCTTTGTGTTAATTTTGTTCATTTTGGAAGATGCATTAGATATCAGTTATTGCTGTTTTTGTAGTCCTTTTACAAATTATTTACAAGAAGCAGAAAGTGCAAGTTTGTTTGAAGAATGTAGGCCACAACTGAAATGCCAGAATTCTTAGTGTATTATCTTAGTCCATATAACTAAAACATATGGAGAGCCAGTAGAAGGAATATATATTTATGAAAATTATTCCTGTAGGTTAATGAACCTGCCACGGGAGAGCTCCTTTGTGGTGTACCCATCTCAGGACCAGAAGAAGTCAACCGAGCTGTTAATATTGCTAGAGGAGTATTTCCTACATGGAGTAAAGTATGAATTTCCTCTCATTCTGTTTCTTATTTATTTTTTCTTTCTTTTTTTGAAAGTTATTGAAAGATTATGAAATCTTGATGTTATTTGTAACCTAACCATGTCTTATAGACATGGTTAAATTACCTACCTGAAGAATTGTTGAAAGACAGAGAGATTGAAAATAATTACTTCACAGCTTTCCGGAAGAGAAAGAGGGGAAAAGCTGTTAAGAGCAGGGCAGATTATCAGAGAGAACCTAGAAGATATATCCAAGTTGGAGGTAAGTACTGCATATTCTTGCCTTGCTTATGAGAAGTATTGTAATAGATGAATAATTGGGCTATAATTGTACAGGATAGATAACATACATTGAACTTTTATAACAGGTGAAGGACACTGGAAAACCCATTTGGGAAGCACGTCTTGATATTTCGTCCTGTGCTGATGCTTTAGAGTACTACGGTGGTCTTGCTCCCTGCATTGTTGGTAGGTGATTTTCAGATTTTGAATTGTACTGAATAAGAAATGTTGATAAGAAATGTTAACATCATTGTAGTGTACTTTAAGATTAGTTACACAAGATACAACCCCTGTCCACCAACCACACAAAAACATATATATTTACATATTACATGGTTAATGATGTAATAAGTGTTCATAGTTAGTCATTCTAAAGACTGTTAAAACAAAAGCACAATCTTCTTTTTTCTTCAGTTTTAACTTATATATATGCAGTGAAGGAAACCTCAGAACCTCATAGTATTAAGCCACTACTGCACTGTTTCATAGACTTCAACCCATCAGAATTTTTACACATGATATTTCTTCCTTCTTTAGGTCAGCATGTGCCATTACCTGGAGGATCATTTGCTATGGTACAGAAGGAACCTCTTGGGGTCATTGGAGGTGTTGGTGCATGGAACTTTCCCATGCAAACCTGCATTTGGAAGGTGATGTTTTATTGTTGTCAATTGTGGTTCCTAATAAATCATCTGCTGCGTATGACTTATTGTGAAAGAATCCATGTTGGTAGTGTATTCCTGTGAAACGGCTTTGATGATTTTGGAGATTCTGCTTTGGCTTACAAATGGTTGTGTATATTCGTAAAGATAATCAGATATACTTACTGATATGAAAACAAAAACAACAAAGGAAAACAGAGGAAAACACACGAATATGCCAAATTCCTTTTCGCATTTACTGCTTCATCAGGGCATGAAGCAGTAAATGCAAAAAGGCCTTTAGCATATTCATGTGTTTTCCTGTATTTTCCTTCATTGTTTTTGTTTTCAACTTGTTCAGCATGAATCCTTCACACACTACTATATAAAACCATTATAGCAACAAAGAATAACATAAATTTCACCATGATTCAAATATCCATGCACTTTTTTTTTATTATTATTATTATTATTGTTATTATTATTATTATTATTATTATTATTATTATTATTATCATCATAACTTTTCATTTTTGTTATTACTGGAGCACTGCCAGATTTATTGCTCTAATTTTTACTATAATAGTGAAAAAATCACCTTCAAGATTTTTAGGAACTTTATTGCCAAGTCATAGCTATGCACAAGTAATTAATTCAGAATCATGGCTCATTGCAGGTAGCACCAGCCCTGGCTTGTGGGAACACATTTGTCTACAAACCCTCACAATTCACTCCAGTGACAGCAGTAACACTGGGAGAGGTCTTGGCTGATGCAGGGGTACCAGATGGAGTGTATAATGTCATTCAGGTGAAGAATGAAGTAGAATACTTTTGGAAGCAAATGTCTCTCTTTTCCTTTCTCTTTCTCTTTATTCTGCCCTTCTTTTCTCTTCTTTCTCTCCTCTCTGTCATTTCTCTCTCCTCTCTCCCCTCTCCTCTCTCTCTCCCTGAAACATAAATGATTTAATGTTCTTATAAGATATTCTTAATTCATTAATATTAGTGAGGGAAAGGGAGAACATGAAAGATATGTAGATTGTTTAATTGCAGGGTGAAGGACAAACTGGAGCTTATCTCTGTGAACACCCAGATGTTGCCAAGTTATCATTCACCGGATCTGTTCCAACTGGCACCAAGGTAAACTTACTGATATTGTATTCATTTTTTATTTATTTATTTTTTTAATTGTTTGTGTTTGTGTGTGTGTGTGTGTGTGTGTGTGTGTGTGTGTGTGTGTGTGTGTGTGTGTGTGTGTGTGTGTGTGTGTGTGTGTGTGTGCGCATGTGTGTCTGTGTGCATGTGTGTCTGTGTGTCTGTGTCTGTGTCTGTGTCTGTGTCTGTGTCTGTTTGTTTGTTTCCCCAGAAAAATTATGATTGTTTGACTAACTAAAACTAACCCCCTGGGATTGTTTGCACATCATAAGCCTAATGATTAATAATAAGTTTCCTCTTGATGTAGTAGATGTATTAATAGAGTAAAGAATTAAAAGAATTTTGCTTAAACATTTCCAGATAATTTTTAGGAGGTACTGTGCCAAAATCAGATTAATAACACACTGTTGGCTGGATGTAAGAAATACCATCCCATAAAATTAGGTTGCTTTAGAGATGTATGAACAGTAAGAAAAAATACCAATTGTAATGAGTACATTGAAAAGGTCCTTGTAAAGAATTGAGAAAAAATGAGATACAACTGCTCAAAGATTCTTTACTTATTTGTTTCCATTTTAATATGCCTCATTGGGAATTATATAACTAGCTTTACATTGTTAATGTCACTAACACTTGTACTTCTGGATGTGTGATTGTGTTTCTACTCACACAGGTGATGACAGCAGGTGCACAAGATATCAAGTCTGTAACACTAGAACTTGGAGGAAAATCCCCTCTCATTATCTTCCCTGATGCTGATCTGAAGAATGCTGTCAAGGCCACCCTTATGGCAAACTTCTTGTCACAGGGTCAGGTAAGACAGCTTTAGAAGGCCCTTTTCTGCCTGCGCTATTTGAGGTTTTGCACCAGACTTAACTGTTAAAGGACGTGTGTACAAAATTTAGTCATGCTCAGGTGACAGAAGACGTGCCTAACCTGTACCAATATTCAAAAACTGGAAAATTATTGTATTGTTTTCAAGTCTTATAATGTAGAGTTTGACTCTTAGATTCTAAATAAACAACCCATTTTGGACAGATTGAATTAGAGTAGAAGTGATTGTCTTGGTACATTAACCCTCTCTGGACGGGTGGTACACCACGGGTACCGCGCATTCAAGGCCCGTTCGCTGGGTGACGTCATACGGCGTCATTTATTTAACTGATTTACGCGTATGCATTCGAGAGCCCCGGCATTATAACATGCAAGGCTGGAATGCCCCCGTCATGAGTGGGTTAAAGCATCAGATCATAAGACAGCATGTCCTTTCGGGGTTGATATAATGAATACCTGTATTTTAACGTAATAGAAGCATTTGTTTTTAGCAACTTAGAAACAAACAACAAATCATTGGCTGTCCAGTGAGCCCCCACACTAGTTTGTAATTGTGATGCAAGTGTAATCTCATAAGTGCTCTTCCATCCTTTTATTCAATATTAGTTCAATAATGAGAATGCAAGAATCTTTTAAGGTAAAAGAATTTAACAAAAATATGTTTATTTTTTTATGAACATTCTTTTATTTTGTAATATTTTGACAGGTTTGCTCCAATGGAACCAGAGTGTTTGTTCATAGAAGCATTGCTGCAGAGTTCATTAAGCAGCTTGTAACTGCAACTGAAAAGCTGAAGATTGGTGACCCATTTGCCGAAGATACAACAGTGGGTGCAACCATCCATGAGGATCATGCTAAAAAAGTGTTGAGTTATATGGATTCTGCTAAGAAAGAGGTAAAGTGATCATTAATACACAACTGAAACGTGTGTGTGTGTGTGTGTTTTTTTTTTTTTTTTTTTTTTTTGTCACAAAATCTTTTTATAGATATTTTAGTACTTACTTGTCTTTGTCAGTCAGCACAGAAACTTTTTTTTTATTTTCAGGGTGCAACTATTTTATGTGGAGGAGAAAGGGTTTTGCTGAAAGGAAAATTGGCCGGAGGATGGTACCTTTCGCCAGCAGTCCTTACAGATTGCAGAGATGATATGAAGGTTTGTACATCTAAAACAGAGACAGAGACATAAACTTTGTACATGATGTATATTCTCTCACACTTTTTCATCCAATTTGAATGGCAGTACATACATAATAATACAATACTTTGTGTAAGATATCAACTCCTCTTCATCATCATTAATAAGCAAACATGCTGCATTTGTTTAGGTGAAAAGGAAGTACTGACTCTTATGTTGTTGTTTTTTTCCCATTGAAACTAATTGAAGAAAGGACAAGCATAACACCACTCAAACAAATATGGCACACATCACATATGCACGTTATGCACATGTATCACACAGTCTTACTCATGTACTGGAATTGCCTCTTTATTCCAGGTAGTGCAAGAGGAAGTCTTTGGCTCCGTTGCATCAGTTTTAGAGTTTGATACTGAAGAAGAAGCAGTGAAGAGGGCAAACAATACCAAGTTTGGACTAGCTGGTGCTGTTTTCACAAAGTAAGGAAGGATGATAAGTATTGTAGAATATGAAATCAATATTATTTCATTGAAACCTATTGTTTATCTGAGGTTGATTCAGAAGGAAAAGAAGTCCTGTATGATTAGTAATGATCTTGAATTTGTCTCCCACAGGGACATTCAAAGAGGACACAGAGTTGCTAATTCCATTGAAGCAGGAACAGTCTGGATTAATACCTACAACTTGTATCCAACTGAGGTTCCCTTCGGCGGTTACAAGCACAGTGGTATTGGACGAGAAAACGGGTTAACGGCTGTCGATTACTTTACACAGACACGCACCATTTATGTAGAGATGGGTGACGTTGATTGTGGATTACTCTACCAGGATTAAAATATGCTTTTGTTCTACACAAACTTTGACAGAAAGGCCACATATATATTCTGTTTATTTTTGTTATAAAATCTATATGAAATATTTTTATACTTCTTAGGAATCGTATAGTATATGGTATAAGAAAAAAAGTAAATATATAGTTCACATTTTCTCTTCACATTTTAATTTGCCCTTGTTTTATATGTAAAAAAAAAGGAACTCAAAAATTTAATTCGAAATCATGTCACAAATCCTATTGTTATTTACAGAAAATAATCTGAAGGAAGCTTAGAAATTAGTGGAGAGTTATGAAATGAAATTGGTAATCAATTAATTGGCGTGCAATAAGGGAGATACATAACGTGAAAAAAAATATATATATTAACATTGAGTGTGTATGAATAGTACTACCAGTGGGATAAGGGTTGGATTAAACATTAATCTTTGGTCAAGTTGTGCCTGAGTGACTGAATTTCAGTCTCATTTGCTTTGGGTTTTGTTATTGTCATTTGACATTCCATTTTCTGTTATAGTTATTTTTATTTTATGTTTAAGTTGACTGTTACATTTGAATGAAGATTTTAGTAAATGATAATTTGAAATAATGGTTTTACTTTCCTTAATGTTTTTGAAGTTAAATTGTTGCTATATGTAAAACTGTACAGTAATGTCACTTTTCTTGACAATGGTGTCAGTAGTCAGTGCATTGTTGGTAAATTAATTGCATAAACATTCCATCCCCATCAATGAAGTATTTCAGTTGTGTACAAGTTATAAATTGATGAGAGGTCTTTTTAGGTCTGAGTAGTTGAAAATCTGTAAAATGAAGTAGCAAAGGCCAAGTGTAAATATTTGTTCACAACTGGGAAATTGCTACAAAGGCCCAAGTATCTTTTCATTTGTTATATTTATGAATGTAATATTTTCTTAAAAGATTTTTATATCAGAAGTGATGAATATTCATAAGAGTGCTTTCCTTAACCACTTTCATAGTAGCTGGAGGAATATTTCTCCGCTCCGATTGATTAATGACAAGCATCTTATGTGCAATCTGACCATCAATCAAATAGTTTTTCATAAAGACTTCAATGCCCACTATTACCATTATCTTTATATGTGAGATTAGAAATAAGCCACTGCATTGCACAGTAAAATATTTTCATTACCTGACAACTCCTGGTGGCAAGTCAAACATGCCATGACATCAGTGGTAATTCCTCCAGGTGAGTTAAATGGTATGCAATGAGTGGCAAGACGTCCATTCCATGAGAGGAGTGGAGAGCAGATTGTACTTTCTTTGCTCAAAGTGTATTAATATTATTAGTGGTTTTTCTTCTCAACTTGTAAGGGTCCGTAGTTGGACGTAAGCCTTCCCCAATTCTTTCCATCTTTACCGATCCAGCGCTATTCTGTGCCAGTTCTAGTTGATTAGCGGTTAGTGTTCATAATTATGATGAGTATAAATATGCAAAGACCCTTTAGCTTCTGCACAAAAAAGTCATTACCATAAGTTCTCAGTATACCTTATTTGAGCACCACCCTCTCAAGCAATGCAAGATGGGGTCCTCTTCCATCTTGTAAATATTGTAAATTTGAAAAAAAAAAAGTTTTCCATGAAAATTAGAATTTTTAATTTTTTATCATCACATAAAAACACATTACTTCCTTTATGAAGATTGTAATCCACATTATAGGTTAACAAGGAGTATAAAACAAATATCAGTCTATTGCATCCTTCATATAGCTCATCAAATGGCTAATATGGACTTTACTATATGACAAAGACAGTATTTCATACTAATAGATAGTGCAATTTGCACTGGCCAATATTGAAATCAATACCTGAGAAAAGGCCAGGTACACAAGTGTTCCCTGGAGGGATGATAATTTTCTCTGTACTAGCATTTGTAGTTAGCAGGTTTAAAGTGTGATAAGCACAAGAAATATTAGACATGCTGTACACAAGAAAATAATTATATTTATTCTACAGTTGCAAAAAAGACTTCCTGCACCTATTGTTGACAAGCCAAATGGATTGTGTTTGAGTTGTGTAATTGGTGGAGGTATGGCATTGCTCAAATGAAATGTTTTTATTATATTCAATCATCAAATTATAACCATTGCCATCCTTAAAAATAGGCCTGAACAAATCAAAGGGAATATAAGAACTCCATTCTGCAACTGTACAGTTAGTTTACTCACAAATATTAGATTTGCAATGTCAAGCAATAGGAGGCACACCAAAGCCTGAAATTGTTATCTAATTTTTAATCCTGTGATGGGTCACATATTAAGATGATGTCCAGATTAAGGCATTTTAAGATGTGTGTTGTCTATAATTTTCTAGACATGGTATAAAATATGAGTCTTTATATGATATATTAGTAAAATGATACTATTTAGCATAATAGGTCATTATAACTGAAGGAATGAATAGCTTGTAATTTCAACAAAGAGAAAAATGCAGTATGAAAGTGGTCCGATCCCACAAAAATGCCTGTCACAGGGGTTGAGCATGTAAGATGCTACTGAGGCTATATTATTTTTTAGTCATCTGAATATTTATGTCTTATAGTCTGATAATTTTGCTGCAGCAGAAAATAACCAATAGTGCGATTAACCTTTTCTGGACGGGTGGTACACCATGGGTACCGCGCATTCAAGGCCCATTCACTGGGGACGCCATACAGCGTCGTTTATTTAACTAATTTAGGCCTATGCATTCAAGAGCCCCGGTATTGTGACATGCAAGGCTGGAATGCCCCCATCGTGAATGGGTTAATACCCATAGAACAGGAGATGGAGTTCCTATGTAAACTTCACAGAGTTATCTTAGGTTTGACAGTTTTTTCTGATGATTACTGCTAAAAATCAGTCTCCTTACATCATTTGTTTACAGTTCAGATATCACAAACATTCAGCAAAATGGGGTTTGCCATTCTTTATACTCAACTTTTTGCTTAGTTTCATTAACAGAATGTTATCTTTCCTAGGTTTCAGTGCTGTCACAAGTATTACAAAGCTACATCATTAAAAGGGCCTCCAAACTTAGTGCCTGTGAGGATAATTCCATAATTAACCATGGATGCCTTGGTAATTATATAAGGTGAATGATTGTATGCTTACTATAAAATGTCTATAAAATGGTCAGGAATAAATCATTACTACCAAGCACCACAATGATTTTTCTCTTTTATCATCATTGCCATTATCATCATCATTATTTTGTGCTTAAAAATTATATATGACTGAAGAATCATATGAAATTTTAAAGCTTTCATGTTTTATTTTGTTTTTCAGAGACCTGTGACAATAATTATGAGAAATAATCCATCTATTTCAACTTGTCATTTGTAGGACCTTTGTGTATATAACTATATATTGTGATTTCTCGTTTCACAACAATAAAACCTGTCAACATTAGTGTCAAGATGTCACAGTACCTCAAAGTATATCATCCACCTACCTTCTATAGATGGGAAATTCATAAAGAAGTGCATCCTAGTTTGTCATATTGGTGCTATTAATACATCAGAAGAGCAGTTGAATTTTATTTGTATTTTCTATCATTCAACTTTTTTGGTTTTACAGTTAGTGATTTTTTAAAATCTTAAATCATAAATATATTCTGCTTTCCTGTGATTTTGTTTGTTTTCAACCTTTTTTACATTATTAGTTTCTCGAATAATGTACAATGACAGGAGTAACTTTGTTTTTACCCAAGCCAGTAAAAATACATAAAAAACTGATAATCAATTCATTAACCCATTCCCGCCGGCGCTGTTCCGTCTTTGCATGGCTGCAATGCCGGGGCTCTCGAACGCATAGGCCTAAATCAATTATACGACTGACGCCACATGCCGGCACCCGGCACTATGCATATTACATAATCGCCTTCTGTGGCCGGCGGCATCGGGTTAATAACAATTTTTATAGTGACTATCTGTATTTCTACTTCCTTAGACCTGGTGTTCATGGCCTAAATTAGAACAATTTTAGTATTGGTTTTGGTACGACACTAGTGATTGGAAAACTTTAATTGAACTTTTCGGGTTAATTTTTACAAATATAACTTTCCTTTCAGAATCTGTTTTATGACGCATTAAATCATAAAATATTGTAGATTCTCATAAACAGCTAACTTGTGGCACAAATAAAAACACCAAGAGGACTTAAATTCTTGTTACCCAATAAGTTCTACATAAAATTAAGATCTGGTTAATGTTGAATATAAACAAGATGCCTATACTTCTGTAAAGATAAACATTTCCTTGAGGTTTTGAAAATCAGAAATTGAAGAAAAATCCAACACAAATATTGCATTATCTATATTCAGACGCTTCTCACAAAATACACTTTCTAACATTCTCATGAAGGAATATCAAGAACACCCCAAATTAGACATTTTACTTAACCATGTTCACATTCACTTCAATCAATAATAAAACTTTCCTATTTGGGTAATGAAATCAAGTAGTACATATTGTGAATACAAATACTTTTATTTCAAAATACAGAACAAGACAAGGAGCTACTCTTATCATAAATGTAGGCCATTATCTGCATCCTTAATATTGAAGGGCAAGTACTACTGAAAAAGTAATGTACAAAAATAAAGCATGTAATTCCCTTGAATACAACCAATTGCTGTACTAAGTACTATTATTACCTTGGTTGTACTATATTCACCCTTCATGTATATATATATATACTTGATATTCTTTCATGATAAGTACAACCACTAAAGAGTACTTGATCTCTGCCAGTCCTCCTCTATAGCAATCGTCCCAAACTCACTATATAAGTAATAGTAATTTTTTTTCTAATTGAAAACACAACTTGAGACCTAGCATACTGATGTAATCATTTGTGGTTCTCAAAAAGTAGTGATATATGAGGAAATATGAGCAATACATAAATACCATATTTACAAGACAATACAAATATTATGTGCACAGAAGTTATGTTAATAGCATAGGGGAGCTTATTTTTTCAAATGTAAATATCATTGTTTAAGGAAACACAAACACACCTTTCCCTTTCTCATCTTTTCCATCATCATTCAAGTGTGCCTATTGACATCAGATAAACTGTTATTCATTATACAAACATTTTACTAGAATGGAGAATACCTTTCACCTCCAGTAATAACCAGTCGTTTCTTTTCAAAGTCCTTATGAAACCAATTTCTTTAATCAAGAAAGGAATTCATAGACAATTAACCAAGATATGCATGCAGGCATGCAGGCACGCAGGCACACACATGCACACACACACACAAACCTTCTCATGTGTTGCATGCACATATATATTTATGCACTTCAACAATAAACACCTGACTAATTAAAGTTTTACCTTTCATTTCATGAATATGCAGACATTTAATGTAAAATGT
Organism: Penaeus japonicus; assembly: GCF_977035675.1. Taxonomy (NCBI): domain Eukaryota; kingdom Metazoa; phylum Arthropoda; class Malacostraca; order Decapoda; family Penaeidae; genus Penaeus; species Penaeus japonicus. The sequence continues at coordinate 31,029,951 of NW_028234422.1, read as the reverse complement.
AATATCTGTTAGAAAATAAAATACTGCTCCTTTGTAAATCTTCAAAGTAATTGCATTTAAATAATGTTTGTGCATGAATATGCCTCCATTGACTATAACAATCCTTTAAAGAAGAGTAAAAGGATTGACCAATCTCTCTATAGGTAATTAAACTATAACTAAGCTGTGTGCTTAGGATCTTTTAGAACCAAATGAACTGACGAAAAATAATAAATACGAAGGGTGACAAAAAATGTATTTATATTCTTTTTTCCCCTTTTTTTTATTTATTTTTTTTTTAAATTGCTGGCTTCTAAATTTCCAGAGCTTTATAACACATCCAAAATCTAAAACTAACATTCCTTTATTCTTGGAAAAATTTATGCATTCTTTCCACAGTGCAGTAAGGCTTCTTGTATATACATATACATACACATATTTTTACCTAAAATATATAGACAATTACAGAGCCATATTCCTTCCTTCAATACTAATTGCAACCGCTCGACGGGCTTTCGATAGTCTCTTTCTCTCCTGGAAAGCTCGCATCTGCTTGTCTAACCTGGTGACCTCTTTCTTACTAGTCTGAAAGTAATCAAAAAGAAATTAATATAAATTATAAACAAAATCACACAAGCCTTATACAGTCATTTGGCACTAATCACCTCTACTTAAAAATAAGCAGTAATTTTATCAATTGGTCAGATGTGAATAGAGAATCATGGAAGACATACTTTGTGCCTCTGTCCATGGTAACATAAAACATGGGCTATGACCCATCTTCATACACACACTCAGAATTTTTCCAAGATCACATGAATATTCAGCAAAAAAAAATAATAACATATGTTTCAAAGGATTTTCATCTTTAAATCTATTCTTAAACAAAAAAATCTGCAATAATCATAATAAATAAAACAAGACTGACTTTTAGTTGCTTAATTTGTTCATATGTGAATGTCATCAAATCTAACTGCTGGAAAGTTTTTGAAAAACAAGATGGTTGGTTTGCAATCCTTCTTACTGATACGGATTCCAGCTTTTTACTCTTCGCAAAGCTCTTTTACAGCAGGAGCCGTAACAAATGTGACAGCAAACACACTACCCTTCCCCTATGTTGCCCATTATTTGTTCATCTAAGATTAGTTCAAGTTAGTGAGTGTGGGGAAAAGGTTCTTACAAGACAACACAATCCAAAACACAAGTCAATCCATGGCCTTGCAAAGTCGTGAAGGGAAAGCTGCATAATTTTCTTTTTAATTGCTTTGAGCAGAAGTTGGCTTAATTAGACTTTTAAAATAGAATAAAAGGCTTTTCTGGAGGAAGAATTTTCACAGATATTAATGGCAACTGATAATGCAGTGTTCTAATCATTAAGTTTCATATAGAATCATCTCCATAGCTATGTAAGTATCTACATGCTGGGATTCAATATAGTGCATTGGAAAAAATTATCACTGAAAGAGTATTCTCAGTATGAAAATAGTGTTCAATTCATTTCTAGACTGATGATTACATACATAAATCTTAGATAACTTACTCTGTTAAGATCAACTTCCGTCTGCCACTTTGGACGGTTGACATAATCTTTGGCTGAAGGGCGAGGGACACGTGCTCTATAGCACCATCCAGGGTCACCTGGACGCAGTGGTCGCCTGGAAATAAATTCAACAGCAGTTAAATTTTGATATCATACCTCAAACTAATCTATTACTCTGTAATTAAAGTACTAGATTTCTGTGGGAGTTTTGCCATTCTCTAAAATGTAATTCTGTATTAAAATATAAGAACATTGTCATTGCAAACAATGCTTATAATCAATATATCAATGAACCTTGTGCTGAGCTATTATATTAATCTAGAAGTCCCAAGGCATTCATTTTTAACCAATCATTTCACCGCCTCCTGCATATATTACAAAGGTATTTTTTACACTAAGTTAATCAACTTTATCCATGATTAATAATCAAATCCTAGAGGATTTAAATAATTAGCTAATATCTTCCAAACCAGCAAAAATATTGTCAGAAAAATAAAATCCAATCCATAAGCCCTGCAAGCAGTATCAATCAGTATGGTATCTAGAATCAAAATATCAAATATCCACTATTATCCAAGAATTTCATGTTCTGTAGAGTAAGATTAAATAGCAGCAAATGCATTTGAGAATGTGGCATATCTAAAGCCAGGAAGTAATAGACATCTATGCCTAAATCATTTGTTCCAAAACAAGCAATACTTCATGGTTTTACATGCAAGACTGATCACAGCATATGAGTAATAGTGATACAGCACGGCAATTCATACATTCTAAATAAAAGTAATCCCTAAAAACAACGTTTTGACCACAGACAAAAACCTAAATTATTGTTTCATGGAAAAAATAATGTTACCAGCTTATCAACCTGCAAAGAATACATGACCCTAGCAATCAACCTTCAGACCATGGACAATTCTTCTCCCTGTGCCCTGTTATCAGTTTGCCTTTCTTTAACATACCCAGACTCATCTGTTTGAATTTCCTGTTGATCTTTTCTGCTGCTGCCTCCTTGTGACTGTTGCTGCTCCAGATCTCTTTCAAGACGTTCTTCTCTTGACAGAGCTGTAAAAATGGATAAATGTTAGTCAAGATTAACAAGACTTAGAAATAGAGAGAGAGAGAGAGAGAGAGAGAGAGAGAGAGAGAGAGAGAGAGAGAGAGAGAGAGAGAGAGAGAGAGAGAGAGAGAGAGAGAGAGAGAGAGAGTGTGTATGTGTGTGCACATGTGTGTGCGCATGTGTATGCACATGTGTGTGTGTGTGCACATGTGTGTGTGTGTGCACGTGTGTGTGTGCACGTGTGTGTGTGCACGTGTGTGTGTGTGTGTGTGTGTGTGTGTGTGTATGTGTGCACATGTATATGTGTGTGTGCACATGTATATGTGTGTGTGTGCACATGTATATATGTGTGTGTGTGTGTGTGTGTGTGTGTGTGTGTGTGTGTGTGTGTGTGTGTGTGTGTGTGTGTGTGTGTGTGTGTGTGTGTGTGTGTGCACATGTATATGTGTGTGTGTGTGCACATGTATATGTGTGTGTGTGTGCACATGTATATGTGTGTGTGTGTGCACATGTATATGTGTGTGTGTGTCTGCACATGTATATGTGTGTGTGTGTGTGCACATGTGTGTGTGTGTGTGTGCACATGTGTGTGTGTGTGTGCACATGTGTGTGTGTGCGCATGTGTGTGTGTGTGTGTGTGCGCATGTGTGTGTGTGTGCGCATGTGTGTGTGTGCGCATGTGTGTGTGTGTGCGCATGTGTGTGTGTGTGCGCATGTGTGTGTGCGCATGTGTGTGTGTGCGCATGTGTGTGTGTGCGCATGTGTGTGTGTGTGTGTGCGCATGTGTGTGTGTGCGCATGTGTGTGTGTGTGTGTGTGTGCGCATGTGTGTGTGTGCATGTGTGTGCGCATGTGTGTGTGTGCGCATGTGTGTGTGTGCGCATGCGCATGTGTGTGTGTGTGTGTGCACATGTGCGGTGGGTGTGGGTGAGGTTAAAACCATGTCAACCCTTCAAAAGCAATTGAGCAGCAGAGTAACATTCCCTAGAGTTGTGACCATTATGACCATCACACAGCTGGCTGCATTCCTCCCAGGGTTTTCAGAACAACAGAAGGAATCCAAACGAATACAAAAACATCACATCACTCAAGAGATAGGTCAATGCTTATGCCAGCAAGTGGGCATCATATTCCAAGGATGTTGCATATTTGCATTTTAGTTTTGGAAGAGGCAAAAGCTATATATTCCATTTTTTGCAATTAGTCTCACATAAAGTTGAAAAAGACCTTCAGCCCAAGAAAGCTTCAAACTATACAAGTACCATCTTCTATGGAGAGGTAAAAAGTGAAAAAGCTAAAAGGCACAAATTAAAATACAATAGATTCTAGACTATGAAGCACAAAAACTTTATAATATAAACAACCTACCAATTTGTCTTCATCCAACTATCTATTAAACAGTTTTGAACATTATCAAATATTCCACAACCGTGCACTTACATTTGAAATCGTCTGAGACATTGAATATCGGGCGTGACCACATGGATATGAGCCTCCCACAGCGATCTCTAATCATTTTCAACTCTTTGGGATGTTTATAGAGATACATAATGGCTTTCCCAATGCCTGAAGTCTTCAACATATCTTGTGAGAGAGGTGGTAGCTGCAAAAACACAAAATTAGTCAGTGTAATATTCTGAAAAAATTATATAACAGTCATTATGGTTATCCTTACTGATACCATTACTACTATTATTACCATAATAATTATAATCATAATAATATTATTACTATTATCATCATAATAATCACATTCATAATAATATCATCATCATTATCATCATAATTACTATTATCATTAATAATAATAATAATTATTATAATAATAACTATAATAATAATAATAATAATAATAATAATAATAATAATAACAATAACAATAACAATAATAATAATAATAATAATAATAATAATAATAATAATAATAATAATAATAATAATAATAATAATAATAATAATAATAATAATAATAATAACAATAACAATAACAATAACAATAACAATAACAATAACAATAACAATA
>NW_028234422.1:31015353-31017853 GCF_977035675.1 Penaeus japonicus | reverse complement strand
TGGACTTCCTGCTTCATCCTCTGTAATGAAAATTAGTTATTTACACTTACTGAAATGACCATTTCACTAAAAGACTTGGGTCTTTCATAGCTTACAATGAGACTGAGAATATTAACCCATTCATGCCGGGGCTGTTACCGATTTGCACGGTCGCAATGCCGGGGTTCTCAAACGCAAAAGCCTAACGCCTCGAGATTCTCAGACACACAAGCCGCGAGCCTGGGCTGCCTGCTCGCTCAACCCAAGCGCCGGGCTTGCCCTCATATCTTGTCCCAGGCGTCTGACACAAAAATCACAAAACACGCCATCACGTCAACCGGCTCCAATGGGTTAAGCATTAGCATATATCTAACTATCCCATTATACCTTCTTTTCCTTGTATTATAATTCTCACTATCAATATATTACAGTTCTACTCCTATGAAGAAACAATACATATATGCATATTTCAAAGCTGGTTAACCCTTTCCCGACGGGTGCACTTTCTACGCGAAGTCCCATATGCCGGGCGATTGCAATATTGCAATGAAATCGTCACAATAGGATGACGCCCCGGAACGGGAGTTTTTCGCTGTGTCACACGGGTGTGACGCACCGTCGTCATTGGGTTAAGATAAATAGGTAATCCTTTCTTCACTATATCTTTTAACAAGTAAAAACCTCTGAAGCCTGCAATGGGGTACATATTCTATATATCAACTTTCTTTACCAACATCAAAGAAAATAATGAATAGCAGTTTCCATGATAAATAAAGATAATTTGACATAGGCATAATTTTGTATTACAACTTTTCAACACAAAAAATAAAAAGGTCAGCATGTAGAAATACTATTTATATAAAACAGACTACCAAACATACAAAGATACATGCATGCACCTACTCACAATCACAATCACTATCACTTTTACAAATTGTTATATGTTGTTTGATTATTTACAAAATTATAAACTATATAAATATGCTATGATTCCTGACAGAATTTAATTATCAAAAATATATAACTTATGATATCAAACCTTCCATGACATGCCCCATCTTGTGATGGTCAGCATTGGCTGAACATCTTAATATGTGTTTCGTATTATTTTGTAGACTTCAGATTTGATATGTCAGCATGTATATGATATATTAGCTAAGTTATACTAATGAGCATTTGGTATGATGCCCTATTTATAAAACTGCAAGAAAAATAGCTCAATTTCAATAAAGGGAAAAATGAAGCACAATAATAATCCAATCCCATGAAAAATTACAGAACCCAGGAGGGTTATAAAACTCTAAAAATTTTAGACATATTCATCATAGTTAAACAGCAAACAATAAATAGAAACAATAAAACTTGGAGTTCTTTTCACAGTCACAAATTAAAAATGAAAAGGTATATATTCAATACATCCAATATCAAAATCAAAAATATCAAGACCTATATTCTATGACCAGACCATGACTATCAACTGTTCCTGTCAATTTATTGTCAAATAAGAAAACTATCCCAGATCTATCTTGCCATAACATTCAAACAATCTACATGGTGGATGCGTGTTGGCCTTTGCTGAAGGTCAAAAATATACATGAACTGATCAACCCATGTACTATTAACCTGTTAACACTGGGTGACATGATATCATGTCATGTTGTGGCAGCACTTACTGTCAGGGATGCAATATCGTGGTATTTTGTATGGCCAGCAGACCAGGTGAACGTGTGCAATAGCCTGAGGTGTTAGGCCTGCATGCTTATAATACCTTATAATACCCTGTCATTATCAGGCTAACCTATATGTGTCGTTCCAAGCAGATGAAAAGAGACACTTTTCCAGCCCAACATACAATGCCATATTAACACTGCCTTCTTCAAGTAAATGATATAGGTCTTGTGAGGACTCCTGGTATGTAACAGAAGAGGGGGTCAGATGGTTGGATCATTGTAAGGATTGGCAACAATGATAAACTAGCTATTTCTGGAAATTGAAAGGGAATCAAACTGCTATAAACTGTTTTTAGAAGGCCTTTCACAGTTACTAATGAGGAAATGGTAGGCATGTAGATTTAGAAGTTGGACATGGGTAAGATGTTAGGTCTAGAGTTGAATTTTGGAAAATATTTTAGTACTAAGCCTTCAGTTTCACATAATATTAATGAAATGATATTGTTCTTATTTATAATTGGCTAGATGACCTGGGACTAGTTTGATATCCATGTTTTGCTTTGACTAAAAGGTGACCAGATAAAACAATATCACATCAGTTAAATTATCATAATGTTCATCGGTCAAAGGTTAAATCAGCAGGAGCATGTAGTATATTTCTATATCATTCAACTTACTCTTAACCCATTCCCGACGGGGGAATTCTAGCCTTGAATGTCCAAATGCCGGGGCGTTCGAATTATTAGGCCTAAATCAATTGAATGGCTGGCACAATACTGTGCCGCCCGGCAACTGGGCTTTTGAATGCGCGGTACACATGCTGTACCACCCGTCCTGTGTGGGTTAATGAG
>NW_028234422.1:30997853-31000353 GCF_977035675.1 Penaeus japonicus | reverse complement strand
GCCATCAACAACACTTTGACGCCCAGCACACTACCTCAGGGAGAGATTGTCTACCATAATGACACTACCAAGCAAGTTTCCATGGTTTTATGGTTGTATTTCACATTCTTAATTCTAGACTCAGGGATGCATAGTGATAGTAGTTCCTTACTGTTATTTTGTAGTGTTTGATATATGATCTTATGATTCCTGTGTTTGGAAAAAAGGAATTAGTTGAGGAGGTAAGAAATGGCTCTGTTACAACTGATAACAGTGAAGCTGTCTCTTTTTGTGTGCGGGTTGACTTTACTACTATACTTTGGTTTGCAGGTATCCTCCAGGCTACTTTGAGCAGAAATTAGACTTTGACTTTTTCAACTATGCAGGGCTTCATAGGCCAGTGTGGCCAGTGCCTCCCTATATAGTTACATCAAACACCTCAAACATATATTGATGATATCTTGGATATCCAACACCGAATATTATCACACCGATATGGTCTGCAGGTCCTGTTAGGTTTCTTAATGTTATTGTTTCTTACATTGTTGATTCTCGTTTCACCCCCCCCCCCCCCCCCCCCCCCTCCCCCCCCCCCCACCCCCCCCATTTGGACCAAAATTTGGATAGTTTGATGATGTTTATTTTAATATTTGCCTGTGTGAAATTATGTATAATATTTAAAAAAAAAAAAGTTTTTATTAAGTAACCATTATGTCTTTCAGGTATTATTAACTACAAGATAATATCAGCCACTTCTGAGGCTGGTCCCCAAAGTGAGGACAGTGTGGGATGTTCCGTTAAGCTCCTGAATAATGAGGGAGATCACATTACTAGTGCCATGGGGTGTGTCGGCACTATCAAGATCAGCAATGCCAGTCTTTGGTGGCCATATCTCATGCATAGCAACCCAGGCTATATGTATACATTAATGGTACACATATCTAACCTATCTATATATTACTGTTTATATATATATATTACTACATACGTATCTTTCCATATACCTTGTATCTATATTGTGTGTGTATATATGTGCATAAGTATGTATATATATTTGCATATATGTTTAATTATGTATGTGTAAAGTATATGAGCATAGCAACATGGCACTAGTGTAATAGACTGAAGGTTCAGTTTTAAGAAATTGAAGTCACATGTGTATCTCCACTTTTCATCAGGTGGCAGTGTCAGATGCATCTGGCGTGCTGGACCTCTACCCTCAGAAAGTTGGCATTCGCACTCTGGGTTGGAACTCCACAACGCTGACCATCAACAATCAGCCTCTGTACTTGCGTGGCTGTGGGCGGCATGAAGATGCTGATGTGCGTGAATTATAGAGGAGTGAAGTGCTTCAATGACATATGTGGTTTATTTAAGGAAGAATTGAATGTCTTTTGACATTTTAAGGATATCCTCTTTCCTGCTGTTTATTGGAAATGTTAAAGTATGACAGATTAAACTCATGATGTGCATATTTTGTATTTTAAAGATTCGGGGCAAAGGTGTCGATTACCCATTGATTGTGAAGGACTTCAGCCTCCTCAAGTGGCTTGGTGCAAACAGCTTCCGCACCTCTCACTACCCTTACGCGGAGGAGATCATGGACATGGCGGATCAGGAGGGAATCATGATTGTCGATGAGAGTCCTGCCATTGGTCTCAAGTATGATTTTCTGGGATTTGTTTTTTTATTTTCAATTTCATTATCAGAGTTGGCTTTGGTTCAGAGCACAGATTGCCTATTTCATAATGATGGTATGAAGGAAGGCAAGTCATAAAGTCTTTGGAGATCTGATCAAAATGGCTCAAATTTCTTTGTGTTGCAGTGGTTTTGGTGAAGAGTTGATGGAGCGCCACATCACTGTCATGAAGGAATTAGTCCGTCGTGACAAGAATCGCCCAAGTGTCATCATGTGGAGTGTTGGCAATGAGCCGAAGTCTTATGAGCCCGCTGCTAAAAAGTATTTCAGGTAGGAGGAACTTGTTTAAACTTCAGAAGTTATGCTTAATGTTTTCAGTCTCCTCATCATATGATCCAAAGTTTTAGAAATTATTTTACACTTTCAGAGTGGATTTAAAGTAATAGGAAAATATATTCTGGAAAAGTCAATATAGTTCAGTTATTGTTTCACCAGCCTTATCTAACTCTGGAGCTTTATTCATATCAGTAATTATCACCCTTTTGACCAAATCTGGACCAATTACTTGGAGAAAATAGATAAATCATATGGTAAACACCACAGCTCTAAAAGGACTGTGAATTCATGTAAATTCTTTATTTTTCTGCCTTTCAGTCTTCTCTTTCTTACAGTCTTGTTGAAGTAATTGGCCGAAAACACAAAAGAATAAAAAAGAATAGATTGATGCACTTAATTAATGTTGACTGGACAAGCTTAGCTTAGGAGAGTGTAATTGTAATGTAACCAGTACTGAAAGCTGGGCAGCTAGAGTTGGCTCAGGGACCAGGGCTGAGGCTAAGTAGTGAAATTGCATGTGCTGCCAACTGCTTGTTTCCTTATTTA
>NW_028234422.1:30985353-30987853 GCF_977035675.1 Penaeus japonicus | reverse complement strand
TTTAGACACAAGTTTCATTCAACCTTGGATTTTTATTGCCCTTCACTTTCCGAGGATTACAAATCCTATACCATAAGCACGTGCACTTAATTGAGGTATTCATTCAAAGAATTGTTGTTTGAAATATTTAATGTACATTGAACAATTGTGCAATTCAGATCTTAAATACAACATTCACTCTAAAGTCCTGAAAATCCTTCGTCGTTCGAATCGAAGGTTTAGACTGGGGTTCGAATCGTGTTTCAAATCGCAACAATAATGAAAACCTTTTTGTTCAAAACACTTCAGGGATACATAGCATTTGCGTCACAGTACAGACGAATTACTTCTTATTTTAGTCATACTAATGTACACAAGATAGTGTCAGGAATGCTCGGCTGATACTGACGTTCCCAGACAAAATTTGAAAAATCCAAAGCCTGTTTGAGCGGGAAAAATACGGCGGAGAAATAGAAGAAGGAATTAAACTAGAGTATCTTAATATCTATGTTCTTTATTAGAAAATAATGAACGACAAGATTACCAAAAATAATGATTCATTATAATGAAGCATCCACAGTTATTGGTAGAATCACCAAAACATAGTGAGTTTAGATATTTATCTGTTTTATTAATACTTACCAATTATCAGTTCATCTTACATCTTATACTACAATATAAATTTCTGAATCATAATTAATAATACAGACTTCGATTTTCTTCCATTTTCATCCTTTATTTGAGGATAAGTTTTTTTTTGTTATTTATCATACCGCTTTCGTGTTAATGGTTGGATGTGCTGCTTGTGCTTGTATGTATATGTGTACATACGGGGTGTAAGGGAAGGGTTTCATGTGCGAGTGTTTGAGTATGAAGGATACTATACACAGATGTGAAGCAAATGCCACTTTACTTACTCATTTTCCAAGTATATACCAGCAATTATTATCATTTTTTTTTAAATGGCCACAGCATTTACCTATCCGTCATGAGTAAAGTCCATGTATACCATATACATGAACAATTTTCCTCATGATTCTTGTATAGGTTGTGTATAATCCAATCGTACACTTGTGCAGGACTTCTTAGCATGTATAGATTATATACCTTTGCATGTTAAACAGTGACCTTTATTTTAAATTCATACTTGTAAATGTTCGTCTGAGCATATATGTGTTCTCTCTGTTTTCCTATCAGCTCTCTGTCAATGTACGCCTGCATTCAATGTTTATATGATGAGCTCTAATGTTGAGATTAAACAACCACGTTAATAAATGAACCATTAGGGGGTGATACACACTACCTGTCACTTCACCGATACGGACCGACAAAATATGATCCAATGATATCACCATTGCTGGATTGCCATTACTACACTGAACCAGCACCTCACCGACAGTCGCCAGTCGGCATTAAGCATACTTTGCTGTGCCGTTCCCGTCAAGCAGGTCGATAGCCATGAAACATGATTTCCACATGGCAAATCATGGCTCGAATAAGGAACCAACATGGCGACCTACCAACACCAGCAACTAAACTCCCTCACTTGAGAATAATTGAGATCACACTCCTCTGCAGTGCATTGTCAATTAAGAAATGTAATACACTCATGCAGATAGATTTAAGAGCTCCATATTTCATAATAAACTTACCTTACACTTTTCTTTCGTTGTTAATGGTTCCCTATAGGAAGTATTTATCTTACTACTGGCCTCTTAAAGAAAATTTTGTAACGTATTAAAACTGAAACCGACAATCTGTAGTATTAAAAAAGAAAAGAAACGAAAATAATAAAAAAAAAGCTTTTTACGAAGGAGAATAGTCTAACCCCATTTAATATTTCCCGTATTTTTTGTGGACGTGTTTCATTTCATCTTTGTACACAATTTATTAATTTTGATTATTTTGTTCACATCACTGCATGCCACATTCTACCGTGTCTCTGTAGTACCATGTCATGCGAACTTCACATAGCATGGAACCTTTTCTCCTGATAAGAAATTATTCAACACGTCTTATGGAAAATCGTATGCCAAGAAAAGTAAAGAGCGATTTGAACTTGGAAAGATAATAATCATGATTATAGTATCAATAATAATATAAAGATTGTGATGACAATGATTACGATAATTATAATGATAAAGATATTGAAAATAATAACCGATAATAAAATAATGATAATAACATCAGTAATGATAATGATAATAACAACAAAACAATAATAATAATGACAATAATAACACTAATTTTGATACCAAAAACAAACATTCAAAATAACAATAAGAACGATCTCTATTACCATAACGACAATACACAACTCCTACTAACAACAAGAACAACACACAAGGATCAACCATTCATCCAATACACATAGACGATACCAAGACCCTGAAATAGTGACACGACCTCCGCAAGGGCAGCTATTTCACGATGGTTTGCAGTGGTTCTTCTGTCTCAGGTAAATCACGGGCGATCTGTCGACGAGAGATTGCGTCATGGAACTGTCTGGGGTTCAGTTGGG
>NW_028234422.1:30970353-30972853 GCF_977035675.1 Penaeus japonicus | reverse complement strand
GCCTATACCTTTTTTTTTCTCTTTTTTTATTTTTTCACACCTGGCCTTTTTCTCATTTTTTAAGCCTCCACCTTTTTTTCTTTCTTTCTCCTCCTCCTCCTCCTCCTCCTCCTCCCTCTCCTCCCCCACCTCTTCCTCCTCCTCACTCTGTCTCAAGACGGAGATTTCGCTGAGATTTTATTTTTGTTCTTAGAAAGTGATCCAAGTGAACGAATTAATTCATTTCCAGGACAATACTTACAATTCCGACGGCGCGCAGGATGGAATTAACAGCCTTCGGAACACACCATGCGGAAGTCCACGGCCGCGTTATGAGGTAGTTCGTAATAACACTCATGTCCCCCACCCAGCCTAGCCAGCTGGGAGATTTCTGCAAAGATAAAGCTGTTAGAGACCTTTTTTTTTTTTTTTTTTTAATGGGTTTACTAGAAGCGTCACTAGGAAAACAAATATTAATTCCTTCGTTTGGATGTTGCTTGCTTGGGGTACTTACTTCTCCTGCTCGACGGTTGTTCATGGTGTACTTTCTTCTCCTCGTTTGTACCGCTTAATTAATGGTGTGTTTTCTCTTCCTTTATTTAATGTAGTTCTTCGGCTTCGTCTTCGGTTGTCTTTGAAGGTCCACCTCGACGCCCTCCTGCAATGGGATGCCGATTAAATAACTTTGGCATAAGTGTCGCCAGATGGCATTGTCATCGCAGGTCACGGCCCCCTTGTTGCTGCTGCATGAATGTCAACAAAGTATCGCTCCGGGATTCTTTGAAGTTATGATCTGAAAGGCGTATGGTATTATATAAGCGGTAGGAATCCTTCCTATCTGTCACAGATTTTTTTTACATTTTTTATTTAATCTTTCCTGATTCCCGAACACGCACGCGCGCGCACAACACACACACACACACACAGTATATATATATATATATATATATATATATATATATATATATATATATATATATATATATATATATATATATATGCACATATATGTATGTATACATGTAATTACGTACATATGTATGACAGCGCCCTCCTCTCCCCGTGTGGCTTCTTCGACCTGGAACCGAAAGGGCACGAATCTCCCTGAGTCATCGGCCCGAGAAGGGGGACAGCGCGACCCAGCTCTCGCATCCCGAATATTTTGACGGTTGCCCATTTAGGTACAGTCACTGTTACCACAACAAAATGCTCGTGTGGAGTGGCCTGTTGCTTCGTGCGGGTAACACTGTTTGTTATGATCGGTTACAAGAAGAAGAAGTAGAGGAAACGTCGGTCGTGATGTCGCGTTTATTGGGGAACCTTTTGGCACTAGCGCTGCGTTCGGTCAATTGAATGGCACACTCTTCATTAATAACACGAGATTCGAAGAGGGAATCTTCCTAAATCATGTAGTATCTCGCCTTGTCTTCAATTCGTACTTGGCTTAGTGACTTATAAGAGTACAATACATCTTGCTGTGTAATTATTGATAACCAGGGGCATGCACAGGGAAGGGAAGGGAGGTGGGGGGGGGGGGAGTGGGGGGTCGACGTGCTTCAACCCTGCATTCGCTTTTCTTATCAAAAGTGCTCTCGAAGTTAAAATCAAAGCCAGGAAAGTGCCCCTTTAGTCAAAATCAAAGAAAGAAAAGTGCCCTATAAGTTAGGGGAGTCTCTTTCTTTGAACCTTGAATGCCGTGTAGGATTGACTTGCAAAATAAGCATTATCATCTGAAATACAGTTAGGATTTTGTTATTATGCTCACACGCAAACAAATCAAGTCAAACGTAGATGTATATCCGTAACTCATTAATAATACTGAATCTCGGAAAAAAGAAAAAAAAATCACGTTGGATCACCAATGTAAACAATCGCCTCTCTAAATTAATCTCTATGCACTAAAAACAACGGCATTTCGGACACGTGGACACTGACCAGCTGGACATAGAAGAGAATGATCTAAATAATGAATAGGAAAAAAGAGAAGGACACGGGACCATTGGCCTTCCCCACGCCGAGCGAGTCATGCTGAGGCCAAGCGCGAAAGTAGCATCTATTACTGCGCGAGCAACGCTGATATATATCCACACCTGTGCGAGAGTATGAACGTCTAAGCATTTTAACACATATATTTTTGAGCATGTATACGAGCTCGAATTTAGTACATACACGCATACACACATACACACACACACACACACACACACACACAACACACACAAACACACACACAAATACAAACACACACACAGTCAACATTTAACAAACTCCAACATCCCGGATCTAATCTGCAACATGAAAACAAAGGAAAGAAAAAAAACGTTTGAGAATGGCCAAAACATCAACTTATCTTCACGAATGAAAAATGCGTGAATTTTCAACTTGATCAATATGTCAGTGAGCATAGACCCCTTGATAGACAGCTAGTAAGTTTCAAGGACTAGAATTATGTAATAGTTGTAACCACGGACAGCCCAATCACAGGATTAACATTACTGGGGCTATAAAAGCAGTGGATTGT
>NW_028234422.1:30965353-30967853 GCF_977035675.1 Penaeus japonicus | reverse complement strand
ACACACACATATATAAATATATATATATATATATATATATATATATATATATATATATATATACATATACATACATATATATATATATATATATATATATATATATATATATATATATATATATATATATACAGTAAGAATTCTAACATTTGCTTCTGTCGTCGTTCAAGGGAAGGCATTAGCTACTTTCAAAATGTTTCGATTTCACCTTTACAAAAGGGCGTTCAGGTATCTCGTATTCTGACAGCAGTCGGCGGCCGAACACATCACGATGAGCAGCGAAAGTGTTGCCATGAGCTGCGAGTGTTGCCATAAGCAGCGAAAGTGTTGCCATGTGCACTTTATTGTTGTAATCAAGGTTCTGGAATCGACAATTGTAATCTTTTTTTTTTTGCCCAGCTATGCTTTATTTACTCTTTTAGCTCCGATATTCTTTATTTAGATTTTTTGCCCCGTTAGTCTTTATTTACCTTTTTTGCTTCGCTATTCCATATTTAGATTTTTTGCTCGGCTATTCTTTATTTACTTATTTGCCCTGCTATTCTATATTTACTTTTTTTGATCCGCAATTCTTTCTTTATTTTTTTTACCTCGCTATTCTTGATTTACTTCTTTTGCTCCGCTGTTCTTTATTTACTTTTTTCCCCCGTTATTCTTTAATTACTTTTTGTCCCGATATTCTTCTTTATGTTCTTATTCCTGAAATAATGCAAGGGCTGGTATCTAGTGCAGTATCCCCTAAGAAAATTATCTAAATTGTTTCAGGGAATGGAAAAATAATACAGTAATGCTATAGATGTATGCAGGTGTATCTGACACTAACTTGTAAATGCTGCCCCATCAGAAAAATCAATCTATCGCTTGTATTTGTAATTGTAATTGATAAAGTTACCGTTTCTTTGCCGAAATCCAATTTCTATTCATACCTTGTAATAAATTCTAAAAAGCCTTTAGTATAAAACCATATTATATATTCCCTCGCTGTTTTGCCACATTACCATCTAAAATTACCTCCACTTTTAGCATGTGGTTGAGTCTCCCTCTTTTCTTGATGATGGGTAAAACATATCGTGTGGCATAAAAAACAGGAACTGAGAAGAATACTGGTCTTAAAACAACTAATTGCAGAGTTCAAGCATTGAGGAGGACTTGCAGCTAAGGAGAGTGACAAACAAAATTATGATCAAAGAAGTATAGTTCGGTGGTCGCACTTAAAAACCAAGAGGTCACAGAAAAAGAACTTGGAAGATGGTAGACTAAACTTAAACTTATTTGACCAAGTTATCTTTTTACACTAAGTACATGTTAAGATGACGTGTGTGCAAGCTATGTTGTGTCATGACAACTAAGGGTTGTAAGAACGTAAGGACACGCAAGTCAGTGATGAAATAGCCAAAACATGCCCTGCATCATGACACCGAAGGAACGGGAGGCTGTGCCTTAGGTTGCAAGATCACAGAAAGGAGAAATGACGAAGGTATTTGAAGGTTTACGTAATAACACAGGTATACAGCGATGGATATCATGGTAGGACGATATAATCTGCAATGGGCTATAATGCATTGCTTAGTCACCCCATGTGTTTCATTAGAAAGAGAGATGAGGAGTGTATAGAAAACGGAACAGGCCAATGCTTGTTTATTGAGGCTGTAAATTTACAATATATATAGCCTCTTAAGAACAAAGCTTTCTTAAGCAAAGGATAATGAAACTCGAATTCACGCTATAACTGACATAATAAACCACATACGTCCGCAAATCTTAATCAAGAATGAAATAATAACAAAGTAATACAAATAAAAATAATAAAATCATGAGAGGCGGCGGATACCCGTGACTCCAAAGATTTGCATGATATCCCTGGGACGGGCACAAGCACCAGCTGCGAGGCACCCCAGATGGGTTTTATTTCAGAGCGAAGGAGCTTCACTTTTCGCGCTCTCTTTTCATTTCACTCGTTACATTACTAGAGCTATATTTGTGTTCGCCACTGTTTGTGTTTTACTCTCTTCTGAGTCTTGTATGTGTTATCTGACAGGGTTTATTGATATAGAAGTAGAATAAAATCATTGTTTTGGGTGCATATCAGCGTGACATAAATGTGATCATAGTGTGATAGAAGTATTATGGTTTTAAAGAAGATAAAAAGAAAATGAATTCTATGCATTCGCGTAATTCCGTAAACAAATACGAAGATAAGATGAATAGATGGGGAGAAGGAAGGCGACCTGTGCACAAATTAGCCATACCGACACAGGGACACATTGCAGAAGCTGCATCGCCGGTAATAAGAAGCGGAGGTCGGCATCTTGATGTGTGTTATCACTCTCTGAAGATAGTGCTTTGTAAATACTGTGGATGGACGACCTTCAAGACTTTCTTCCCTGATGGTGCTAGGAGAGAGTGGCGCCATCTATGTTTGGGATATAAAATGTAATCATATTTTGGTCAATATTCCGACAATTATAGTAAATATAACGTCAAATATGTCATGACGACT
>NW_028234422.1:30955353-30957853 GCF_977035675.1 Penaeus japonicus | reverse complement strand
AAGTACATATGTGTATTTGTGTGCATGTTTGTGTACCTATGTGGGAAAAATTCACAGCTAATTATGGTCAAAAACCCAAAATCTGTATTCATTTTCAGTATGTCATCCTATGATGGGGACCAGGGAGACAGCTTGGATATCAAGCCCCCCCAAGCAGTTGTCCAACGGCGAGAGAAACGTGAGAAGCGGGAGAAGAGGGACCGCCACCGCCACAAGGGAGAGCGACACAAAGACCGCCACAGAAGCCGCGAGCATCGGAGTCATGAGGAGCGCAGGCGAGAGCATCGACGACACAGGTATTGCTTACACACGTGTATATTATGTTAGAAAAAGTGCATGCAAGTTTAGTAGATACCATTACTTTTTTACAATTTATACAAATTACTATTTTATAGATTAGTTATGTACATGTGTTAACTATTTATGTGCCTTTTAAATCCCTAGGGATCGCGGTGATGGAGGTGAAAGGAGAGAGAACCGCGATGGTCGGCGGCATGAGAAACACAAGGACAGAAGTAGCAAACACGAGAGGCCAGTAGTGGATCTGCGAACCAAACTGGACAAAGGAAGGAAAATGGTTGACAGAGAAATGGTAAGGAATTTGATAATGACAATATATATCCATATATGCATTTTTAAATTATTCTTTTATTGAAGAAAGCAGAATTTGTAAACACCTTTAACCCATTCATGACAGGGAATATATTTGGCTAATGCCACTCCCACTGGCAATATAGCAAGTGAGCATAGCTTCCCGCCAAAAGATTTCTCAAGGCAAGATGCCACGCCGTACCTCTCTGAGTGATTTTCACCCACCCTATTGTAAGGGGTAATTAAAATAGATTTTTATATTTCTTCTTAATCTTTGGACAAGTCAAGAAATCTGTGTATACACAAATAGAGCTATAATGTGTATATACAAACTTAACTATATGCATTGTGTATAAACGGTGAAAGTCCATGACATGATGGGATGTCATCTACAGTGTGGGAACCATTCTGATGATGAGGTATTGCATCATCTGCCATGAATGGGTTAAGCTGATGTTCTGGCTAAAGATAGGATTTCACTCAAGCTCAACCCAGTATTGGGTAATGGGAAGGAGTAACTCCTTGCTATTTTATATAGTATGCCAACTGAAACTAATGTTCCTACCATGATGGGCCATTAATCTTAGATCAGCATAGAGGATCATAGAGTGATGCAGAAAATCTGTTGAATTTGATTATATTTTGTTTTTTGCATGCTGACAGTTTCATAGACCATATATTTTGTGTTTGGTCATTTTCTATCCTAGAATTTAAAAAACAGCAACAACTTAGTAGCTAAATACATTTTAGCTGCCTGATCACACCACTATCACACTTCTAATTTTGCCCAAAGGAACGAAGAAGAGACAGAGGACGAGACATTGAATACTACATTGATGATAAGGACCAGTACGAACCCATTGACTATCACCGTGAGCATTCCAGTCGAGGAGGGATGGGAGGTGGTGGAATGGGTGCCAGTGACCATCCTGCCTATGTGCATCACCGGAGAGAAGATCGAATAATGGTCCAGCTCTCGCCAAGGGAAAGAGCAGAGCGAGAGCGAAGGATGGAAAGGTTCCTTGTAGCAGGTATGTTTTTAAACTCTATAGGATTATGAGCTGTAGATATGCATGCCTTGTCTTGATATGAGTATTTTGTTGGCTGTATAGGTAAATGTGTAGGTAGTAATAAAACAGAAAGGTTATAAGGACTGCTATCTCTTTTGGTGTGCAACATTGGCAAGACCTTATTGATGAAAAAGTTTCTGGAACTGTCAATTTCAAGAAAAGTATACTGCATATATTACTACTGCATATCATAAGTAATAAACTTTTTTAAGTAGTACATGTATGATATTTTCACCTAAGACAGTGACTTAAATGATTGAATAATTATTTTCACAGTTACTATTAATAAAAGCAGTGAAAAGCTATTGCATTTTTAACCCA
Source organism: Penaeus japonicus (assembly GCF_977035675.1). Classification (NCBI taxonomy): domain Eukaryota; kingdom Metazoa; phylum Arthropoda; class Malacostraca; order Decapoda; family Penaeidae; genus Penaeus; species Penaeus japonicus. The sequence continues at coordinate 30,955,871 of NW_028234422.1, read as the reverse complement.
TTAGCAGTGGATGGCATGATTTGCTGCAGAGTTGATTGTAGACGCGGATGGCACCGTAACAGACAATGTAAACCCGCCATCCTACTACATACATATTTTTTAAAACTGCAACCAATGGGTTAAGGCATTTGCTATTCTGTGGCGGCTTTGTCAAAACCCTTTTGTAAGAGTAAATATGTTTCAGACTACCAATGTTCATACTGCAGGATTCTTTCCTTATTTAGAATGCATATAAAAGTAAGGAAAAAGTAGTAGACAATCAGAGAGAAATATTTACATTCTGATGTGAACAGATTTCTCTTCTACTTAAAAAAGATTTAATTTTTTTTTTGAAAGTCTTGAATAATTTGGTATATCCACAAGTACGAGTAAGCTGCATGTAAAGTGTACATTTTGACTTGACTGACTATTGCTGCAATTATAGAGTTTCCTTCTTATTTGAATGACAGGGAATAGCAGGTATAAGAAAGGCCATAGTGTTGGTTATGGTGCTGACTACTACTGGCTGACACACCACA
>NW_028234422.1:30945353-30950353 GCF_977035675.1 Penaeus japonicus | reverse complement strand
AAAAATTCAAATTGGCTTGAAATATGTATATATATATATATTTTTTTTTTTGACAGATGGTATAGATGAAGTGACTGTCCTCAGTGAAGAGGAGGAGGACGGTGAGTATGAAGACACTGTCATTAGCCATGATGAGAGGAAAGGCTCCAACGAGAGGAAATCAGATGAAGAGAGGAAGAAGAAGAAAAAGAGAAGAAAAGAAGTAGATGAGAACGTGAAAGATGAGGGCAGATTGGAGCAGTCTGACACGGCAGGGAGCGGCTCATCCGACAGTGAATCAGACTCGGGTGAGTTCTGGATGCATTATTGGTGTTAGTATTACACTGCTGGAAGGAAGTTGCTTTGCCCAGAATGAGAACTACTGCTTAACCCAATCCTGACGGGCCCGGCAAGAAGTGGCAACCCCCTATGCCGGGCCTATGCAATATTGCATTGGGAACGTCACACTGGTGTGTCACCCTGTCATCAAGCATTTATCTGTGTCACACGGGTGTGACACACCGTCATCATAGGTTTAACCCTAATAGGATGAGGTATGGCAATTGTCATTTTCACTTAAGTGTGCCCCAAGAGCTGAAGCTTGAAGAAAGGGGTCAGGAAAGCAAAAAACAATAATTAAAATCTTGATTATCCATATAAGAAATATCTAGATTAGAATGGTTTGATCTGAATAGTTGTGCATTCAGATATATTGATAAGATAAGTTTATCTTTGTGTGCATGTGTAATTCTGAGCTGTGTGATCCTTCAGGGATTACGATTTGAGTGTACATATTTATAGAAATGTATATGTGGGTGTGTAAATATGTATGTATTTACGTATGTAAGTAAGTACATGTGTGTGTATATATGTATATATATTTATATAAGTATACAGGTAGTCTTCGACTTAAGATGTATGTGACTTATCACTAACCGATTTTATGACTGTCTGGTTGGCAGGCATCACTCTCACTTGCCAGACGGTAGAAAAATATAGTGTATGACAGGTTCCGTGCCCCAGTGGCAACATCCTGTGTTCTCGTTACTCAGTCTTTGTGAGTAGAGAGTACTGGTACATTGTGATTTCCTCCATATAATATGACTTTATGGTGATTACATTATCATTACACAGCATAATGTACTTAGGATAATTTAACATAGGCTGACTTACGACCAGATCGGTTTACGACTAGTCAGCATTAACCAAATGCAGTCATAAGTCGATACTACCTTTATATGAATACAAGGTTTTATGATTATATGTATATATGTACATATATGTATAAATATGTATATATATGTATATATATGTATTTATATGTAAATATATATATATATGTATATATATATGTTATATGTATATATGTATATATGTATATATGTATATATGTATATATATGTATATATATGTTTATATGTATATATATATATGTATATATATGTTTATATGTATGTATAGGTATATATATGTTTATATGTATGTATAGGTATATATATGTATATATATGTGTATATGTATATATGTATATATGTATATATGTATATATGTATATATGTATATATATGTATATACATATGTATATATACTTATATATATACATATATATATACATATATATGTATATATATATATATATATATATATATATATACATATATATATATATATATTATATATATATATATAATATATATATGTATGTATATATGTATGTATATATGTAATATGTATATATGTATATATGTATATATATATATATATGTATATATGTATATATGTATATATGTATGTATATATATATGCATATATTATATATATATTATATATGTATATATATATGTATATATGTATATATATATATATATATATATATATATATATATATATATAATATATATATATATATAAATATATATATATATTATATATATATAGTATATATATGATATATATGTATATATATGTACATATATAATATGTATATATGTATATATATGTATATATATGATATATATATGTATATATAATATATATATGTATATATATATAATATATATATAATATATTATATATATTATATATATATATATATATATATGTATATATATGTATATATATGTATATATATATATATATATATATATATATATATATATATATATATATATATATATATATATATATATTATATATATATATATATATATATAATATATATAGACTAGAATAGGAAGGGCAGGGACAGCCCTCTTAATCCGAGACGCTCAAGCTTGTTCATTCATGTGAGAGGCAAACTTATCTGAACAGTGATGATTTTATTGCCTTTTAATGAATTCATAGTATTATAAAAATATTATGGATGTAAGTTCAAGACTGAATAGGACCTAGGAAACAATATGTAGTATGAATTCTACAGGGGGTACAGGGCAAAAGAGCTGTCGTGACTCTTGTGTCAACTGTGTCATTGTGAATCATCTCTTAGTTCTTATTGTGTGCTCAAAGAAGGAGCTGTTCTTTTACTTTGATTTTCATTTACAAATAGGAGTCAAATAAGTTTGATTACCTTTTGTAGTGCTTAACCCTCTCTGGACGGGTGTACGTACTGTACGCTCATCATTTCAAGCCAAGTTGGCTGGCGCACAGTATTGTGCCACAGCCACTTGAATTTAGCCTATTAAATTCGAATTCCCCGCGCCCCGTGCATTTTGAGAAATTCAGCTAGTGTAGTGCTTAATACATATTTTTTGAGTCTTTAACATTTGCCGTACAGATTGATATTTTTGTACATCACACGTACCAATGTCTTCAGGATGCATATATTGCAAGTACGTCAGAAAGGAGAATGTGCCATTTAACTTCGCCCTTATTTTGAATGAAATGGGTTACTTTTTCAAGGATTTGATTTAATTTTCTGTCATAAGGGTTTAACAAAACTATTCATTATGACATGTGTTGTAAATGATGAGCTAGGTAAAACAGTACAAATAAACCTTTATTATTTTAGCTAGTTAGCATCTCTTTGTTTCTAGTCTGTGGTTATTCAGTTGACTGTCTTCAAATATGCAGAAGTGAACCTGGTTTAGATAATGTGCTATGATGGGAACCAGGATGATTTGTTTTGTAGAAAGGGATATAGATCATTATGTTAACTTGTTTGTCCAATATGGCATGTTAAGTTAACCCGTTAATGACGGATGACGTGTTTTTTCGTCATACATGACGCAGGAGCTCTTGCCTGACAATTGGCGTTATGATGTTTGGGGATTTTGGATCACTATGTTATTTTATTTGCTATGAGTAATAAGTGATGCTGACAATTGCAGTCATAATTATTATAACTGCCATAATATTAAGCAAAATAGGTTTCAACTCATTTCCAAAACCTAGATGGCACCACTTTCTTTTAGCACGAGCAGGAGAGAGAGCCTTGAATGGCACCCATCTACGGTCTCTAGCAAGCACTATCTCTATAGAGGGATGGAACATCACAAGTTGCCGACCTCTTGCTCTAAAGTACCGCAGATGAAAGATGTGCTGGCAGAACGAGAGGAGGAAGGTGACTTACACCATGCCCAATGCCTACATTGTCCCCCTGTGCCAGTAGGGATGCCTTTTATTGTGGCACTCACTATCAAAAGCACACGTTTCCTTCCTCTTCCCTACCTCTTCATTTTGGATGGTTATAAGATTTATGTTTGTTTGTGACAGCACACAAATACGAAAAATAAAGTTGCTTTTTGTCCCCCCCTAAAACAGTAATACTTCTATCACATTGAGTATAAAGAAAAAAAATGAGTTGATATGGACCCTGAACTACAATTTTAACTGCAGAATTGATGGAACCTGTGATATGACATATAAATTTTTAAAAACAGTAAAAGACAAAAAAACAAAACACAAAAATGGATCTAGTTCTACAATGAGTGACTAAAGGGGAGTGGGAAAAATCAAATCATGTTGCAGAAGCTGCCTCGATCAGAAATAAAACTCATCCTGGAGCCTGTGTAAGCAAATCTATCCTCCGTTGGCAATGGGTTAAGTCAAGTCTTTGTGTTCATTTATTTTGCCGAGTATTCTGTTTATTGCGAACAGTGGTATATTTCCCCTAAATCACAACAGTGATAATAATGATGATTGAATTATGATAATGATAACAAAAATGATAATAGTTATTATTATTATTGTAATTATCATTATTATGAATATTATTTCAGGTCGCACTGAGTGCCATTATATACATTTTCTACATCTGCCACTGGTTGCAGATATATTCTGCTGAATGTAAAACTGGGACAAATATATTCACATTTCACAAAGGAAAATAGTACTGAAATATGAACAAACAAGTTGAAGCTGTTAATGGTACTAAATATGCACGAATGAACGTAAACGTAAAACATTTTTTCCTACATATAAGTTGTTATAATGTATGTATATGAGCATTAGTGCGTGGGTGTGTTTGTATGTGGAAGTGTTTGTGCAAATATTTGGTTTAGAAATTACATAGGTGGGATGACTTGTGCATGTCCTTGTCTGTGCCTGTGCTTGTGTGTACCTGTGTTAGTGTGTGCCTGCATTTGCATGTGTTTCAATGTGTGCTTGTTTGTGCCTGTGTATGGGCCATTGTGTGTGTGTTTGTGTGTGCTTGTTTTTGTTTGTTTGTGTGCGGGTGAGTGAATGTGTGTGGGTGCATGTGTGTGTGTGCGGGTGCATGAGTGTGTGCGCCTGTGCGTGTGTGTGCATTCATGGGTATTTATTTGTCTTTTTGTTTGCTTTCGGGCGTGAGCGTGAGTGTGAACGAGTGAGTATGTGTGTTTGTGTGTGTTTGTGTGTTTGTGTGTTTGTGTGTTTGTGTGTATGTACACATATATATGGTTTCATCTCTATCCTCAAACAGAGAGGGTACGCTCACCAACGCCCCCTCAAAGGAACCAGTACCGTAAGTTGATTTTAGATTTTTGAGATCTGATGCTGTGCCTTTGTTATTCACTGTTTAATGTTTTGATTTCCTAGAATAG
>NW_028234422.1:30915353-30917853 GCF_977035675.1 Penaeus japonicus | reverse complement strand
ATAATTGTCATCATCATCATAATTATCATTATTTTCACGCTCATTATCATTCATCATCATAAATACCATCCTCATTATCAATATTTTCACGCTCATTATCATTCACCATCATAAATATCATCATCATTATCATTATTTTCACGCTCATTATCATTCATCATCATAAATATCATCACCATTATCATTATTTTCATGCTCATTACAATTGCAATCATCAGTTTATCATCACCAGAGTTAGAATAAGTGGAATAATAAGTGGAAAGCGAAACGACAGTGAAAAGAGAAGTGGAAGAAGGAAAGGCAGTGAAAAGAGAAGTGGAAGATGGAAAGGCAGTGAAAAGAGAAGTGGAAGATGGAAAGGCAGTGAAAAGAGAAGTGGAAGAAGGAAAGGCAGTGAAAAGAGAAGTGGAAGATGGAAAGGCAGTGAAAAGAGAAGTGGAAGAAGGAAAGGCAGTGAAAAGAGAAGTGGAAGAAGGAAAGGCAGTGAAAAGAGAAGTGGAAGATGGAAAGGCAGTGAAAAGAGAAGTGGAAGAAGGAAAGGCAGTGAAAAGAGAAGTGGAAGATGGAAAGGCAGTGAAAAGAGAAGTGGAAGATGGAAAGGCAGTGAAAAGAGAAGTGGAAGAAGGAAAGGCAGTGAAAAGAGAAGTGGAAGATGGAAAGGCAGTGAAAAGAGAAGTGGAAGATGGAAAGGCAGTGAAAAGAGAAGTGGAAGAAGGAAAGACAGTGAAAAGAGAAGTGAAAGATGGAAAGGCAGTGAAAAGAGAAGTGGAAGAAGGAAAGGCAGTGAAAAGAGAAGTGGAAGAAGGAAAGGCAGTGAAAAGAGAAGTGGAAGGTGGAAAGGCAGTGAAAAGAGAAGTGGAAGATGGAAAGGCAGTGAAAAGAGAAGTGGAAGAAGGAAAGGCAGTGAAAAGAGAAGTGGAAGGTGGAAAGGCAGTGAAAAGAGAAGTGGAAGAAGGAAAGGCAGTGAAAAGAGAAGTGGAAGAAGGAAAGGCAGTGAAAAGAGAAGTGGAAGATGGAAAGGCAGTGAAAAGAGAAGTGGAAGATGGAAAGGCAGTGAAAAGAGAAGTGGAAGATGGAAAGGCAGTGAAAAGAGAAGTGGAAGAAGGAAAGGCAGTGAAAAGAGAAGTGGAAGGTGGAAAGGCAGTGAAAAGAGAAGTGGAAGATGGAAAGGCAGTGAAAAGAGAAGTGGAAGAAGGAAAGGCAGTGAAAAGAGAAGTGGAAGGGGGAAAGGCAGTGAAAAGAGAAGTGGAAGAAGGAAAGGCAGTGAAAAGAAAAGTGGAAGATGGAAAGTCAGTGAAAAGAGAAGTGGAAAATGGAAAGGCGGTGAAAAGAAAAGTGGAAAAGTGAAAGGCAGTGGAAAGAGAAGTGGAAGATGGAAAGTCAGTGAAAAGAGAAGTGGAAGAAGGAAAGGCAGTGAAAAGAAAAGTGGAAGATGGAAAGTCAGTGAAAAGAGAAGTGGAAAATGGAAAGGCGGTGAAAAGAGAAGTGGAAAAGGGAAAGGCAGTGGAAAGAGAAGTGGAAGATGGAAAGTCAGTGAAAAGAGAAGTGGAAGAAGGAAAGGCAGTGGAAAGAGAAGTGGAAGATGGAAAGTCAGTGAAAAGAGAAGTGGAAGATGGAAAGTCAGTGAAAAGAGAAGTGGAAGAAGGAAAGGCAGTGAAAAGAGAAGTGGAAGAAGGAAAGGCAGTGAAAAGAGAAGTGGAAGATGGAAAGGCAGTGAAAAGAGAAGTGGAAGATGGAAAGGCAGTGAAAAGAGAAGTGGAAAATGGAAAGGCAGTGAAAAGAGAAGTGGAAGAAGGAAAGGCAGTGAAAAGAGAAGTGGAAGATGGAAAGGCAGTGAAAAGAGAAGTGGAAGATGGAAAGGCAGTGAAAAGAGAAGTGGAAAATGGAAAGGCAGTGAAAAGAGAAGTGGAAGATGGAAAGGCAGTGAAAAGAGAAGTGGAAGAAGGAAAGGCAGTGAAAAGAGAAGTGGAAGAAGGAAAGGCAGTGAAAAGAGAAGTGGAAGATGGAAAGGCAGTGAAAGGAGAAGTGGAAAATGGAAAGGCAGTGAAAAGAGAAGTGGAAGATGGAAAGGCAGTGAAAAGAGAAGTGGAAGAAGGAAAGGCAGTGAAAAGAGAAGTGGAAGATGGAAAGGCAGTGAAAAGAGAAGTGGAAAATGGAAAGGCAGTGAAAAGAGAAGTGGAAGATGGAAAGGCAGTGAAAAGAGAAGTGGAAGATGGAAAGGCGGTGAAAAGAGAAGTGGAAGATGGAAAGGCAGTGAAAAGAGAAGTGGAAGATGGAAAGGCAGTGAAAAGAGAAGTGGAAGATGGAAAGGCAGTGAAAAGAGAAGTGGAAGATGGAAAGGCAGTGAAAAGAGAAGTGGAAGATGGAAAGGCAGTGAAAAGAGAAGTGGAAGATGGAAAGGCAGTGAAAAGAGAAGTGGAAGATGGAAAGGCAGTGAAAAGAGAAGTGGAAGATGGAAAGGCGGTGAAAAGAGAAGTGGAAGATGGAAAGGCAGTGAAAA
>NW_028234422.1:30887853-30890353 GCF_977035675.1 Penaeus japonicus | reverse complement strand
CATCATTACTGAGAGTCGTTGCAGTCAAGTCTTGGCCACTTGGCTTGGTCGGTCGATTTATTTCTGTAAAGGCTCGAGGGTAGGGGAAGGGGAGGGGAAGGGCGTAGGGTAGGGAGAGGGGGGAAGGGGTAGGGAAGGGAGAGGGGGGGAGGGGTAGGGATGGGAGAAAGGGGAAAAGAGAGAGGGGAAGGGGTAAGGAGAGAGGGGAATGGGAAAGGAGAGAGGGGAAAGGGGAAGGAGAGAGGGTGAGGGGGAAAGGGGGAATGAGAAGGGAGGGGGGAAGGAGAAAGGAGAGGGGGATGAGACGAGATGGGGGGAGGAGAGAGAGAAGGGGGGAGGGGGAAAGGAGGGACTGGTGGACGCAAACGATGGAGTGGAAGAGAGGAGAGAGGAAAGCGAAAGCGAAAGGATGATAAAAAAAGACTGAGAATGATGAAGAAGAAGATGGAAGGAAGGGAATCAAATGAAAAAAAAAAGAAAAAAAAGGGCAGAAGAGGAGGAAAGTGGAAGAAAAGCAGAAGGGTAAAAAAAAGAAGAAAAAAAGAAAGGAAATGATAAAGGAAAGGAAAGGCGAGAAGGGGAAAAAGTGTGAAAGGAACCAGTGGAAGGGAAAGAGAAAAGTGAATGTGAAGAAAATGCAGGCTAGAAGAAGACCAAGAACTGGAGGAAGAGAAAAATGAAGATACTAGCACCTCAAGCCTTTTTCAAGAACGTAAACCACATTAAACGCGCGCACACTTCCTTAAAACAAATGACGTTATGCCAGGAAATGATCACAATATCCGCTTTTTCGTTTCACTTTTAACCTTCTCTGGTCTGCAAGGAGATGAAATAGGCTACATTTAAGGAGAGTTACGACTAGGCCAATATAGACTAAAGCGAAAAGATCATAATATCAGGCCGCACCTTAACGCTGATTAACTTCTAGACGGAAAAGCTGTGATGTTCCTTTTTTTTTTCTTCTTCTTTTTTTTTTTGCCTTTTCTGATAACCCAAGCGATTTTGATGCAGTTTTTCTCACACCTTTTTAGAACAAGAGTTTCTTACATGTTTTTTTTTCTCTCTCTTTCCTTTTGTGTTTTTGTGCTTTTTTTTCTGTGCCTTTGTGTTTTTTGTCTGTTTGCCTGCCTCTCTTTCTCTCTCTCTCTCTCCCTCTCTCCCTCTCTCACTCTCTGTTTCCTTGTGCGTGTGTACCTTTCCCTTTGTGTCCTTGTGTTTTTGTCTTTCTGTCTCTCTCTTTGTCTCTCTTTACGCAATAATCTTCCCAGGTCTTAAGTATATTCCTTGGCGTTCACTCAATCAAGTCACGTCCGCATCTCGTCACTCTAACTTCGTATAGAGAAGAAGAATACGAAGAAGAATATGAAGAAGGAAACGGAGAAGGAGATGAATAAGAAGGAGAGGAAGGAGAAGTAGATGAAGAATAAGAAGAGGAAGAAAGAGAAGGAGAAGGAGAAGATGATGAATAATAGAAGGTGAAAGAAGATGATGAAGAAGATGAAAAAAAGAGAAGATGAATGATAAGAAGAGGAAGAATGAGAAGATGATGAAGAAGATGAAGAAAAGAGAATATGAATGATAAGAAGAGGAAGAAGGAGAAGATGATGAGGAAGATGAAAAAAGAGAAGATGAATGATAAGAAGAGGAAGAAGGAGAAGATGATGAGGAAGATAAGGAAGAAGAAGAAATACCCTACAAAGCTCACCATCTCGTAATCCTAATCCTTATGATCAGAAAAAAAAACAAGCCCATTACCTTAATCTTTTCTGACTCCAGCCACCCACCCTTTTCACTGGTTTGTTGCAATCCTTCGTAATAGCCAGCGTCCCCTTGCATCTCTCCCCTCGCTTGCTCGCTTGCAACACAGAACTGTTCTGTAATCACTCTCTCTTGGTCAGTTCCTCTCCCCCCCCCCCCTAGGGACGAGAAACAGGTTTGCTGAGTGAAGTTTGACTCCTTTTAGCTGTGCTGTGAGGATGAGAAGTAGATGGAGAATAAGATGAAGAAGGAGAAGGAGAAGGAGAAGAAGGAGAAGATGAATAATAATAATAATAATAATAATAATAATCAAAAGATTAAGATTCTTTTGATTAGGAGATTGGTGATAATTATGAAAACAATAGCGGTTTTGGTTGTGATGATAATGATTATTTCGCCCTCTTTCTTCACCATCCCCCTCCTCCCTTTCTCTCCTCCTTCCCTTTATTCCCCTCCCTCCCTTCTTCCCCTTTCCTGCCTTTCTCTTCTCCCTCCCTTCTCCCCCTTCCCCCTCTCTCCAACCTTACCTTCCTTCCCTTTTCCTCCCTCTATCTTTTCCCTCTACCTTCCTCCTTATTTCCCTTTCTTCCTTCCTACTCCCTCCCTCTCCTCTCCTTCTCCTTTCCCGTCTGTTCCTCTTTGAAATCCATTCTTTCTCTTTCCCCCCCATTTATTCCGTCTCCTCCTTCCCCTTTCCATCCTCTCTCTCCTCACTCCCCTTCTTCTGCGCAGTTACTAACTA
>NW_028234422.1:30855353-30857853 GCF_977035675.1 Penaeus japonicus | reverse complement strand
TGACGAAAAAATCTTACGTCGGAGAGGAAGTGGAAGACGTCAGACAACGCAACGCAACGCAACGCAACGCAACGCAAGACCCAGTGGCAAATGAGATTCCACGGGGTCTCGTCTTAGCGTCTCGAATGTCGTCGTTTTGCATTTTAAAGAAATAGATCCGTGAGTTTCTGTATCGCATGAGAGGTCAGGTCGAGTCACTAGAGTATTATGCGGTCATGGACGAAAACAAAAACTAAGATTATGCGATCATGGACGAAAACAAAAACTAAGATTATGCGGTCATGGACGAAAACAAAAACTAAGATTATGCGGTCATGGACGAAAACAAAAACTAAGATTATGCGGTCATGGACGAAAACAAAAACTAAGATTATGCGGTCATGGACGAAAACAAAAACTAAGATTATGCGGTCATGGACGAAAACAAAAACTAAGATTATGCGGTCATGGACGAAAACAAAAACTAAGATTATGCGGTCATGGACGAAAACAAAAACTAAGATTATGCGGTCATGGACGAAAACTAAAAATAAGATTATGCGGTCATAGACAAAAACAAAAACTAAGATGTGTTAAGATCTATATGCATTTATTGATTACGCTAATTAATATTTTTGATTGACAGGTACTTGATATTGATATTTGGTTCGCTTGTTATTACAGCCTGTCAATACTTTCTGCTTTGTTCTCTGTTTCTTGCCTAAGGCCGAGTGTGGGGTATATAAATAAATACAACCGTAATTCTATAAATAAATCCTATTTTTCTCTCTCTCTTACTCTCTCTCTCTCTCTCTCTTTCTCTCTCTCTCTTACTCTATCTCTCTCTCTCTCTCTCTCTCTCTCCCTCTCTTTCTCTCTCTCTCTTCCTCTCTTTCTCTCTTCCCCCCCTTCTCTCTCTCTCTATCTTTCTCTATTTATTACTCTCTCTCTCTCTCTCTCTATCTCTTTCTCTCTCTATCTCTCTCTCTCTCACTCTCTCTCTCTCTCACTTTCTCTCTCTCTCTCTCTCTCTCTCTCTCTCTTTCACACCCTCCCTCCTTCCCTACCTCCCCCCCTCTCTCTCTCCCTCACTCACTCTCTCTCTCTCTATCTCCCTCCCTCTCTTTCTCTCTCTCTCTCTCTCTCTCTCTCTCTCTCTATTTCTCTCTCACTCACTCACTTTCTCTCTCCCTCACTCACTCTCTCTCTCTCTATCTCCCACCCCCCTTTCTCTCTCCCTCCCTCCCTCTCTTTCTCTCTCTCTCTCTCTCCCTCCCCTCTATCTCTCTATCTCTATTTATTTCTCTCTCTCTCACTCTCTCTCTCTCTCTCTCTATCTATCTATCTCCCACTCTCTCCCTCTCTCTTTCTCTCTCTCTCTTTCTATCTCTATCTATTTTTCTTTCTCTCTCTCTCTCTCTCTCTCTATCTCCCTCAACTCACTCTCTCTCCCACTCTCCCCTATCTCTCTCTGTCTCCCCCCGCCTCCCCCTCTCTCTCTCCCTCCCCGCTGAAAACAACGACGCAGAGACGATTAGGTGAGGGAGCATCCCGGCGAGGGAATGGCCAGCGAAAAGCACTTCTGCCTCGAAGGTCCGACGGCTGTTTATTCCTCTCATTCGCCTTGTGTTACTAGGCAAGTGTTTGAAGATGCCGACAGAGACAGCGCGTGCAGTCATGTGAAATGCCTCCGTTCTATTCGTGGACCGTATTTTCGTGTCACTCAAAGCGCTCTGGCGGATGATAGCGAAGGAATCTTTACTCTTTTTTTTTTTTTTTTTTTTTTCGTCTCTGTGACGCAGATTCACGGGTTGGGACTTTGAGACTTCTGCTGTGGAGAAAGCTAGCGTCTTTAAAAGGCTCGTTTTGAAGCCAGTAGGTGATATACGAGGCTGGTTTTAAGCAAGAGGTGAATTGCTTTCTCTTTCTCTCTCTCTCTCTCTTACTATCTCTCTCTCTCTCCCTCTCTCTCTCTTTCTTTCTCTCTCTCTCTCTCTCTCTCTCTCTCTCTCTTTCTTACTCTCTCTCTCTCTCTCTTTCTCGTTCTCTCTCTCTCCCTCTCTCTCTCTCTCTCCCTCTCTCTCTAACACACGTGAACAAAAATACACTTGCGTAAACAGATAAGATAGATTACCACAACACTAGGAAAATTATAATAAAAAATGACGTTTCAAATCCACTCGATACATGTATATCTCTCTATCTATCTATATATATTTATGTATCTATGTATCTATATATCTATCTATGTATCTATGTATCTATCTATATCTATCTATGCATCTATGTATCTATCTATCTATCTATATATCTATGTATGTATCTATCTATCTATATCTATCTATGCATCTATGTATCTATCTATCTATGTATCTATGTACCTATCTATCTATCTATATATGTATACACACACACACACACATAAATATCATTCTAATAATTGTCTAATTGTCTGAATGAATACAAGGGTTATATTTGTGATTAAAACTACACGTCTACATTCCTTGTCTCGAAATTTCTT
>NW_028234422.1:30767853-30772853 GCF_977035675.1 Penaeus japonicus | reverse complement strand
CAAGATACGGAAACGAATTCGTAGTTAAATTCGGCGATTAAATTTTAATATTCTGTGTGGGTTGTTTTAAAAATAAGAACTTGTGAAAATCTTAATACCGTTTTTGTTTCTTGATGAAAGATTCCCATAAAATGTTCCGTGATCCCGGAACACGAAGTTATATAAGAGCATTAATCAGGCATTTACATTCACGAGTGTGAGCGCTATTATTCTCAAAGGACGTAAGAACTAGTCGTCTAAATCCGATAAAGCAAAGAAAAGGAAAGAAGATAAGGTAGGTATTAACATGACAGTTATTTCTCCTGGATCCTGAGTAAGCGCCAGGTGTCAAAGCACGCTCCCTTTCATGTTTTTTTTTTTTTTTTCAAGCTTTGACAAACAACCAAATATATATCCTCGACAAAAAGGAGTTCAAGAACATCCTATTGTGTCTTCTTCTACTTTAAGGACGCTGGTGACCCTGATCCGCCAGATTTCTGTCACTCTTGCATAACTGCACTACTGACTCCTTCATCTTTCAACATTTTCGCTATGCTGTCAACGAACAAATACGTCCCTCACTATTTTTTCCTCAACAAACGTATCCTGATAGAGACTGATAATCAAGGGCTTCTTTTCCAATAATATCATAATACTCTGCCACGTTTTTTTTTTTTTTTTGTCAATTTCATTTCTGCCAGAACTATCCTCAGTATTTCATCGTTTGGTGTACGGCTGACACGTGCAAACATTTTGCTATAAGACCCCGTTTCCTATGCCTTTGTTATGTTCTTCCATTGCTTTGATCAAATTCATGTCTCGCTTCCACATGTCAGAACTAAACAGACGTAGCAGTTCAATATTCCATCTTCATTTTCACGTTTCTTCAAATCTTGTCAAGCATAGTTGGAATATTTCTTTAACGAATGCTGTGTTCTTTCTTATTGCAATATCGATCTGCCATCCGATCTTATTAAGCTTCCTAAATAGTTCAACATTGGCTAAGCTGAAACATTTTTTTTTTTGCGGTTTATCCGCAGTCGTTCTGTCTCCATCTCCAGTATCTTTGCTAACTTCCTTTCAGTGTCGATCATAAGGACAGTCTCCTCTGCATAGCGGAAGTTTTTTGCAGTTTTGCCATCAGTCAGTATGCCGTGGAAGTCTTCTATCTCTCTGATATTGTATTCGCTATGTATAGAGAATAGATCAGGCGGAAAAAAACATCTTACATCTCTGCTTATGCCTGATATAGATATAGATATAGATATAGATACAGATATAGATATAGATATTTACTTTAAGTATTACGGTATTGCGTGTTCTACTCCGGCATCAGCTGCCTGATCCCGAGTATAAATTTCGTAGCTTTCTGACCTCCTTTTCCATCAATTTCCAAATTTTGCATCAGTTCAAAGAGCGTCTCGTGTCTAACTTGATCGACGGCTTTAGTATAATCGACATAGCGTAAACCTTCTCCATCTATACTATCCGTTTCAGTTCATTCGTGGAATGTATATCTAGATATCGCATTTCTTATTCCTCGATCCTTCACGTATCAGCATCTCTTTCACATTCAGTTCTCATATCCTGTGGTTTCTCTTCGTTGTCGTGCATCTTCTCCATTCCGTATTGCTTTAGGGCCGGAGCAATTGCAATGACGGTTTTACCTGGTCTGCAACAACGTGACTTTTCAATATCACAGGAAGGGTGGTTATGACTCAAAAGATTTTGTTGCTTTGCGGTTTTGTCAGCTTTTGTCCCTTGCATCTTCTCCATTATCATATTTAGCTTTGCTGGAATCGCTGCCACTTACATTATGTCTGTGGGTTTAATTAACGTTTAGTGCAAAGGAAAGATGATGGTTTTATGAAGTCCCGTTTACTACCTGGTTCATGTCACTTGTCGACTGAGGCAGCGCACACATTAAGAATTTAAAGTATAATATATGAACATGATGCGAGCAAAGTATGATATATGAGGTATGAAATCTGAGCACGATATGAAGCATATGTGAATGATATGTAGTATGAAGTATTAACATTATGAACACATTATGAATATGTAATATGTGAACATGATATCAGGAATATATATGTATACATAGTCTGCAATATGAACATAAACAATCGAAATATGGAATATGGAATGTGAAATATTAACATATTATGAACCGGTCATGAATATGAAATATAACTTATTAGCATCATATGAATTACAAAACATGAATATAATATGAATAAACAGTATGAAATAAAAAAGAAAATACGAACATCCAGTATAAAATATGAACATAATGTCATATGAATGATGAAATCGGAGCAAAATGTAATCGTGAATGTAAAATCCTCCTCTGCAAGTGACTCCTTTCAATTGCAACTCTCGTCCGAGCTCTACGCATTCCTCATGACTGCTTCTCAACCTCCTAGGAATGAAGAGGATAAAGGAATCTTCACCCGTAGTTCTCTTCTTTATTGCCATATCTCTGAATGCGGAGTCTGGAGGAAAGTAAAATCCTTTTGTGTTTCTTCTCTCTCTCCCCTTTTTCTTTCTCTGCTTCGTTGCTGTCTTCTTCTTCTTCTTCTTCTCCTTTTTCTTCTTCATCAATTTCTTCTTCTTCTTCTTCTTCGTCGCGTTTTTGTTTTTTTCTGCGTATTTGTTATCATCTTTCTCATTCGTCATCTTTTTCTTCCGTGTCATCGTCGTCGTCCTTATCTTTATCATCATCATAATTATCATCATCATCACCATCAGCCGTCTGGTTAGCTCATTGGTAGCGTGTCGACTTCACATCCCCGTGGTCGGCAGATCGAGCCCCGCCCAAGCTCGTGAGCTTCCACTGTCACCTGACGGTTACTGACGTAGCTGGGCACTGCGTTGGGTAAGGACCAAGCTCAGATCGAGTCAACACTCGTTGGCACATTCTCTCGCGAGTCAGCTGGCACAGGCGGGCTCGCGTCAGTGCATACAAGCCCGGCGTAGCAACTGCTCCGCAAATCTGGCTTATCCTTATCCATCACCATCATCATCACTACCACCACAATCATCATTATCACCATCATCATTATCATCATTTTGCCCACCACCACCACAACCACCACCATCATCATCACCACCACAATCATCATCATCATCTCTTTTATCGCCATCTTCTCCACCACATTGCAACCGAGAAACAACCACAAAACAATTCCTACATTATCGAAATGAGTAAAATAAACAACAAACTCATTAAACAGATATATGTTCCTTTATTATCTGGTTTATTGGAATCCAATGTAATAAATGTGTTTCTATATATAGGATCACAGAGGACTGCTATGGCTTTTAAACTCAACATTTTTATAAAAGGCTTTTATAAACTTTTGTAAAGTCTGTTGTGTCATTAATGATGAGGATGATTATGATGATTGTGTTGATGACTTTGATGGTAACGATGATGATAATGATAGTGATGATGATAACAATAATTATAGAAATGATAATAGTAATAATGATAATGTTGGTAGAAATTATGATAATGATGATAATAAAAAGTATGATAATGACAAGGATATTATCATCATTATCATCATGACCATCATTATTATCACCATTAATAGTATTAGTTTTATCATTATTATCATAATATTTCTCATTATCATCATAATCATTAATAATGATAGAAATAGTAATGACAATATTAACATCAATACTAATTTTAATGATAACAAGTTGTTTAATTAAAAAGGGTTGTTTAATTAAAAGCAAACCTGTCTATATAACCAGTTTGTTTGTAATACTAGATGTTTATTAATCTTTAATATTAAGTTCTGTAATATCTATTTATTTTAGTTTTCATTCTCGAATGAAAACTATGAACTACTGATAACTTTCTAAAGATTGGAAAGACAAATGCAAGAGATAACTTCAAATTTATTATTTATCATTCACTATGCACGTGACACATGAACGATTTCGCATGACATTTCTCTAGATACGATTAAATAATTACAATCATCGTGCCATTGTGTTCGTCATGAGAACATGAGATTTATATGCGCCATCTGACAGGCTTCCTCAATATTGCAATCGACTAAAATTGTAGAATAGAGCTCTGTATATTCTTTACACTCGCCCTGACAAAAGTTTTATGGGATAACAAAAGACAGCCTGTTTTGTACTTTTGTAAATAGATTCTTAAATAAAACAACATTCTCAGCGAAAAAAAAAATGAAGAGATGGAAAAGAAGAAGGCGACCTGTGCTAACGGATGCGAGTGCACAGCACAAAGCAGCCATACTGGCACACGGTGTCGTTGCAGCCACTGCCCACGGTCTGCTTTTCCTTCCTCTTCTCATTCTGCCTGCACATCCTGCATCGCAAGTACTTTAGAAATGGAGGTCAGGATTTCGCTGTGTGTCATCGCTTAGTGCTTAGTAGAGAACGTGGATGGGCTCCGGTCAAGGCTTTACGTTCCAGCTGGTACCAGGAGAAAGTGGTGCCATCTATGATTCGGATTCGAAAGCAGTTAAGTATTGGGATTCTACAGACTCTATTCTTAAAATACAAAAAATCAAATGCGTAGGAAAGAATAAAAGATAAAAGCAATATTGAAAAATAACTTTAGCAAAGGTAGTATGCCAAAGAGAAATACGTCTTTTATCGTAGAATGATAGAGATTCTTTATCAAACGACAAGCGGCGAAGAAATGAGAAGAGCTGGTTATGGATGTGAAATTGAGGAAGAGAGTATGAAAAAGTCAAGAAAAAGTCAATTGCAGAAAACAATATCATAACAGAAGCGTTTGTGCATCGGTCACCAAGAGGAAACGTTTCAAGCAATAGAGGCAGAGGGAAACCAAGGCTCGTGCTTGATTGACTATATCGATATCGATTCATCTCTCTGTATATCTATCTGTCTATATACGGAGTATATATGTATATATATATATATATATATATATATATATATATATATATATATGTGTGTGTGTGTGTGTGTGTGTGTGTGTGTGTGTGTGTGTGTGTGTGTGTGTGTGTATG
>NW_028234422.1:30742853-30750353 GCF_977035675.1 Penaeus japonicus | reverse complement strand
ACTAAGAAGACTTCCCTCGTCACCATTCACATTAAGCCACAATACAAACTCTCGCCTCCCCAACCCCCTTCATCCTCTCCCCCCATCCCTCCCTCCCATCACCACCCCCACCACCTTAAACCGCCCTCACACATCCTCCCCTCATCATAATTTCCCCCTCCTCCTTTCCTCTTCTCTCTTCTATCGAGTGATTCCCAATTAACCTCCCACCTACTTCGGGCCCCTCCCACCTCCTTGTCCGCTCCCTGAGAATGGATTTCTTTAATCAGAAAAAAATTATACGTCTCCCATTCGCCGGAATCACTCAAGAACCCGCTGATGATTGCGGCTTGCCTGTGGGAAACCAGGTCTGGAATCGACGTTAACGGGGTTTTGAAGGTCGGCGAGGAGAGGGAGAGAAGGAGAAGGGGGAGAGGAGGAGAGGGAGAGGAGAGGGAGAGGAGGAGAAAGAGGAGAGGAGGAGAGGGAGGAGTAGAGACGAAGGGGTAGGGGGAGGAAGGAGGATGGAGGGGGGGGGAGGAGATGGGGGAGAAGGGGGAGGAAGGGGGAGAGGGCGGAGAGGAGGATGAAGGGGAGAGGTTGGAGAATATTGGGAGAGGGAGGAGGAAGGAGGGGGAAGGGAAGGAGAAGGAATGAAAGTGAGAGGAGGAGAAGGGGGGGAGGAGGAGGTTGAAAGAGAGAGGAGGAGTGATGGGGGGAGGAGAGGGAGAGAGAGAAGGAGAGGGGGGAGAGGAGGAGAAAGAGGAGGAGGAGAGGGGGAGGAGGAGAAGGGGGAGAGGAGGAGAAAGAGGAGAGGAGGAGAAGGGGGAGAGGAGGAGAAAGAGAGAGGAGGAGAGGGAAAGAAGGAGAGGGAGAGAAGGAGAAGGGGGAGAGGAGGAGAGGGAGAGGAGGAGAAGGGGGAGAGGAGGAGAAAGAGGAGAGGAGAGGGAGAGAAGGAGAAGGGGGAGAGGAGGAGAGGGAGAGGAGGAGAAGGGGGAGAGGAGGAGAAAGAGGAGAGGAGGAGAATGGGTAGAAGAGGTTATTCCTCTTATATAGAAGAGAGAGAGGAGAGGGGAGAGAAGAAGAGCAGAGAAGGAGAGGAGAGATCAGAGGAAAGGGGGGGAGGGGATGGAGAGGCTGTGAAGCTTCATCTATGTCTGTGCGTCACGAGCGTCTGTCTGCGCTTGGCTCGTTAAGCGCTACCTGTGTTGTCCTTTGGCGTCTCGTGAGCTGTCGGTCTCACTTGGAGAGGCGTACGACCATAAGCTCTGTCGCCTGACTTAGCAATGTTAAGACTGAATGGTCGCTTTCGTGCTTCGTACTCTGCCTTTCTCTCGTCCTCTCCTGTCTATTTATCGAGAGCAGTGTCGTTGGAATAGCTTGAGAGGAGGAGGAGAGGGGGATATGACAGAAAGAGGTCGAGGAGTGAGGGAAAAAAGACGGAGAGGGAGAGATGAGAAAGGGGAGAGAGTGGATGAGAGGAGGAAGAGGGGGGTAGGGGAGAGAAATGACCACACTAGTGGAGAGGGAGAGAGGAGAAGGGGGATCACTAGGAGAAGGAGAAGAGTGGGAGGGGTCTGGCTAGGTAATAGGGAGAGAGAAGTGAAAGGGAGAGAGGAGTAGCTAGTTCAAATGTCAAGTATGTATTAGATTCCCCATTCCCCTTCAAGAACTTTATTCATAAATTATTAACCTGGTTATTCTTAATACAACTCAATTAGAATTTTGTATTCTTTTATTTATTTTTTTTCCCCCCTCCCCCCCCTTTTATATTATTTGGCCAATGAATAATTAGGATACAATCCCCACCAATTCCGTTTGAATATACGATTGTCACAAACTGACAATTTAGAAATTGTTTCTTAATTAATATTTGTTTTTTATTTATTTGTAGGTTAGTGATGTCTTTAACATTTATGATAGGTTAAGGTAGGTTTCCAGTATCAGCCATGGGTATTTCCCACGTATTAGCATTTTGTCCATTCTCCCTGTTTTCTTATTTTCTGTAGGATTTGATTATTTTAATATGTTTTAAGAATATATTTAAAAGTTTCCCAATTTACCTATCCTATGTATGTTCAGTATCAAACATGGGCTCTTTCCAAAACGTCACTTATCTGTCGAAGTGTAACTCAATAGTATTTTTACCTGAATGTGCTTGGTTCGGTTAAATTTGGCAGGCCCTCGAAAAGCTTATGGTTATGTCTATGGGAAATTTTAGCTAAATTTTTGTCGACTAAACCTATGAAGATTACATTGCGTTTTTTGGTGGAGTTTATTTTGTACTGGTTGTTATTGATGTCAAATATACCGCCCATTTTTGCTTGAACAAAGTGTGCTTGAGTGTTTGTTATCAATGCATCTTAAGTTGTTCACTGATGTCCAGATCACTATGGGAGAAATGTGATAATCATCGCGTATTGTATCAGATGGCAGTTTTATGCACTATGGTTGATAAATCATTAAATGAAAATATGTCCTTGAATAATAAGATTGAGGCCTAATATAAATATCTTGTGTGGAACACACCGAAATAGTCTCGGTTGTTTGTGATTGATATATGATCTTTAATTTTTTTTGTAAACCGATTGGGTTTCTGCTTTGTATTTAGATTGCTCTCAAAACCAATATGGGTTATCGATTTTTATTTTAGGGGTGGGGGGGTTCTTAATTTGTTATGAAGATTTTATTTTTGTGGTTGACAAACTGATCGAATAGCTGTCGAAAGAAACATTAAAAAAAACTTTAGAAAGGCTGTTAGAAAGATCGCACAAAGTCGAGCAAAATTGTTGTCCACGGTATTAGATAAAATTGTGGTCCAGTATATCTGTAACAACGGTTGTTTCAGTTGGATAACTTTATTTCTAAAAGCATGTTGAGGTTTTAGATTAATAAGTTATTGGTCTCCAGGATAATTCACCAATTAGAATTTGTCTACATCGAATTTTTTACTATTTTTTTTTTCAAGAAACCTAGATAGTACTGGGGGAGTATTGTGGTGATTAGGGGCCGGGGGGGTAATTATTCATGTCGTTGTACTCCCCAGACGTGGAAATTGGGTGAGTTACAATTCCATGGTTTCCACTAGCGGCGGTAAAATAAACTCACAGTAACCCAAGATGTGTTAATGATGATGTGTTTTTTAATATAAAATGCGATTATCAGGTATCTGTCCTTAATATAAATAGCGCAAAGGTGTGGGTTCAATACCGTCTGCTGCTCACCACACCTTAATTTTGTTTGTTTGTCGCGAAGGTTATTGTTTTATTATAGGATAATAGTTTCTACGTCTACTACCTCACCTACTCGTTGTGGTCTGAAAACATCAGTTATGTGCCTTGGCCTGATCGTGTGTTTTGGGTTCTTGTCGTAACGTGGTGAGCAAATTGTTTGTTCATAAGTTTAGTTTGCTCACCTTTTGTTTTGGCGAAAGCAGTTATTAAGATGGTCAGGGTTATGTTGTAGAATTTGTGGTAATTAATATGTGTGTTGTTTGTTAGGCACTAAATGTTTTATAACAGTTTTCCATGTTTTACTAGAATTGTTTACATTATGTTCAAAGATAGGCGAATTTATTTCTGGAAATAATTATGTCTTTGCCGTTTGAAATTTATGACTTATATTACATTTTCCTTTTTTAACTTTATAAAATTGCCTGATGGGTGGAAGGGCGGGGGCTCGAAATCTGTTTCCTTGAAGCGCTTGATGGGAATGTTTCCTATCGGCATGCTCTCTTGATGTCATTTTATCCCAGGGAAGGCTTGGGACGTCCTGTCTGACGTGTCTTGTCACATATGGATGCACAGGCTTTTCTAGCTTGCTTTTAATCACTTCCGTATGGATGGTTAACCAACTGGGTATCCTACATTTGTCTGTTGATAAATATCTAATAGAGTTGTTCTTTAGATTTGAATTTGCTTGCATAGTGTCTGAGGGTCACCTTGTGATGAAGTCAAGATAAATATTGTATACGTGGTCGCGTTGGTTTCTTTATATTACAGCGTCTTCGTAATTAATTTCATAAATTCATTTATCATCCATAGATTACATGAGGAATGTCGGTCCTGTATGGAAGAATATATCTTATAGGGGGGGGGGGGTGGGGGGGGGTGGGGTGGGGGTTGAGCGTAGGTATACGTTCTTATTTCTTCGTAATATGTGTAAACGTGTTGGTGTCTGTGATCCGGTGTGGGTTTTGATTTGATCTCTGTCTTGTGTCGAAGCTTATTTTCTGTATTATCCTTTGCGATATCTATTCTTATACATTGGTTTACTTTTATCATCAGTTAAAGTCACCAAGATAATAAGTGTTTTCTTTTTTTTTATGTGACATATCTCAATTTCTCCTTTTAATCTTTTTCAAGGTATTCAAAAGATTCAGATTTTGCATGGGGATGCCTATAGACGGCGCCAATAATGAAGGAGGGAAGCATGTTGCTTTGTACGGTAACCCAGACATCTTCTACGGCAGTATTATTAACTGTTGTAGTTGATATCCTATTTGACTTAAGGGTATCCCTTACAAATATGCATACTCCACCTCCTCGCCCTGCATCACATCGATAAACTTGATAATTTGGAATGTTGATAAAGTAACTTATCATTTACTGGTGGAGCCATGTTTCACTAACACAGAATATGTCAACATTTCTTTCCTTTACTAACAATACAATTTCTTCAAGGTGACCGAGGAGAGATTGTGCATTGATATGTTCTATTTTTAAGATGTTCTGTGGCCTAATCACTGGCCATGCTGACGGTTTTGCGCGGTCAAACATTATGATCGTTTTTGTACTTGTTTTTGTTTAGAAACACTTTGACATTGTCTGGGAACGCATCTGAGTTTATAAATAGTTCGGGTTTTATGTCTTTGCCCCTAACTGTTACTGTGAAACTTGTACAGTATCTATGTGTCATTTCTGTCATGTGAGCTTTTACACTGGATATATTTTCAAAATTTTCTGAAATAAGTTCTTCTTTATCTTCTTCATTTGTGTCAGGGTGGCAACTTGTGATATACAGATAGATTGTATCGGGATGATCGGCTCCCTTCAACGGTCTGGATGTTTGGCGATCCTCTCTTTCTTTTCTTTTCTGTTTTCTTGAACGCACAGTGGTATAACCCTCTTCATCGGCATTTTGGCAGGATTCTGTCTGCTTACTAATCAACTGTGTAGTTTTTGTGATCTCTGCATAATTATTGATGACCACTGGTGGCACTACTGGAGCAGGGGGGGCGGGGGGGGGGGCAGTAGGAAGGGCAGAGGCACCTTGCATCTGCTGCTGAGCTGTGTCTTCCCAGTGGCGGTTGGGATCGAGTTGTTTGCTTTTTGTTTTGTTTTGTTTTCTCCTAGAGCTTCGTTTAGGTGTAACCTGTGTTGAAGCTTCAGCGCTGGCATTGTCTACCTTTTTGGTTTTCCTGTGGGCGAGCGCTTGGGTGACGCAGGTTTGGGGGAGGCCGGTGTAATTGTGGGGGCGGAGGACTCCTGGCTGGGTGCATTGGAGGCTGTTGAGTCGGCAAGTGCGCGGGGCAGCTGGCTGGCCGCGGGCGGGGAGTGAGGGGAGGGCAACGGGAGGAGAGGATTGCTGGTCATGGGCACAGGCGTGGGGAGCGAGGAGGTGGGGGTGTTTGTGATTGCCTTACTTGGGATGGAGGTAGAGGGCGTTATGATAGGGGGAGGAGATGCAAAGGGGAAGGTTTGGTAGGTGCTCTGATCGTGGGTGGGGGATGGGGGATCGGATGGGAATCGTTGTGGGGGGATTGGTTGAGGGGTGAGGGATGCATCCTCGGCAAGTTCACGCTGGTGATGACACATCGCACATTGCCCCATAATTGTCTTGATGGCCAACTGCTGTTCTGAGAACATTCCGATCAGCAGGTCTATTTTGTTTTCCATCATATTATGACCTGTGTGAGATGGCTCATGGTGGGTCTGTGTTCTTTGGTCTTTACACTTATGAAAGAATTTCACAAAAGAAGTTGAAATACCTGAATTTTTAGGAGGTGGCGACCAGTCTGTGGGGGGGCTGTCCGTTGTTGTTGTTGCAAATTTTACGTTTTCATTTTTGAGGCACTGATCAATCATGGTGTTTATGATGATGTTTGTCATCCTTTTAAAATCCCGAGTCGTGTTCCTGGGTTTTCTACCGTCGGATAGATTGATAACAATGTCATGGGCTTGTTAAATTTTCACCGGTCATATAGTTTCCAAATTCGGGTTCACAGATGAACAGCCTTGCCCTTTGACCTTTTTGTTTGTTTGAAATATTATGGCACTGCCGGCTTAAATGCACTGCTTTTCTGTTTACTCTTCATAAAGAATTTTGTTTTTAATGTTTTCACTGTTAACACTGTTGGGGTTGCTTTGGGTGCTAGGGTGCCCCTTACCTGGAAGGGGGGCAGCCCTTTGGCCTGGCTGCCGTGGGGGGTGCCATTCTCCTGGGCGAGGAGGCAGTTTACCATGCAGCCTGGGGCTCATCTCCCAGGGTGAGGTCCGGTACCCTGGGAAGGGGCAACATTTCCTGGGCAAAGGGTCCCCTTTCACTCTGGGGATAAGAGCTCGTGCTAGCTGCCCGAGGAAGCACCAGGGAGGCCCCCTGGTCGGCCCCCTCAAACCCGGGGGGAGGGGTCAGAGTTTCCTCTGACACTGCGGGACCATGAGAAGGCATGGTTTGCTGAGTTGTAAAGCTGCGGCGGAGAGGAGGCAAAAACACGTCCGATCACCACGGCGGCTAGGCTCAGAGAGGGAGAGGAGGAGAAGGGGGAGAGGAGAAGAAGGAGAGGAGGGAGAAGAGGAGAGGGGGAGGAGGAGAAGGAGAGGAGGAGAAGGGGGAGAGGAGGAGAAGGGGGGGAGGAGAGGGAGAGGAGGGGAGGGAGAGAAAGAGAGGGAGAGAGCAGGAGAAGGGGGAGAGAAGGAGAGGGAGAGAGGAGGAGAGGGAGAGGAGGAAAAGGAGGAGAGGAGGAGAGGGAGAGGAGGAGAGGGGGAAGAGGAGAGGGAGAGGATGAGAGAGAGAGGAAGAGAGGGAGAGGAGGAGAAGAGGGAGGGGAGGAGGAGAGGGAGAGGAGGAAGGGAGAAGAGAAGAGGGAGAAGAGGAGAGGAAGAGGAGGTGAGGGAGAGGGGGAGAAGGGGGAGAGAAGAGGGAGAGGGAGAAGAGGAGAGGGAGAAAAGGTAGGTGGGGGGTATATAGTGATGCTCAGACGGTGGGGGACGGATGGAGAGGAGGAGAGGATGAGGAGGAGAGGGAGAGGAGGAAAAGGAGAGGAGGAGAGAGAGAGGAAGAGAGGGAGAGGAAGAGAAGAAGGAGAGGAGAGGGAGAACAGGAGAGGGGGAGGAGGGCAGGGATAGGAGGAGAGGGAGAAGAGGAGAGGGAGAGGAGGAAAGGAAGAAGAGGAGAGGGAGGAGAGGAGAGGGAGAAGAGGTTAGGGAGGAGAGGAGAGGGAGAGGAGGAGAGGGAGAGAATAGCGAGAGGGGGAGAGGGAGAGGAGGGAATGTAGAGGAGGATAGGGAGAAAAGGGAGGTG
>NW_028234422.1:30709383-30711883 GCF_977035675.1 Penaeus japonicus | reverse complement strand
CCTCATTCTTCCTCTGACATCCCTAAGAGGTCAGGTCACAACCATGATATAACAATGCGAGCTATTTTTGGCATGGTATGAGTAGAGGCTTTGGTTGATTATAAACTAATAACTTCATGTTATATGATTGTTCTTTCTAACTATTTCAGAAAGTTTGTCACCTTTTGTGGAAAGCATTATGGTCTCCCGTTATTATCTTTTTGTCGTTTAGGTAACACCATACAGTACGTAGACTAATATACAAATTGACTTTTGTTATCGAAATTATGATCCAGATTATATATATATATATACATATATATATATATATATATATATATATATATATATATATATATATATATGTGTGTGTGTGTGTGTGTGTGTGTGTGTGTGTGTGTGTGTGTGTTTGTGTTCGTAGTGTGTGTACGTAAATAGGACACGTTTTTTTCTGACTCTCTGATATTATAAATCCCTTAATTCATTGGCAGCAACAATCACCAATAATTTCCATACTTATTCTACATGAATTCTAACCTTAAAGAGATTATGAGATTAGTAAAGCTATCCACGTCAAAAATCAGCTGATGTTTCTCCGCTCCTTGATCTACCACAAAGAACCATGTTTCGGGAGGGTGATGCTCAAGCAGCGTATAATTAAGCTGAATCCAGATAAAATCTCAAATTTAACAAAAGAACAAATACCTATGGAAGTATTCTAGATTCGTTTTTTTTTTCTAAGGTCCATTGTTATATACACTGTATAAAGGTATACGGTACGGTGCCGTTCTTCATAAATCAATAATGGCATTAATGAGCGCTTTTATTCACACCGAGTATTTCAAAACGTTATTCAATACCCCCCCCCTCTTCAACACAAGATGGCATTCTGTCATACCGTGGACCACCAATTACTATAATCTAAAAATATGATCGTTCATTCTACCTCACATCAAATCAGATCTATCTTAACCCAACTTAATTGATTATTTAGTCTCTTCTACCCACTGACGATGACGGGGAGGTACACATTTCACTATGTTTTTTTCATTGCTTTCTATTTCCACATAGATGTTTCCACTAATGTCTAATCACCAAAGAGTCAATTAGTAGACCTGAACCCAAACCTTTCCTTGAACTTAAGGAGGAAAAATATTTATTTATATTACTGTTACCATAGTTACTGGCGTTATTATTAGTACC
Source organism: Penaeus japonicus (assembly GCF_977035675.1). NCBI lineage: Eukaryota > Metazoa > Arthropoda > Malacostraca > Decapoda > Penaeidae > Penaeus > Penaeus japonicus. The sequence continues at coordinate 30,710,701 of NW_028234422.1, read as the reverse complement.
ATCATCCTCAGTGTAATAACTATGATAACTATATTGATATTAGTAATATCTATATGTAGTAATATTTGATAGTAATATCTAATAGTAATATTTAATAGTAATATCTAATAGTAATATTTAATAGTAATATTTAATAATAATATTTAATAGTAATGTTTAATAGTAATGTTTAATAGTAATATTTAATAGTAATATTCAATAGTAATATTTAATAATAATATTTAATAGTAATATTTGATAGTAATATCTAATAGTAATACTTAATAGTAATATTTAATAGTAATGTTAAATAGTAATATTTAATAGTAATATTCAATAGTAATATTTAATAGTAATATTTAATAGTAATATTTGATAGTAATATTTAATAGTGATATATTATGATAGTATCGTTTTTTCTCGCGAAAATTCAAGGGAAGGGGTAATCAGGTGAGGTCAGGTTAGGTCTGCGAATTGACTCTTTAGTAACTAAACATATGTAATAAAATGATAAACAAAACACACTCGACAATGCCTACCAGTCACTCCTATCGACAATGGTTTTATTTGCTAAGTTATGCATTTGTTCCCTCCAGCCTTCTTGTTTTTCTTTTTTGTAAGACCACTAATTTCCTTCATTTGCTCTCTCCTTCTCATCCTTTCCGTGCATTCTTCCATTAGCCTACTTTTAGCCAGTTCCACTTAAATCAAAGGAAAGTATATCGTATTAAAAAAAAATCTCATAACCTTCACCGAAGCTAAAAGAGACAGATAATATAGCTGAAGAGTTAAATACCACTCTTAGTTAACTGTCCTGTTGAGTATTAATTGTCCTCCCCACGTGTCATATAATACTTTTTAAACATTATCTATTTACGTATGCTGGAACCTTGACCATAATTCAACCAAAGATGTTATTAACTCAACGCAACCTGTATAATACAAGGACTTAGTGTAAAGTTTAATTAATCTATGAAGAAGGCTGGTTAAAAGAAAGCCCATTTAAGCCAGGCTTTAGCCGATCAGCTGTTCTGCCTTCTACACTAACCGTCAAATCTTTTATATATGCTTTATCCCACGACTTCGTAATCTAATTGATAAAGATGTAAGTGTCTATAACTCTACATAGAAGATAGAAAACATATACCAAAAAAGAAAGATTAATATAGAGAAGAAAAAAGAAGTTTTAAGATGAAAATACAAAGTGGGAGGAGAGAAAACACAGGTGAGGGAGAGGGAAAGGGTGAGGGAGAGGGAGAGGGAGAGGGAGAGGGAGAGGGAGAGGGAGAGGGAGAGGGAGAGGGAGAGGGAGAGGGAGAGGGAGAGGAATAGTTAGAGG
>NW_028234422.1:30684383-30689383 GCF_977035675.1 Penaeus japonicus | reverse complement strand
TTATCATGATGATGATGTCTTATTATCATCATATCTTATTATCATTATTGTTATCATAACTTTTGTTGTGATAAGCATTGAAATGAACCTCAGCTTTGTTGCTGTCATCTAGTCATTGTTATCATCTTCATTATCACATCATCATGACCATTAATTTTATCATCTACGTATCAGCATCAATATCCAATACATCATCACAATCATGACGTCAGTCTTCCTTCTCGATTGTGTTATTAAAAGTTTTCAAAACATTATTATTATTTTTCTTTTTACCTTTTTATAGGTCCTATAGGGAGTGGAGTGCTAAGACTCCTATGACATAAGCATTTTTTTTTTACCGATTATGTGATACTGAGTTTCTAAAACTATATGAATAGTAACCCAGGTATAGGACATTAGTACAGAACAGTTAAAAATCATAATAGAAATACAATATAACAAAGACATTCACTGTGTACCGGTAAAATTAATAATAACCTTCAGAAAAGGAAGTGTAAGAACCGAAGAGTGTGCTTAAAAAAGGGAATTACATTACACTGACACTGGGTGTATTAAAGGGAACTTCGTTTTATCAAGCCAGCCCCCCCCCCACCGAATGACACGAGCCACGTATATCTCATTTGTCTATCTCTTTCGTATATCTCATTCGTATATCACATTCGTATATCTTATTCGTATATCTTATTCGTCTATCTCATTCGTCTATCTTATTCGTATATCTCATTCGTCTATCTCATGTGTATATCTCATGCGTCTATCTCTTTCGTATATCTCATTCGTCTATCTCATTCATCTATCTCATTCGTATATCTCATTCGTTTGTCTCATTCGTATATCTCATTCGGGCTTAGTTCGTTGTCTGATAGATTGTGACTTGGTTTGAGAAAAGAATGATACTTTTTTAATTTTTGTAGGCATTGGTTTTAGTTGTCTAGTCACATGTAAAAGTACGAATTATTTCTCTCTCTTGTAATAGGTTGAGACTCATTACTAATTACCATGAACTGTCTATGTAACTCATGAAATATATCATATGTTTTAAACTAAATAACCCAGGTAAAGTCTAAACGCCACTAAATTGTATTGCTGGCATACAGATACGCTTCTCACCAGTACATGGATACACGTGACAAAAGCTATCTATTTAAGCCATGGAACTAAATCCGCATGCAGTTACTGTACATTTCCACACACATTTCCTCATACACTCGTATGTTTCGCATGACACATGCATCCAAAAGCGCAGTCCACGATATGGTCTCAAGAGAAAGTAAACTTTTTTTTTTTTTTTTTGAGATCTTAAGACCTCAAAGGTGTCTAGGTTCCCACGCTTTGAAGATAAACAAGGTTGAATATTTTTCCGATAGTGGAGAGCAGGTCCGTGTAAGTGTCCTATAAAGCTTTATCACGGCGATTTCAAGATGCGATGACGCCCTGCACGATTCTGCAACACGTATAGACGACACCGTTGCAAAACGATGGTATGGATACTTGAGGAAATTTGATCTATTTGCAGAGGTGGGAGCGAGATTCATTCATCACGATTTCAAATTCTTTTTTTTTTTTCTTTTTTTCTTTTTTGTATGAAAGAAATCCGTCTTCAGAATTTCATGGCATATGAGATGCTTACACGGTTCCTATAACTAATGAACATGTTCTTACAGTTGGTTTATATTTAGAGTAAATGTATATATAAAAGATATACATATATGTATATATGCGTACATGTACAGTATGTATTCTTTCTGAGTTCGCAGTTCCGTATAATAAGGAGTTCGATCTGACACACACGCATTCACATGTCGCCTCGGTCAGATGCACTGAAGACGCCTTCAGTGTCCACTGTCCTCCTGCCAAAAGCTTCGTTATGATCCTGGCACGGATAGCTTATCAGTTGCTCTTCTTGCTCAAGGGCACTGCAGATGCAGTTCAACTTCTTATCCAGGTCTCATACACACACACACACACACACACACATACACACACACACATATATATATATATATATATATATATATATATATATATATATATATATATATATATATATATATATATATATGTATGTATGTATATATCATCATAGACGGATGGGTCGAGTACGACCCGCCGTGGCCCCCCGGGTGATAAGATCACGCCATTCAACTCTGTTGTTCGCTAGGTGAACGGCCGTTTGGAAACTTCCACACAGCACCTTGATGTCGTCAGAGTACCGGGTTTTGGGTCTTCCACGGCCTCTGGGCCCGTAAACTGCACCTGTCAGGAGGTCTCGATCTAGTCCGTTGGATCTCAGTATGTGCCCGACAAAACTCATTTTTCTTTCTTTGATGGTGTCCAGTAGCCTATTGTCACAATTGAAACGCCGTAGAACTTCTTCGTTTGTTGTTTTTGTTGTCCAACTGATACGCAGAACCCTGCGGTAACACCAAAGTTCGAAACTCTTTATTCTTTTGATGTCTGATTCTTTTAACACCCAGCATTCTGCTCCGTATGTTGCAATTGATAGCACTAAAGATGAAAGCAAGCGTTTTTTTGTTGTATGGGATATGTTCTTGTCTTTCCAAATCTGTGTGAGTGATACAGTAGCATTCCTTGCAATTGTTAATCTTCGTTTGATTTCTGGTGTATCATCATAATTGTTGGTGAAAACTGCACCGAGGTATGTAAATTGGTTTACGTTTTCTACTTTTTCACCATTGATCCAAATGTGTTGATTTACTTCGTCCACTGTTTGGCGTCTTAGAACCTTCAGAACCTTCGTTTTCTTAGCGTTTAGATATAGTCCAGCCTTTTCACTTTCAATTTTGACTCTTTCCACTAGATCTTGGAGTTTTGTTAAAGAGTTTGCAATCAACACCACATCATCAGCGTATCTCAGATTTGTTATAGTTCTTCCACCAACTGAGATGTCTCCTTCGTATTCTTCAAGGGCATTTATCATAATGGATTCTGAATAAATATTGAACAGATGTGGTGATAAGATACAACCTTGTCGGACACCTTGATCAACGCCTTGGTAGCCTTTTGTTCATCATACATTGCTTTTATTAACATTATAATGTGATCAGGGAAACCCATTTCTTTCATGTTATTCCATAATACATCATGGCTAACCATGTCAAATGCCTTGGTATAGTCGATAAAACATAGGTAGAGATCTTTGGAATGTTCCCTGTTCTTTTCGATCACCATTTTTAGGTTTAAAATTTGATTTCGTGTGCCTGTTCCTGGTTTAAATCCACCTTGTTTTTTCTGCAATTTCAACTTTCAATTTGGGTTTCATGCGATAAGCTACGATTTTCAGGAGGATCTTACTGCTGTGGCTGATTAGAGCTATGGTTCGGTTATTACAGCATTGTAAAGTGTCACCTTTTTTGGGAATGGGACAGAAAATCGAGTTTAGCCAGTCAACAGGCCACTCTATCTCACTCCAAATCTTTGAGATGAGTTTGTGAAAGAACTTTTCACCATTTTCTCCTGCATTTCTAATCAATTCAGCTGTAATTTCGTCAATTCCAGGACTTTTTCCAAGTTTGAGGGTTTTGATGGCTTCTTGAACTTCGCTGAGAAGCGGTGCTGGTTCCGGATTTCTGTGATGTGAAGTAAGAAAAGCTACATTTGCATTTGGATTGACATCACTTTTGGCATAGAGTTTGCTACAGTATTCCTTCCATCTTTTCTTGATTTGTTCGCCATCGCAGAGAATTATACCATCATCATTCTTTACAGTGTCCACTGTTGGTTTGAATTTCTTTGTGATGTTCTTTACGCCTTGGTAAAGGTCCTTTGTTGAATTTGTAATGTGATTTTCTTCAACCTTTTTGCATTGTTCTTTAATGTAGTTCTCTTTGTCTTTTCTCATCATTCTTTGAATTTTGGCATTCTGTTTTTTATAAAGAACTGTATCAACAGGTGTGTTTATTCCCTTTACCTTCATCTTCCTTCTATTCTCGACTTCTTGGATTGTTTCATCTGTTATCCATTCTGTGTTCTTTTTCTTCAGGTTAGCGAGTTTTTCCTTTGCTGTGTTGACAAGATTTTTTTTACCTTCCCATAATTCGTTAGGAGTTTTTTCTTCTAGGTCACAGCTTAATAGTGATTCAAATCTGTTGTTTACTTCAATTCTATAATCATCAGTTAACGTATTGTAGTCCAATTTTATTAGGTGAGGTGATTGTTGTATTTTTAAAAATCTAAACTTGATCTCTGCTGTTAGCACTTGGTCTAGTTTTAGCGTCTTTTACGCAATTTATCCACTTATGACTGAAACAAATGAAGTCAATTTGGTTTTTAGTTTTTCGGTCAGGAGAAATCCATGTGTATAAGTGTCTAGGATGGTGTTGAAACATGGTGTTCGCAATGATCAAGTTATTGGAGTCACAGAATTCTATGAATTTTTCACCTCTTTCGTTTCGCTCACCGAGGCCATATCTACCACATGATGGGTTGGTTCTGTCTTGTTGTTGTCCAACTTTAGCGTTCATGTCTCCCATAATGATTTTTATATCACGGTTTGGGACTGAGTCGATGGTTTCCTGTAAGGCATTGTAAAAGGAATCAATCTCTTCGTCACTTGCCAAGCTGGTGGGGGCATAGCACTGAATGATAGTAAGATTATGGGGTTTAGCTTGAAGTCTTGCTTTGATGATTCTGTCATTTACAGGACTGTAACCAATAAGAGCATTCTGTGCTTCTTTAGTTAAAATAATGGCTACTCCATGGCTATAGTTTTCTTCATTTCCAGAGAAAAGCACAAGTTCACTTCCTTGTGCTCTAAAGCTGCCTTGCCCATTCCAGTTAGTTTCAGAGATGCCTAAGAGTTGGATGTTGCAACTTTTCATTTCGTTGCATACGGTGTTAAGCTTTCCATATTCTTTCATTTTTCTAACATTCCATGTTCCAATCTTGAATTTGTTTCCGAGTTGAATGTTGTTACGCAGTGGGTGTTTTCCAGTATCTCGCTCTCCAACCTCAGCCAGGTCAACCACTTAGGGACGCGC
>NW_028234422.1:30674383-30676883 GCF_977035675.1 Penaeus japonicus | reverse complement strand
TTCTACCCAGACTGAGTCACCACAAATCCTTGCCCTTCGTGAGGCCGTTTCCAACTTGACGGCACGATGCGCAGCAGTCACAGCACGTTTTGATGCTATTGAGTCTCACATCGAAGGTCTGGCAGCCCAGCAAGCTACCACTGAGCGCACCCTCGCCACACTCGTCGACTCCAACCAAACCATCATTGCAACTGTTACCACCTTCTCCGAGAAAATGGAATACCTCGCTGCTGGTTACGAAAGAATTTGTGACCATCTTTTCAAGAAGCTACCACGAATCACACCTCAGAGTGATACTGCCTCAACGTCATCGTCCCCACCAGTCTCCTGTACACCTAGACACGAACTTCACTAGCAGGATGCAGGTTCACATTATCTCCTGGAACGCCTGTGGAATGAGGACTTACTCAAAGCTTGCTTCACTTAAAACATACATAGGTCACCACCATCCACATGTTATATTCATACAAGAAGCTTTTGTAGGTGGCCACATGCCCGGGGAAGATGCCCCTCCACTCCCAGGCTACATCCCTTATGTCCATTACGCCAGAAACGGCCTCGTGAGCTACATTCATTCCTCAATAACCCATATACTCCTGCGCTACTCTACTGATAACGACATGACATTCCAGCTCTTTGAAGTCACTGTGGGTGATGGGAAGCTGCGGCTCTGCAACGTCTACTCTGCACCTGGAAGGATCAACCTCCCTACTCTCCCTACTGCTCCTTCTCATGGCATAGTTTATATGGGTGACTTTAATGCCCGCCACCCTGCCTTAGGTGATCTCTCCCCCACGCCGAACCGTAGTGGATTGCCTCTCCTTGAATATATCCGTCGCCACCACCTCACTCACTGGCCCACTGGGGGCGCCACACACATCCGAGGAGGCACGCTTGACCACATCATCACTTCCGGCTTGGTGGTGTCGCAAGTCAAGTGTTTCTCCATCCAGGCTCTCTTCTCTGACCACATCGCTCTTGGCCTTCAGTATACACTGCCAGTTGGACCTTCCCTTCCTCAGACTCGCCTCCGCATCACTATCCCTCCGAAGTACTGCCCCAACTATGTCTCCTACATCTCCAGTCTTCTATCAACATTTGATTTCCAGTCACCAGACAGACTATACTCCTCCTTGGTTGACTCTACACACAACTTTTACACCTTTTATGTGACACGACCACATGTAAAACGACATCTTGAGACCCAGGCCTGGACGCTGGATCAACGTATTCTTCTGGCAGAAAGGAAGACAGTGGAAGATGGACGTGCTTTCCAGCGGCAACCAACACCTGCTCTCCTCCACCAGTACCAGGCGTCCAGAGATGATCTCGTTGGTCTTCAGCAGTGTGTTCATACTGAGTCTTGGAGGAAGTATACTGATAGCATAAATCATCAGACCAGTGTCGGCTCCATGTGGCATTTGATTAACAGAGTCATCAAGAGGAAACCCCCAAGCGCTTTCCACCATAGCCCCACCCAATATGCACAGGACTTGATAAATACCTGGTCTGAGCAGGCACAGGCATGCAATCTTCCCATTCATATTCAAGAGGCTCTCTCCACTCACAGGAACACTCGCAGTTTGCGCCTAATGACTGCATTACTACGAGCGGATGAAGAAGACAACTTGCTTATCACGGAAGACGAACTGCGCCGTGCTCTCGCCAGGGGTAAGTCAACGGCACCCGGGGATGATGGTGTCACCTACCAAGTCCTCCGCCTCCTCGTCAAAGTCCCTGGTAATCCTTTGCTGCAGTTGTACAATCTTTGCTTCATCAGGGGTTATGTGCCCCTTGCGTGGACTTCAAGTACTGTTGTGCCCATCCCCAAGCCTGGTACAAACAAGTTCAGGCCAATCTCATTGACCTCCTGTTTCTGTAAAGTGCTTGAGCGTATATTCCTCACCCGCCTCATGTTCCGACTCCAAGACAAGTTATCTCCGCGGCTGTATGGTTTCCTGCCACAGAGAAGTACCCACCACTGCCTGATGGACCTGTACGCCCGCCTCTCCCGCACCAGTGTGGTAGCATTTCTTGACCTCAAGAGTGCCTTTGACATTGCCAACAGAGAGGTTATTCTTGACCAGCTAGTTGATTTTGGTGTCCAAGGAAATCTTCTTCAGTGGATCCGTGGTTATCTCAGCAACAGGACCTCACGTGTGATTTTTAAAGGCGCATGTAGTGAGTACAAGGAGTTCGAACTTGGTACTCCACAGGGAGGGGTTTTAAGTCCCTTCTTATTCAATGTACTGATGCACCGCTTGCTGACTCTTCTTCCCGAAACTCTCGGCACAACTGTCACCTGCTACGCCGATGACATTTGTGTACATTCCACCTCTGCTGCCGATCTTCAGCGCTTCCTTCAATCGTTCTATGAGTCGTCCTCCGCCTGCGGCCTTGTCCTCTCCCCAGATAAGAGTAGAGTGTTCTATCTCCCCGGGGCCCCAGAACACTTCCTGTATTCACTGTGGGACACAGTGTTTGTCCCACCTTGCACACA
>NW_028234422.1:30654383-30661883 GCF_977035675.1 Penaeus japonicus | reverse complement strand
AATGCAGCAACACACCCACATTTCCACACACATATATATAATATATAAAATATATATATATATATATCTATATATATAAATATATATATATATATAATGATTATATATATATATCTATATATGCGTGTGTGTGTGGGTGTGTGTGTGTGTGTGTGTGTGTGTGTGTGTGTGTGTAATTTATATATTATTCTAATAATATAGATATATTAAATATATATATATATAATTTAGCTTATATATATATATATAAATTATTTATATATATATGCCATATAATAAATACTATATATATATATCTATATAATATAATATATATATATATATATATATATAGATATGATTCTTGTGTGTGTGTCGTGTGCCGTGTGCTGTGTCGTGTTTATAAATATATATATATATATATATATAATAGATATATATAGATATACTGCTATATATATATATATATAGCATATATACCTATATATATACAATATCACTATATTATATATATACTGCATATATAAGATAGTATATAAATATAGACTATATATATAACATAATCATATATGCCTTCGTTTTCTCTGTCTCCCTCTAATCATTGCATCTCTTCATTTTTAGATCTCTCTCTCTTCTCAAAAATCGCGTCTTGTATCCTGATCTTCTCTATAACACCATCTCAAATAATTACTCCCCTATTCCATCTATCGACATCTCTTATCTTCTCTGTAAACACACACAGACGTTTCTTCACATTAAATCAAGTGAGGCTTTTCTTCCACCTTTGCCCTAGTTTCCATCTCTTTTGTATTACGGTTACGCGGCGCGCTCGGCTGACCTCCCCCCTCATTTCCATATACGTCATGTTAAATGCATCAGTGTCATTGCGAATGCTAATACAAATTATGTGAGGAATGATGTGGCAAGGCGATAGTTTCTGAAGGTCATTTGGAGATTATATCTCGTTTATTAATATGCCATTTCATGAATGCTTGACCCTGCGCAAGCTTTCTCCCTCGATCCATGAATACTGCACTCTATTGACGTTATGGGGGCAGACGTTGCAACCAATCACGCATCCTAATGATAAGCCGCAATAAGTGGGCGTCAACAAGGTGTGGTATGAATAATAGACGCAAAGGTAATGACTCATGCATGGTAGGCATTCTAAACTAAATGTTATTTGTCCCTCAGCCGTATATAACAAGGGATCGGGACCAGCGCCACATTGCCAGAGAGGGTCTTTTTCTCTAAAGAGGAAAAGGGAGATCACAGGCCGTTAATTTATTTAAATGGTATTTTACATCATACTTCCATTGACCATTTGTGGTAAATGTGTGGGTGTGTTGTCTGTGCGTGTGTAATGTGTGTGTATGTGTGTCCTCTGTGTGTTGTGGTGTGTGTGTTTGTGCGGTATGTTTTTTTACGTGGAATGCTGTTATTTATCACGGTGTATAGTATACGGTGTATGGCTAGTGAGGGAGGTATAGAAGCAGGTATAGAGGAGGAGGGTAGTTTTAGCAAGCCAGTAGGACTAAAAAAACAAGACCTATCAAAGGGCCGAAGAATGACTTCCAGAAACACCAACGATGACTAACAAAAGGCTGATGACTCTCGAGAAAACCCAAGTGGGCCACAAAAGCCAAACTGGGAAAAGACAATCCTTATCCCTTCATGAGTAACAATACACGGAAATGCACAGTTTGTACGATGATCAGATAACGGGCGGCCAAGTGGGGGACCAGTGCTCAGGCTTTATGGCGGAACGGATCACATCGCCCATGAAGGAAGAGACCATAGACCCCATTGCGGAAGAGAAAAAAAAAAGGAAAAAACAAGTTAACACACGAAACGGGAAGGATGAATAGAAGTTAACGAGGTCAGAAATGCGTCCTGGACATAGGAAAAGGAAGAACAGAAGGAAGGAAGGATGCAAGAACGGAGAAAATGTCTTTGTCAGGATGTTACACTCAATACGAGCAATAGAGAATTCAGACAAAAGTCTATTACACAGACTCAACGCTTCACATTCGAATAAAGTACAACATGAAGGAACATCTAGAAAACGTGATTAGAAAAAAAATAATACAGCTACATGATAAATGATATACAAATGATTCGCTAAACCTAAGTACTAAGAACAAAATACATCGATGCCAACAACAAAGGTGAGACTTTAGCGAGTATATTAAAAAAAGAAGTGTGACGACAGATGTAAACTTCTCAGGCAAGGGATTAATAATCGACGGATACACTGCCTTAAAAATAACATATGCGGATCACACTCTCATGATGGCAGGTTTAGAAGGATACGTAGAATTACTTTGAAAAGAGGTAGTCGAAGGTAGTAAATATAAGGTGTAAATTGCTGAAGAGACTTTATGTATGGTCGTGAGTAAATGAGACAGCCCCGAAGTATTGATTGATATATTGATTCATTATATATATATATGATATATATATAATATATAGTTATATCATACATATATATATAAATTATACTTATTATATATATATATATATGATATATATATACTATATATATATATATATTATATACTAATTGATTATATGTAGATTATATATTGGCAACTTAACTCAAAACCAAAAAACCTTCTTATAACATTTTGAACCATGTTGATAAAGGCATGTTGGGCTAAAGGAAGAAAATTGCGTAAAGGAAAAAAAAAATCCATTCAACGTTTAAAAAATGAGGTTTAAAGTGATGCGTTTGCTATTTTTTTCTCTTTTCTCCGCAAAACTGAACAATAACTATGTGACGTTAAATAAGCAAAAGGTGGCCATCGAAGTTTTTACGGAGGATGATAGAGGTGTCGAGAAAAGGGTTGGCCAATGAAACAGGATAATAGTCAACTGGTCACTGTGGTGGAAGGAATCTATATGGGCTTTTATTGTCCATGTCGAATGGGTGCTAAATGAGATCAGTCACGTATGGAGCATAACTAGAAGCAACTTACTAAGGTCTGGTTTTTGCCCGCGGCGATTGCTAAGAAAGGATTTCAAGGACGGAGGATGTTCTGCAAAGGAGGAATTCCCCCTTAGGGGAAATGGGAACTATACTAGACTGTTGTCAGTAATTGGAAACTGGCGCAGTTAGTTGGGACGGGCGAAGGAAAAAGAACTTGACTTGGAGAAAAGCAAAGGCAGACAGGGAGTTGCTGGAGAGACCATGATGATCGCCTAGGTTCGCTCTCTCTCTCTCTCCTCTTTCTCTCTCTTCTCCTCTCTCTGGGCATCTCTCTCTCTCTCTCCGTCTCTCACCGGCACCCTCTCTTCTCCCCACCTCGAACACTCAACATCAGGATCACATCTCTCCGCTACACTCTCCTCTCGCAATCTCCCGCTTCTTCTCATCTCTCTCTTCGTCAACTCTCGACACTATCCACATATCTCTCTACTACTCTTCCCATTCGACTCTTCTGTCTCTCGTTCTCTGCCAACAATTCTCCTCATCTCTCTCTCATCGCCTTTTCATGTCTCTCTCCTCTCCGTCTCTCTCTCTCATCTCTCCCTCTCTCTCCCGCCTTTCCCAGGCTCCCTTATCTCTCGTCTCTCTCTCTCTCTCATCTCCTCCGTCTCCAGACAATCTCTTCTCCGTTCTCTCTTCTCCTCTCGCTCTATCTCTCTTCTCGTCTTTCTGTTCTCGTCTCTCTCTCTCATCTTTCCCGGTCCCTCCTCCTCCTTCCTCTCTTCCCCCTCCTTTCTCCTATCGCTCATCCCCCTCTCTTCTCTCTCTTTCTTTTCTTCGCTCTCTCTCTCTTCTTTCCTCTCTCTCTCTCTCTCTCTCTCTCTCTCTCTCCTCTCTCTCTCGTCTCCATCCGCTCTCCATCTCTACTCTCGTCCGATTCTCTCTCTCTCATCGCTCTGTCTCTCATCATCTCCTCTCTTCGTCGTGTCTTCTCCCCTGCGCTCTCTCTCTCTATCATTCCGCTTTCTCTCTCCCTCGTTCTCATCTCTCTCTCTCCTTCTCCATCTCTCTCCTTCTCTCCCTCTCTCATCACTTCACCTCACTCTCAACACTCGACGCACCACCACACAATACCAAATATCACACTTACACACACATACAAACACACTATAACAGACAAAACTTCGCACAAAAAGGTAACACACAGTCAGTAGATAGATAGATCAAATCACCGAAAAAACACAAACACAGTAAAGTGCACATACAGCATTAATAAAATACTGCCACAAAAATGAAAGGAAAAACTCATTTTGTGGCAGTGTTTTATTAATAGATAGATAAAAAAAGAAAAAAATATATGTATATATACATATATATAACTTTGTACACATTTATGAATATCTATTTGTGAGGTACGTGATAGTAGGTTCAAATCTAAGAATCAACAATACGTTCGTAGCCACAGTTATTCACTTAAACTTTTCGGTCTATGTCTCATCTTTGGATCATTATCTTCTTACTATTTTAAAACTCCTCATGAAACTTCAACCCCTCCCCCCCCCCCCAACCCTCATCCCCATCCTACCTGCCCCCTTTTACAACCCCCTACTCTATGTGCCTCCCCACACAGCCAACCCCCGTGCCAAGTAAATGGAGAGTGAGAGAAAAAAAAAATCCTTTTTTTCATTAACCCTATAATTACCTTTCCGAGATAAAAGTTTTTGTTTTATAATACCCGCTCCTATTAACGCCAAGTGAAGTGTTGCTAGAGGGGAGGGAGGGAGAGAGAGAGAGAGAGAGAGAGACGGGGAGAGACAGAGGGCAGGGGGAGGAAAGAATAAAAACGGTGAGAGAGAGAGACAGAGAGAGAAAGAGAGAGAATATATGAGTGAGAGAAAAGAAAGTGAGAGAAAGAGAAGTAATGGATGAAAGATTAGAGAAGAGGATGACAAGAGAGAGTGAAGAAATAGGTGAGAGACAGAAGAGGGAGAGAGAGGATGTGAAGAGAGAAGGAAAAAGGAGAGGAAAATAAAAATAAATGAAGGAGAATTAACAACAAGAAAAGGCAAGACTAGGGAGAATGTTATCCAAGAAAAGAAAAAAATGAAGAAAAGAGAAAAAGTAAGAATAAGAAATAATCAACCCAAAGAAACAAAAAAGAAACAAGAAACTTTTGTCATTTTCATTTCTATCGTTCACCTATATTATGCATTTATTTAATTTATAACCTCATTCACTGGCATCATTATTTAATTTATCCTCACTTGTTGACATCATTTTTTTTCATTTACCTCATTTAGACATATCATTTATTTCATTTATCCTCAGTTATTGACATCAATTTTTTTTCTTTATATCCTCATGTATTGAAATCATTTTTTTTCATTCTTTCTTCTTCCATTTTAATCTCGAATTTTAAAAATCGGTCAAAACCAACCGGTAATAACTAATCAACTTGATAGATAAATAGATAATAATAGATAGATAGAGAGAAAATATATATATATATATATAATATATATATATAATATAAATATATAAGAGAGTGTGATGATAGAGAAGAGAAGAAGAGATTGATATATATGTTAGATATGGTTAGTTAATAGAGAGATTAGTAATGAGGGATTATGAGAATAATGTGTAAGATATAGTGAGATAGCAGAGTGTAGGATTATGTTTGTTGATTTTTATTAAAATATGTATGTTGATTTTGAGTAAGATAGATAGTATAGAGTAAAGAAAGAGTAGAGATTGTGGCGAGTATAAGGGTTATGTCGGAGCAACGGAGCAAAATACTTTCTTTAGATCTAAATAAGTATCCCTTATATTTTTCGTTATTTTTGTTTCATATTGCTATTTTTTATTATATTGTTATGTTCACTATATTTCGTATTAAAACCGATCTACTCAATCTAACGTGTCCTCTTCTTTTCTTTCTCTCTAATTTCTCCCTCTATCGATATTCTTTCTTCTTCTTCCTCTTTCTCTTTATATTTCTCTTTCTTCTCTCTCTCACTCTCATCTCCACTTCTCTAACTCCTCTCTATTCTATCTCTCGCTCTCTCTCTCTCTCTCTCCTCCTCTCGCTCGCTCTCTCTCTCTCTCTCTTTCTTCTCCCTCCCTCTCTCTCTCTCTCATAATCGCCTCACTTTCCTCGCTTCAATTTCTATTTCTACTCTCTCCATCTCGCGCATCTCTCTCTCTAGCTAATCTCTCTCTCTTCTCTCCTCTCTCTCTCTATCTCTCTATCTCGCTCTATCTATAATCTCATAACTTTACTATCTTCATTCTCATTGTCTCTCTATCTCTCTCTCTCTCTCCTCTCTCCGTCCTCATCTCCTCTCTCTCTCTCTCACTCTCTCTCTCTCTCTCTCTCTCCTCTCTCTCTTTTAAACTCTCACTTCTCTCTTCCTCGCTCCCTCTCACTTTCTCTTCTCTCTCTCATCTCTCTCTCTCTTTTTCTCTCGCACTCCTCTCTCTCCTCTCTCTCTCTCTCTCTCTCTCCTCCTCCTCTCTCTCTCCCTCTTTTCTCATTTCTCTCTCTCTCTCCTCTCATCTCTCTCTCTCATCCCTCTCTCTCGCTCTCCTCTGTCTCTCTCTCTCCCCTCATGTACCGGTACTCACACCGCCCACGCCCGTTCTCCCAAACACAATACACCGCGGTCATACACCACTCACAGTACCTAACTGATTAATATGTCAGCAAATGTCAACGTCTGGGGGCCAATTAGCCCGTCCCGATAGACAATAATAGATTAATTGGGCTGAGATGGTTCTCCGTGAGAGGTGAGAGGCCGCGACCCCTGTTATATGATCTGGAAATGAAGTTAGACTTAATTGGGCCCATCGCAGGGAGAGAGAGAGAGAAAGAGAGAGAGAAAGAAGAATATATACAGATAGATGGATAGATAGATAGATAGAGAGAGAGAGAGAGAGAGCGAAAGAAGAAGATCGATAGATAGATAGAGAGAGAGAGAGAGAGAGAGAGAGAGAGAGAGAGAGAGAGAGAGAGAGAGAGAGAGAGAGAGAGAGAGAGAGAGAGAGAGAGAGAAAAAAAGATCAACAGATCAGAGAAGAGAGAGAGAGAAAGAGAGAAGAAGAGAGAGATATAGAGAGAGGACAGAGAGAGAAGAGAGAGAGAGAGAGGAGAGTGAGAGCGAGAGAGAGACATAACAGATAGACAGATAGAGAGAGAGAAAAAAGAGAGATGAAAAAAACGACGTAAGAGATAACAGACCTCAGAGAATTCGTCGACAGCAGCGCGCACGAGAGTGCCCTATCAATAAGAAAATCGCCGACTTGTCGACCAGCAGCCTAAGCACCACCCCGACTCAAACAGATACCGGATGTATGGGAGAGGGCTGGTCGCTGACGCTGCCGAACGGGATGCAGAGGAGAAATCTAGATTTACAAATAGGAATACGGTAGCTCCCCCATCATGACAAATGTCCTGTGTAAGAAAGATAGAGGAGTACCTGACACATGATAGTACATACACACCACACACACTCAACAAAAACACACACCACACACACATCACACACTAAAGAGAGAATTTATTGAGAGATGAGATTATAGATATTTAATACTTT
>NW_028234422.1:30629283-30639283 GCF_977035675.1 Penaeus japonicus | reverse complement strand
GATAAGAGAAAAATAAATAAATAAAATAACAAAAGCTTCAGCCAAAGCTTGTAACGAAAGGTCTCTGATTGGATTTGTGGTTTTGTTTTTGTTTTTCTATCTGAAGCGATCTCGTGTTTCGGGTTCACGAGCGATTCGAATGAACCACGGATCTCTCACACGCCTCGACTCAGTTGCTGCGAGAGGAGGAGGACCACTTGAGTAGGATGATGACCTTCCTTACCTTTGAAGCCAAGGAGGCGCTGGAAAAGGCGTCGGAAATGTTGAAGGATCTTGTGGGGGAGGAGAGGTCAAACATGGACCCCCAGGTACCACTGTGATGGGAAAAAAGGTAGGTGTGAGGTTCAGTTTCGTATGTGAACATCTCAAAATCTCTCTCTCTCTCTCTCTATATATATATATATATCTATCAAAATATGCATAGTTAATGTGCTTAGTTATTCATCACGCCACATGGAACAGGTAAATCGTAGAATTACACACCTGCTCGTGTACATGGATGCAGGTCGAGGTCTACTTGAACTGCGTTCTCTGTATCTTGTTCCTGTAAAGAAATATAAGAAGCATTAGCAGTTTACACGTGCGATGTCCGTTTTAGAACTTTAGAACTTTTAGAAATCTATGGTGTACTAAGAAAGCACTTTTAGCAATCAACAGGTGTAAGTTAATACTAAAGACTAGGTGTGTGAAATAGTGTGAGATCGTAATTAAGCAACGGTCTTCGTTCCAGGAATATACCCGTGGTTTCATTGCGTCATCTAGGAAAGATGTGATATATAAATCAATGGCTGCGTTTGATCATCTTCAATTGTGGACCACACATAAAGTCTCGTCATCACTCTGATACCTTGTTTATGTGCTTAATTCATCACTAAGTCTTGAATTCCTTACTTTGATCATGGGACTTTAATCTGCCTGCCCCATCTGACAAAAGTTAACCTACAGCAGTATTGCATACATAGGGAAATATTTTGGTACTATTTGTATATATGTGTGTATTGAGATCATATACATACATATATACACACGTATATATGTGTATGTGTGTGTTTGTATGTGTACAAATATGATTTGATAGGAGTTAGAGACTGCTGTGCATGTACTTATGTGCGATTTATTTGCGCGCGCGCGCGCGTGTGTGTATGTGTGTGCGTCTGTCTGTCTGTCTGTGTGTGTGTGTGAAGGGGTATATGCACATATATCTTAACATGTATATATGCTGATGTACGATATGTATGTCCCTTCTAAGAGCCACATATACCAGAATGCATCTAATATCAAAATCAATCCATACATTAGTTAGAATGAGCTTTGAATAAACATGCATATCCGAGGCTGTAAACCCCAGTTCCCAATCTTACTGTAAAATCGCATTCGCTGCCTTTTATAGGGGTTTCGAGCATACCATATCATAGCAAAGCAAAGTGTTAGTAGGAGAGAGCAGAAGAAAAAAAGGAGGGAAATATTCGTATGAAAAAAACGTGCACTAACTAGCTTGCAACATAATCAATCTTCAATAGATTTTACAATGGTAGGTGGGTAGAAGGATACATATATATTTTTATTTATTTATTTTTATTTTTTTTTACTTTTGCTCTGTCATTTTTTTACGTTATTTATTCATGTGGGAGATGAAGAATAACAAGAAGGGGTCAGCGTCCCCCCCCCAAAAAAAAATAATAATAATAAATACGAATTCAGATACAAAATTGAATCGTGCTCATCCAAATGGTGAGAGGAGAAGGGGGGGTTTTGACAAAAGGGTGATGGGGACACTTCATCATCAGGATCATCACCATCATGGTCATCATCACCAACATGGTCATCACCATCATCAAGATCATTCAGCAAGGATTCTTTCAGGTCAGAGAGATCATTACCGGACTCGTTTGCGACGTGGGAGAAACTATTCTTGTTAAGCGCTGCCCGAACCTCCATCAGTAGAGTATTGTTGTACCGCACTCTACTTCTATCTACACCACACATCTCTGACTCTACTTCACCTCCGTTATCTGAGTCACCTCCGTTATCTGCAAGAAAATCAGGTCAAAGGTCACACAGTTCCCCCGTGTCGCGGTCAGGTCGTTACTGTGTTTTGCGTGTGGCCACCGAGGGAAAGAAGCGGCGTGAGTGTGACTGCAATTGACTCTCAACACCAGCGATATTGCAACTGTTTGGACGGAGGTGGTAGAGAGAGAGAGAGAGATTCCGCGCTCTATCAGCGTGTATTTTAGATGCTAAAGAAATCTCATTATATAGGAAAAACTACATAGAAAAAACAACAACAAAAGAAGCTTTATATAGACTAAAGAGTATCTACTGCTTTTAAAGTATTCGTCCATTTTTGAGTTAAGGTTTCACTACGCGGCACGGCAACCAAACAAAAGTAAAGCAAATGCGTGTTTACGTGTTTCTGTCTCTCCGAATTATACTTCTTTTGTGTGTGTGTGTGTGTGTGTGTGTGTCCGTGTGCGTGTGCGTGTTAATGCATCTCCATCTCATACGCACCGTAATATGGCCCGGAGGAAGACGCGCAGTTCGCAGCGGCGGTTAACGACCTCACATCACTGCGCACGCTGTTGATGTGCTGTGTCCAGCTGTGTCCTCCTGCGTAGGAGCTGAAGAGGTTGCTGGTGCTGCCGCTCCAGCCGCCGGACGCGAGAGACGCCGAGGACTCCATACTGTTGCTGTGCAGGACCTCTCGGGAGCCCCAGCGGCGAGAGAGGCTGGCGTTGTCCCCGTAGCGAGTCCTCGATTCCTTGATGCTAGAGGCACGCTCGAGACGACGGGACATGCGGATTCCTTCGCTGAAGGACGAGCGGTCGTCCTTGACGGACTGCGACCTGCGGCGGGAGAGAGAAGGGCATGTCAAGAAGGCGCAGGACAAGGGAGGTGTGAGTCCGTGTGTCTGGCTGTCATCCGATTAAAATTTTATCCAGACTTATCTTTATTTTCTGTCCTATATCTACGTTAATATCCAGGAGAACCTCTCCAAAAATGCAATGTTGCAAAAGTGACTGTAAGGGATAGGCGTGATTCGTGTTTTTTTGCCTACCAGAAACACTCCATTGATGCAACATGTGAGCGCAACTCGGGTCAACCTGGGGCTTATTTTCTTTTTTGACCTTCTATCCCCTGCACCTGTCCCTCCCCCTCTTCCTGTCCCCTCCATCTTACCCCCGCCTCTCCCTTTCCCCCCTCCACCCCAACCCCGTCTCTCCCTTTCCCCCAAACCCCCGCCGCTCCCCTTCCTTCTCCCTCCACCCCACCCCCGCCTCTCCCCCTCCCTCCCTCCCGGCCCGCCCGCGTAGGCCTACCTCTCCATTCGCCGGATGTGGCTCGCCTCGTAGCGCTCCTTGGCGGCGGTGTCCTCGTCGTCCTTGCCGTAGGACTCCGGCGGGGATGGCGCGGGTCCCTTGTTGTGGCGCGCGGGGGCTGAGGCCTTGCCCTTAGACGCGGCGGGCTGCTCCAGGGGCGCGGCGCTCCGGAGGGCTGGCGGCTGGACCGCGGCCTCACACATGGTCTGCAAAACAAGCCGCGGGTTGAGTCGTCTTCGCTTATCGTCTGAGACATCGGAAGAATATCGCTCTTTGACCCTTGAGTCGATAGCCTTCTTAAACATTACCAAGGGATTGCGCTAGATATATTGCATGAATTTCTCTCTCTCTCTCTCTCTCTCTCTCTCTCTCTCTCTCTCTCTCTCTCTCTCTCTCTCTCTCTCTCTCTCTTTCTCTCTCTCTCTCTCTTTCTGTGTGTATGTGTGTGTGTCTATGTATGTATGTATGTATGTATGTTTGTACGTATGAATATATGTATACATGTGTGTATGTGTATGTGTGTGTGTGTGTGTGAGAGTGTGTGTGTGTGTGTGCATATAAATAACATATGTATGTATATATATATATATATATATATAATATATATATATGTATATATGTGTGTGTGTTTGTATATATATATATATATATATATATATATATATATATATATATATATATATATATATATATGTATGTATGTATGTATATATGTATATATATATATATATATATATATATATATATATATATATATATATATATATATATATATATATATAAACACATATGCTTGTATGTGTAGTGTAGCTAACCTCGCTCCAGCAAAGCCGAACCAAACCACGTCATACCTGATGGCTTCGAAACTTATCAGGAGAGAACACCTGTTTACAGAATTCACAGGGTATCAACTCCTCGATTTCTTTGGACATGTGGCCGTTCATCATGGTCTTGCTGTCGAACTTGATGACGCCGTTGACGTAGCCGTTGGCCAGAGTCTTTTCGGGCAAGGGCGAGCTCGGCGGCGGCGGACTGGTGGCCTTGTTGCTCATGAAGGCCTTTTCCCACGGCGTCGGGCTCTTGATGTAGCCGTTGAGGTTGGCGGTGGGGGCGGGGGAGACCTTCTGGGGCAGGTTCGGGAGGTTGGGTGGGGTTTGCGGGGGAGGGGGAGCCCTGTACTTGTTGGGGTTCTTGATGAAGACGGTCTCGGCGTGTTCCTGAGACGGCTGCGGGGATGTGGAGAGCTGCTTTGTCTGTGTGTCGGGAACGGAGGGCTGCGGCGACGCGATCGGCTGCGGGGAGGTGGATGACTGTGTTGGTGCTGCGGTCTCGACGTCTGGGCTCGGGCGGTGTGCCGGCAGCTGTGTGGCTGAGCGGCTGGTGATGACTGGTTGAACCTGTGTCGTGTCCTCATCTGCGCCAGTGTCCTCCAGAGGTGCGGTGTTAGAGCGCGTGTACCCCCTTCTGCTGCCCGAGATGCTACGCCACGAGAAGATGGCAGACGAGAGAAGGCGACCGCGTCTAGGTCGCATGAAGGGGCCGTCCTCGTCCTCGTAGTCGTACTCGAGGTCGGTCGTCGGGGTGTCTGGAGGGGCCAGCTCGGGCGTGGCGCTGATGGCTGGAACGGGGGAGGCCGAGCTGCTCGTGGAAGGCGTGGTTGAAACGGAACTGCTGCTCATGGAGCCGCTGCTGACGGAACTGTTGCTTGTCGAACCAGAGGGCGCTGGACTGACGCTGAAGGGCCGGTTGCTGCCAGAAGTCTGGCTCGGAGACACGACGACCGAAGGCTTCTGGTCGACGATAGTGATGGTGGTTGTGGGCGGTGGGCTGACGGGCGGTGGGCTGATGGAGGGCGGACAGCTGGGCGGAGGGCTGGTGGGCGTGCTCACTGGGCTGCCGCGAGATGTGTCCCTCGAACTCCTCCATCCTGAAGAGTAACTCCTGGATGGCCCAGGAGAAACAGGAGTCGGACTTCTCCTTGAAGAACTTGACGACTGACTGCGGGGCGGGACGGGCGCAGGGCTTTTCGAGGGCGTTGTGGTTTTCCTGGGCGGCGTGCAAACCGGCGTCGGGGTCCTTCCGGAGGTCGGGGGTGTGGGGGCAGGACTCCTTCTCGGCGAGGACGAAGCTGTGCTCTGGATCCTGGACTGGACAGAGGAAGTCTCAACGGTGGTGCTTGAAGAGGAGGTGGTCGTGATTCCAGATGAGGTCGTGGAGGTGCTGGAACTCATAGCCGCTGCGGCTGCCGCTGCTGCCGCGCGCTGGGCGATGCGGGAAGCACGAGGAAGTTGTGTCTCGTTCTGCTCACAGCTGGTCTGATGTCTCATGAGGTCTCGCTCAGCAAACATCTCATCGCAGAATTCGCAAGGCAGCATTACGGGTGCTTCGCGACGAATAGCGGGCTGAAAAAGAAAAAGTTGTTCATCTACATGGCCTCGCAACATCATTACTATTATTCGAGCACGTCTCCGTCATTGCAATGGGACTATATAATCCGACAGATACTTACTGCATCTTCCTTGAAGGACACCCTCTTCTTGAGGCCAGCATTCTTGGGTCTAGCGCCCGTGCTAAGAGCGCTGCCACTGTTGCTAGTGCTGCCAGACGAGGCGTTAGAATCGCTCGAGGATTTACTGATGGGGGTACTCCTACTGGAGGAGGACGACGAGGAAGACGAAGAGGAGTTTGTGACAGTGCGAGGAGAGGCCGGGGGACGCCGGGAGCTCCTGCGTGACCTTGGTGAGTCAGAATCCTCTGAATCGCTGCTGTCAGAAGAGCTGTCCTGCTGGCAAAGGAGAGGGAAGGAAGTGAGCGCGATCTCAACGAGTGCTTAGTGAAACCCAAGTTCAACGCGCCATATTGTATGCAAATCACTGCCAAGGAAAACATTTAGGAATGGACACCTACTGCACGCTCTGGCATAGAGAGTGACCTCCTGAAGGTCGGCCGATGCTTCTTGTTGAACTCTGAAGGAGGCAGATCGTCCTCAGCCTTGGCAAGCTGAAAGGCGAGCCACCTGTCGTACTGTTCTTGCGTTGCGTTCGCGGGCGGCTCGACGTCGCGAGAGCCTGTGCAAGGGGAGAGGAAAAGAGAAGAGATAAGTGAATGTAGGATATATCTATTATGATAAGATATATTCGATATATCTAAGGTTTGATATAAGACAAGATATTTCTGATATAATGAGATCATATATTTGTTCCGTGTTCAAGTTGTATCGCATTTCAGAGTCTCCGCTTTCGCCCTGCAGCGCCCATCCTTACCGCTCGAACGAGAAGACGCTGAGGACGACGAGACGGAGGCCGAGACCGAGGACATGACCGACGTCGTCTCGAGGGCCAGGGAGGTCGGCCTCCTTGGACGAGCGCCGTTGGAGTAGGACGAGTAGGACGAGCTCGAGGCCGTGGTTGAAGACGAGGATTCCGAGGAGGAGGTAGTTGTGGAGGAGCTCGAGGAGGAGCTCGAGGAGGAGGAGGTGGCCACAGACCTGGTGCTCACCGAGGAAGAGGTTCTGCTGGCACTGGAAGACACCGAGGTTGACCTTGAGCTTTCGGATGAGCTAGAGCAGGTCGTCGATACCGAGGAGGCTGGCGGAGGCTTGGCCACGGAGCTGGTGGTGGAGGTGGTGCTCGTGCGCGCTGTGGACGCCGTGGTGGAGGTGGAAGTGGTAGTGGCGCTGGTCGACGAGGAAGAGGACGTGGACTTAGAGGAGGAGCAGCAGCAGTCGTCGTCCTTCGAGTCCGTGTCCTTGCAGGAATCCTTGCAGGACTCGGAGCCGGAGTAAGGGGTGTAGGAGGGAGGCGTGTGCGTGTTGGCGGGGCGCTGGTACCGGTAGGATGTGGAGGAGGTGCGGCTGGAGAGCAGAGCGGACACCATATCTGCAGGAAGGAGGGATTCGGGGAGGCTGTCAGTGGGACGTCTTCATGACCTCTGCATTTCTTTCTCTCTCTATCCCTTTCAATCCATCTATTTCTCTCTTTCTCTCTCTCTTTCTCTCTCTCTCTCTTTCTCTTTTTCTTTCTCTCTCTCTTTCTCTTTCTCTCTCTCTTTCTCTTTCTCTTTCTCTCTCTTTCTCTTTCTCTTTCTCTTTCTCTTTCTCTTTCTCTCTTTCTCTCTTTCTCTTCTCGTTCTCGTTATCTCTCTCTCTCTCTCTCTCTCTCTCTCTCTCTCTCTCTCTCTCTCTCTCTCTCTCTCTCTCTCTCTCTCTCTCTCTCTCTTTATATATATATATATATATATATATATATATATATATATATATATATATATACATATATACATATATATGCACACACACACACGCACACACACACACACACACACACACACACACACACACACACACACACACACACACACACACACACACACACACACACACACACACACACATATATGTATACATATATGTGCATATACATATACATATACATATACATATACATATACATACATACACAAACACATATATGTAGCGAGTGCAGGAAACTCACCATCATAGTCCTGCGTAGTGCGGGCGACGCGGCGGCTGGAACTGCTGTACGAGGATGAGGTCCTGCTCGGAACACTGTGACTTCGCTGGGTCTTCTTCTCCCGCGGTTTGTTGACATAGTTCTTGATGATGTCTTCCTCGCGACAGAACCTGCGGCGTGACAGGGTGAGTCAGAAGGGGAGAAGAAGACGTGACAGGGTGAGTCAGAAGGGGAGAAGAAGACGTGACAGGGTGAGTCAGAAGGGGAGAAGAAGACGTGACAGGGTGAGTCAGAAGGGGTGAAGAAGACGTGACTGGGTGAGTCAAAAGGGGTGAAGAAGACGTGACAGGGTGAGTCAAAAGGGGTGAAGAAGACATGCAGTGTGGAGGAAGGAGGTAGGAAAGTAAAGTAGAGGGAAAGATGTCGACGGTGTAAGAAAGTGAGGGATTAAGGTGTGTGTGTGTGTGTGTGTGTGTGTGTGTGTGTGTGTGTGTGTGTGTGTGTGTGTGTGTGTGTGTCCGAGTGCGTGTTATGAGCAAAAGTAAAAGAATTCACATATAACCTTACTCAACTCACCTAATATCCATAAGCATATCCCGTGCAATGTCTCTCCTACAGATGGCGCAGTTCTTGGTGGTGTTAGCAATTCCCTTGACGCACACCATGCAGAAGGTGTGGCCGCACTCTAGCACAAGGGGGAGGGTCACGGGTCCGAGGCAGATGGGGCACTCAGACCCCTCTTCGTCGGAACTGTTCTCCTGGTCTGAGGGGTGGAGGAAAAACCTTAACTTGAAGTCTATCTTACGGTGGCAGTTTTTGATATATGGAAGAATGTCACAACCGTCTCAGAAGAGAGAGAATCTTAATGATATCGCTGATATATTGCAATTGCACCTGTCCATAAAAGTAGATACGTGTGAGTCGGGATTTGATTGTCTATCTAGAGTTTCCCTCCCAATCCCATATGTTGATCCATATCTCCATGTAAACACAGGGTTCGGTATTGCAAAGTAGCAGTAATAACACCCTCATACTCACCTTTTTCTTCGGGCGTGAGGTACCTGTGGTCATGCTCATAGTGAAACTGCAGGTGTTTGAACTGGACATACTTGGTGCAGCCCTTGCAGAGTTCCGTCCGAGACTCGCAGTACTCCATGTGCCGCTGGAACTCTACGGCAATCACCTCCAGTTCGCAGTGTTGGCACTTCAAGAGGCGCCGGGGACATTCCTCCTTCTGTGGGGGAGAGAGAGGCAAAGCTCGTTATGATTTCTCATTCTGTAGGAAAGAAAGGGAACAGCTGGCTGTGATACCTCCTTCTGTTGATAGACGGGATCAACAGATATTTCGTTCTGCAAGAGTGAGAGCAACCGCCGTCGACGTTGACCCGCACTTCTGCAGGAAAACAGGAATAGCATTTAGTGATTTTCTGCAGGAAGGAGAGAAAAGAGTGATTGTGACTCCCCGTATTGCGGCGATTGATCAATAAATAAGAATAGAGTAATTGATTAAGAGACATGTTGGACCCGCCTTCAATCAATCCCTTGGTTTCATCTCAGCCACACCAGCTTCGCCTCCGCTTGGGAACAGGGGAGGTGGAGGGAGAAAAGAAAACGAAAACGGAAGCTTCAAGAGTCATACAGTAGAAAGAAAAGTAAAAGTACTCTTTCTCATACCACGGTCTTGCAAATCGAGCAGAGAAGGTTAACCCTCCTCTGCCCCCTCCCCCTTCCCACTCCTCTCCCCCCTTCCCCCTTCGCCATGTCCAGACACGTGCTTCAGCAGCGACTTTGGTCTGAATATCTCATTTCCTGGGGCGACCTTGTGCTCTGAAGTGGCCCCCTTTTTCCTATTTCCTTGGAAAGAAACTCAACGAGAAAAGTCTTCTCTTTCCCGAGGCATACGTACGCCCCAGCTTTCGTCCCACGTCTAAGCCTTGCGAAGATATCCAAGAATCTATAGAAATTAAAAGAAGGAAGTGAAACAAGACGATCGTACAAAGCAAGTATCGGCCCCACTGGCAGTGTGCCGCGTGACGTCAGCGCTAGCCTAGTTGGTCCGCTCGGGTTTAGCAGCTCACGGCAGAAGTACAGACTTCCCCGCAATGTCGCAGGGCAGAAAATGTGACATTATCATATATCATATATCAGTTTCTGTTCACATATATCGTATGATCTTCTTCGGTCGCTCTTAAAGCTACTCGTCTACAGATC
>NW_028234422.1:30599283-30604283 GCF_977035675.1 Penaeus japonicus | reverse complement strand
GAAAATGAGAAGAAAAAAGACGGAAATGAGAAAAAGAGGAAAGAAGGATGGAAGTGAAAAGAAAAAACGAAGAAAAGATAAGTCAAACATTGTGGAAATGAACAAACCAAAACAAAAAAGGGATTGAGGCGAAACAAAAAAAAAATATATAACAAAGAGAAATGACAAGGAAGTTGACGAAGGGAAAATATAAGACGAGTCGAGAAAAAGAATAAGATAAATCAAGTAAGAGAGAGAAAAAAAGAAGAAGAAAAAAAAAACAGGTGAAAATATCATGCAAGTTAATAAAACAATTCGCCAGAAAGGAATTAAATATCCGATAAATAGGCAAGTGATGAGAACATGTAGTATAGGCTCCTCGAGTTATGGTCTCGAGAGGGTATCAGCTATCACGTGACGTCATTAGGATTATGACGTCACACCCTAAATACATGACGTCATAGCACGAGCCATCTGTCGACACCTATATAAAGAAAACTCTTAATACTCCTCGAACAGCGACCTGTATTACCTTTTATTGCCCGTTCTTGACTCCTCTTAATTCCTCTCCCCTCTTCTCCCCTCTTTTCTCACCCTTTCTCTCTCCTCCTCTCCCCGCTTTTCTCACCCTTTCTCCCTCCTCCTTTCCCCTCTTTTCACCCCTCCTTTCCCCTCTTTTCTCATCCTTTATCTCTCCTCCTTTCCCCTCTTTTCTCATTCTTTATCTCTCCTCCTTTCCCCTCTTTTCTCTCCTCCTCTCCCATTCTTTTCTTTCTTTTTGATTCCCCTCCCCTCCCCTCCCCTCTTTTCTCACCCTTTCTCCCTCCCCCTTTCCCCTCTTTTCACTTCTCCTCTCCTCCTCTTTTCTCTCCCTTTCTCCCTCCTCCATTCTCCTCTTTTCTCTCCTCCTCTCCCATTCTTTTCTTTCTTCTTGACTCCTCCCTCCTCCTCTCCCCTTTTTTCTCATCCTTTCTTACTCCTCCTCTCCCATCTTTTCACTCCTTCTCTCCACTTGTTTTCATCCTCTCTCTCTCCTCCCCTCCTTTCCTGTCTCCCCTTCCTTCCCCACTTCCTTTTCCCCTTTCCCGTCTCTCCTCTCCCCTCTCCTCTTCCCGTCTTTTCCCCTCCTCCTCTCTCGCTCTCCCATTCTTTCTCTACTTTTTCTCTTTCTTCCTTCCTTCATTTTCCTATACCCCTCTTCTCTCCTTCCCTCCCCTCCCACCGAGGATTCTACCTATGGAATATCCTGTGAGGGAGCAGAGTGAAGGGGAGGATGGGGGAGGAGAGAGAAGGAGGGGAAAGGGAGGAAAAGGGTGAAAAAGAGGGTGAGTGAGAGACAAGAAGAGGAAAGAGGAAGATACAAATGAGGAGAGGAAGAGAGGGACAGGGAAGGAGAGTCGGAGGAGAAAGTAAGGTGGGAGAGGTAGAGAGAGGGATTGAGAGAAGGAAGTGAAAGGGAGGTAGAGAAATAGAGAGAAGAATTAAAAGGGGGTTGGGAGAGAGAGAGAGAGGAAGAGAGGAAAGGAAGTAAAAGGGAGGTGGGAGACGGAGAGAAAAGAAGAGAGGAAAGGAAGTAAAAGGGGGGTGGAAGAAGGAGAGAGAGGGGGAGAGGAAAGGAAGTAAAATGGAGGTGGGAGAGGTAGAGAAAAGAAGAGAGGGAAGGAAGTAAAAGGGAAGTGGGAGAGGGAGAGAAAAGAAGAGAGGAAAGGAAGTAAAAGGGAAGTGGGAGAGGGAGAGAGAGGTAGAGAGGAAAGGAAGTGAAAGGGAGGTGGGAGAGGTAGAGAAACAAAGAGAGGGAAGGAAGTAAAAGGGGAGTGGAAGAAGGAGAGAGGGAGAAAGGAAAGAAAGTAAAAGGGAGATGGGAGAGGTAGAGAAACAAAGAGAGGGAAGGAAGTAAAAGGGGAGTGGAAGAAGGAGAGAGAGGGAGAAAGGAAAGAAAGTAAAAGGGAGGTGGGAGAGGGAGAAAAAATAAGAGAGGAAAGGAAGTGAAAGGGAGTTGGGAGAGGTAGAAAAAAGAAGAGAGGATAGGAAGTGAAAGAGAGGTGGGAGAAGGAAAGAGAGGGAGAGAGGAAAGGAAGTGAAAGGGAGTTGGGAGAGGTAGAAAAAAGAAGAGAGGATAGGAAGTGAAAGAGAGGTGGGAGAAGGAGAGAGGGGAAGAAAAGAAAGGAAGTAATAGAGAGGTGGGAAAAGGAAAGAGAGGGAGAGAGGAAAGGAAGTAAACGGGAGGTGGGAGAAGGAGAGAAAAGAAGAGAGGATAGGAAGTAAAGGGGAGATGGGAGAGGTAGAAAAAAAAGAAGAGAGGATAGGAAGTGAAAGGGAGGTGGGAGAAGGAGAGAAAAGAAGAGAGGAAAGGAAGTGAAAGAGAGGTGGGAGAAGGAGAGTGAGGGAGAGGGGGAAGGAAGTGAAAGGGGGGTGGGGGAAGGAAAGGAGAGGAAGACGGGGGCGAAGGTCAGGAAATAAGGTCTGAAAGATTATTTTGCCTAAGTCGTGACGATGAACGAGGTCGCAGTTGTCCCGCCCATCTGTGCCTCCCACTGGAACCGAGCCACTAGGGCTCTTCTCTTTCTCTCTTTCTCTGTCTCTCTCTGTCTGTCTGTCTATCTCTCTCTCTCTCTCTATGTCTCTCCTCTCCTCTTTCTCTCCCTGTCTGTCTGTCTGTCTGTCTCTCTCTCTATGTCTCTCCTCTCTTCTTTCTCTGCCTCCCTCTCTCTCTCTCTCTCTCTCTCTCTCTCTCTCTCTCTCTCTCTCTCTCTCTCTCTCTCTCTCTCTCTCTCTCTCTCTCTCTCTCTCTCTCTCTCTCTCTCTTTCTCTCTCTCTCATTCTCATTCTCATTCTCATTCTCATCCTCATTCCCTCTCTCTCTCTCTCTCTCTCTCTCTCTCTCTCTCTCTCTCTCTCTCTCTCTCTCTCTCTCTCTCTCTCTCTCTCTCTCTCTCTCTCTCTCTCTCTCTCTCTAAACAGCTATTTGCCTGTTTACACACGTGTCTGTATATTTATCTGTCTTTTAAGCAGATATACTTTTTATCCCCATTTTTTCTCTATCCATCTCCCGGCCTTCATCCCTCCCTCCCTCCCTTCCTCTTTCTCTCCCTCCTTTCTTCTTTCACTCCCTCCCTCTCTCTCTCTTTTCCCTTTTTTCTCTCTTCTTCTCTCGCCCTCCTTCCCTCCCTACATTACTCCCTCCTTCCCTCCCTCTTTCCCTCCCTCCCTCCTTCCCTCCCACCTCTCTTTTTCCTTCCCTCCCTCCTTCCTTCCATCCCCCCCTCCCTCTTTCCCTCCCTCTCTCCCTCTCTCCCTCTTTCCCTCCCTCCTTCCCTTTTACCCTCCTTCTCTCAACCCTTCCCTCCTTCCCTCCAACCCACCCTCCTTCCTTTCCTCCCTCCTTCCGTCCCTCCTTCCTTCCCTCCCTCCCTTCGTCTTTCCCACGCAAGAGGCAACTAGATCCAGCCTCTAAGGTCGCCGCATCAACTAAGGTGTCATTTTGGGTTCCGGAAATATCCTTTGGGCGGGGGATTGGGGGGTGGGGGGGCCACCACCTACGCCCACCCGGTCGCCCACCTCTCCGCCCACCTTAGCCTCGCCCAGCACCAAGGGCGTGGGTGCAAAAAGAGAGAGGGACAGTTGGGGTGAGAGAGAGAGAGAGAGAGAGAGAGAGAGAGAGAGAGAGAGAGAGAGAGAGAGAGAGAGAGAGAGAGAGAGAGAGAGAGAGAGAGAGAGAGAGAGAAAGGAGAGAGAGAGAGAGAGAGAGAGAGAGAGAGAGAGAGAGAGAGAGAGAAAAGAGAGAGAGAGAGAGAGAGAGAGAGAGAGAGAGAGAGAGAGAGAGAGAAAGAAAGAGAGAGCGAAAGAAAGAGAGAGTGAGAGAGAGAGAGCGAGAGAAAGGAAAGAGAGAGAGAGAGAGAGAGAAAGAGAAAGGAGAGAGAAAGAGAGAAAGAAAGAGAAAAGAGAAAGAGAGAGAGAGAGAGAGAGAGAGGAAGAAGAGCGTGTGGGAGGACCATGCTTCCCCAGCCAACATTCCCAAA
This sequence comes from Penaeus japonicus, assembly GCF_977035675.1. Taxonomy (NCBI): domain Eukaryota; kingdom Metazoa; phylum Arthropoda; class Malacostraca; order Decapoda; family Penaeidae; genus Penaeus; species Penaeus japonicus. Next base: position 30,600,285 of record NW_028234422.1, on the reverse strand, counting down.
AATAAAAGATGATGTTTTTCCTTTCTCCTTTTTTTTTCCTTAAGAGTTAAGGTCGCGTGGCGGTTGGAGTCTAATTCTGGCAGGTGCTGTAGCCAGGCGTCCTACTTACTAATCAAATTTATAGATCACAATTCAGAGGCTCTTCGGCTTCCTCCTCCTCCTCCTCCTCCGAAGTCGTATCATTGACTTCAAATTTATTCCCGAGGCTTACCAATTCGAGTCTTCTCCTTCTTCCTTTTCGGTCTCTTCTCTCTCTCTCTCTCTCTCTCTCTCTCTCTCTCTCTCTCTCTCTCTCTCTCTCTCTCTCTCTCTCTCTCTCTCTCTCTCTCTCTCTATCTATCTATCTCTCTCTCTCTTTTTTAGTTTGTTCTTATTATTATTATTTTCCCTCTTATTCTCGTTTTTTGTTCTCTTCTTTTCTCATTTATTTTTCCTTATTCGCCCTCTTCTTCTTCTTCTTCTTAGCCTTTTTTTTTCAACTTAATTTTCTTCTCCTTATTAGTCCTCTTTTTTCAACTTATCCTTATCCTTCTCTTTATTCCCCCTCTTCTTCTTCGCCCCTTTTTCTCAACTTCTTCGTCTCCTTCTTCGCCCTCCCCTTTTTTCAACTTACTTTTCTTCTTCCTTCTCTTTATTTCCCCTTTTCTTCTTCGACCCTTTTATCTAATTTCTTCTTCTCCTTCTTTGCCTTCTCCTTTTTTCAGCTTAATTTTCTTCTCCATCCTTTATTTTTATTCCCCTCTTTTCCTTCGCTCCCTTTTTCTCAACTTCTTCTTCTCCTTCTTCGCTCTCCCCTGTTTTCAACTTCATTTTCTTCTCTTCCTTCTCTTTATTCCCCCTCTTCTTCTTCGCCCCTCTTTTCCAACTTCTTCTCCTTCTTCGCCATCCTCTTTTTTCAACTAATTTTCTTCTCCTTCCTTCTCTTTATTCCCCCTCTTCTTCTTCGCCCCTTTTTTCAACTTCTTCTCTTCCTTCCCCCTCTCCTTTTTTTTAACTTAATTT
>NW_028234422.1:30589283-30596783 GCF_977035675.1 Penaeus japonicus | reverse complement strand
CACGGGTACAGACACACACTAATACGCGCACACATATGTACATAGACACACGCACATACATACACACACACACACACACACACACACACACACACACACACACACACACACACAAACAAACACGCGCCCACACGCACACGCTTAAACACACACACACAGAAACATACACATTATAAAACAAACACACACACACCCAAGCACAAACAAAACCCATTCCCTATTTATTTCCGTGAATGCAGTGTCTCAAAAATAGATAGTAGTAATAATACCATCGGGCCACACGAAGTTCTGCGCTCTAAACAAACAAGAATTTATTGATGTTAGAGTCAGGGAAAGGTTTACCAATTGGGAGCTCTAGCTGCCCGTCCCTCCAAGGTTAGCTTGCGAGGAGCCAGGGGGAAGGGGGGGGAGGGGGACGCGCCGTGTGTGAATGCAGCGTGAAACACAACACCAAAAATGCTGCTATCACGGTTTTCTTTTTTTTTTTTTCTTTTTCTTCTTCTTCTTCTTCTTCTTCTACTTCTCCGCGCAGTTGGCAAAAAGGAGGAGAAGAATGTGATACAGAGGATGCAGACGGAAGGAAGGAAAGAAAAAGAAAGACAAAAGAGAGAGAACTAAAAAAGAGAGAAATAGTAAGAAAAGACAAAAAGACCAAAACGGATAAACACGGAAGATGAAAAAAAAGGTGAAAAAAAGAACGAACGAAGAAGAAGAGAAAAAAACGAAGAAGATTTCGAAGCAGAAGGCGATGAAGCAAGACAAGAGAGACACACAGGACATTGTGACGACTTCCTGTGCTCTCCCTAACCTAATTTACGTGTTTCTAATGGCATTATTGGCAAGGGCCGCGCGCCGTCAACCGGGCTAGTTGAGACAAAGAGCGTTGCTTATTCTTTACTCTTTCTTGCTCCGTCTTTTGACTTTTTATTTTTTCCTTTTTTTGGGGAATATAGTCCTCGTTTTTTTTGTAGGGTTTTGGCCATATGTGTTCGTGTTTCTTCGTGATGGCAGATCAGTTGTTGTTGTTTTTTTTCTGTTTTTTTTCTTCCTTTTTTTTTTTTTGTCTTTCTTCGATGTTCTCTCGTCTAGCTTTCTTTCCTTTTCTTTGCCTCCTCGCCCTCTCCTCCCTCCTGTTCCCTTCTCATGCCTCCCTTACACTACCCTTTCCCCCCCTTCCCATCTCATCCGCTTCCTCTCATCCTCCCTTCCCCTCCCGCTCTTCCCCTCCCTTCCCTGTCCACCCCACCCCCCCTCTCTTCCACTCCCTTCCCCCCGCCCCTTCCCTGCCACTTCCCTTCCCCAAGAGAGGTGGAGGTAAGCTGAAGGTCTTGGCCAGCGATCTCTTCCCCAGCTACCCTCCACCCCCCGCTCTTCCATTCCTCCTTCCCCTCCCCTTCCTCCTGCATTTCTTCCTCCATCTCTTCCTCCACTTCCTCCTCCTTCCCCTCCTCTATCTTCTCTTCTTCTTCTCATCATCGTCATCATCCTAGCCTATACCATTCTCCTCCTCCTCCTCTTCTCCTCCTCCTCCCCTTCCTCTTCCTCTCCTCCTATTCTCCTCTTCCTCTTCTCCCCTCTTCTCCTCTCCTCTCCTCCTCCTCCTCCTCCTCCTTTATTTCATCCCTTTCTTCCACCACCACCACCTCCTTCGCCAGTCCTTTTCACAATCTATTTCTTATCTCCTTTATTCTCACCTTTCCCTCGTGCTCTGTAACTATATTTTTACTCTATATTCTCTTAATGATCTAATATCATTTTCTTTCATTTCGTTCTCTTTATTCTCCGTTTCCTCCTTTCGTTTTTCTTCCTCCTCTTTATGGAGGATATTTATCTTATCTTTCTTATCTCTTGCATTATTCTTTCCTTTATATGTTCCGTATTTAGAACTTAGTTGACTATCCCCCTAGATTCACGTAAGAAAGGAAGAAAGACGTAGAAATGTAAATAGAATGAAAGACAAGAAAGAGATAAATAAAAGTATGACAAAAGGCTATTAATCCCTCGGCGGGAAAATTGCGGCGGCGAAACTAATCGAGCAAAGATGGCGGTTCGTCACGACCACGACCCACGCTGACCGAAAAGGTAAGAGGAAATGTCGTCCGAATGGGGGAAGTAGGTCGTGACAGACCTATCAGAAGAACGACTCTAAAGGGTTAAAAAAAAAGTATATAAAAAGAAATGAAAAAAAAATCAGCGTAGAGAACAAATCACGGTTCGCGGTCTCTTCCGGCTTGGCACTCGTCAGCTTTGTTTACGTCTGTTTGGGAGGGAGGGGGGAAGGGGGACGCCGTGCCACGAGAGAGCGGTTGGGGGTGGGGGGTAGGGGGGAACACCCTTTCTCTCCATCTCCTCTTTCTTCTTCTTCTTCTACTTCTTTATCTCATCTTTCTTTGCCTTCTCCCTTTTTCTCTTCTCCCTCTGCTCTCTCATCTTCTCTTTCCCTTCTACCTTTTCTCTCCCACTCCTTACCTCTCCCTCTCTCTACCTCTCCCCTCTCTCTCTCGATCTCTATCCCCTCCCCCCCACCCTCTCTTTCTCCATCTCTCTTCCTATTTCTCTCTCCTTCTCCCTCACCCTCTCTCTCTCCCTCCCTCTCCCTCCCTCCCTCCCTCTCACTCTCTCTCACTCCCCCTCCCCTCCCCTCCCCTCCCCCAAACCCCTACCCGTACGTGCTTGCAAGGGAAGGTCACCTCTTGATAATCCTTTTATGATCATGATGATGATAATGATAGTGAGGATAATAACAACAATATCAAGGAGGATAATAATGATAGTAACGAATAGTTGCAGTGGTAATAGTATTTATATACAGCACTGGTCCTACCATCGTCCCATCGTCCTTATTATCATCAACTTCAACAATAGATTATTAATGATCATAATCACATCTATAATTCCATTCTTTCCGAAGAGAACAGTGATTAGGCCATGACCTAATCACTGACACTTATCATTAATTACGAATCTTACATACTGATGATTAAGGTCGTAGCCAAAGTTATTTTGTAAATGATTTATGATCTTATGATATAAAGCACATATCTGGTATTATCTTACGGGGATTGGGGGTGGGGGGTGGGGGGGACTGAAGGGGATGACAATGATTTCATTCGAATCGCGCGTGCGTGTGTGTGTGTGTGCCTGTGGGTGGGTGTGTGTGTGTGTGTGTGCGTGTGTGTGTGTTTCTGTGTTTTCGAGTGTGTGTGTCTATGTGTGTTTGTGTGTATGTTTCTGTGTTTCTGTGTGTGTGTGTTCCTGTGTTTCCAAGTGTGTGTGTGTTTCTGTGTAAGTGTATGTGCGTGCGTGTGTGTGTGTGTGTGTGTGTGTTTCTGTGTAAGTGTATGTGCGTGCGTGTGTGTGTGTGTACATACAAATATATCAATATTTAAGATGATAACCAATCTGATCGTTTTTTTTTTTTCTTATATGTTTCTCCTCCCCCCCCCCCACCCCCTTCTCTTAAATAAAACCAATCGAGCCCCCTTTTACTAACCTCTGCTCCTCTGAACACTTTAGCCACTCGTAAAGCCAGTAGAATTTTCCTTGGGTCGCTCCTTAGCCTGTTATAATTGGCTAATGTGGCCCTAAGAATCATGTCATTATCCTTAATTACTTGACATAACTTTCTCTCCCCCCCACCCCCCTCCCACCTCATCCGAGCATCCGCTGGATTATCCTCATTATCACTCGCTAATTACCTTCATGTTTCTTTCGACGGAGGGAGGGGTGTTTCTCCAAATAGGCTGACTTCCTTGTGTTAAGCTTTATATCTCTTCTTTTCTCTCTTTTTCTTTCTCTCTCTCTCTGTCTCTTTCTCGTCACCCTCTCTTTCTCTCTCTCTCTCTCTCTCTCTCTCTCTCTCTCTCTCTCTCTCTCTCTCTCTCTCTCTCTCTTCTCTCTCTCTCTCTCTCTCTCTCCCTATATAATATATATATATATATATATATATATATATATATATATATATATATATATGTATATATATAGATATATATATAATATATATATATATATATATATATATATATATATATATATATATATGTATGTATGGATATGTTTATTTAAGTATATTTTTTTTTCTGTCTATCACACAATCTCTCTCATCATATATATATATGTGTATGTATGTATATATATATGTATGTATATATATATACATATATATATATATATATATACATATATATATTCATTTCTTTATTCATCTATATATTTATCTATCTATTCATATATTTTTTTATAAATATTTATATATATATATATATATATATATATATTATATATATATATATGTATGTATATATATGTATATATGTGTGTGTGTGTGTGTGTGTGTGTGAGTGTGCGTGGGTTGCATATGTGTGTATGCTTCTCCCTACCATTTGCACATCTCAAGCACCTCCTCCGCCATGCCAAGCCATATCCATTGCACATAACTGTAATTCCCTTGCACCGCTCCTTCTCTATGGACTCGTGAAAATTGTTAAAACAAAACGCGATGCCATCTGAATTGTATAGAAACAACTTCCCTTTACAGTGGAACATTTTCACGCTGTTAAATGCATGCGTTCTCCTATACCCGATATACATAGCGTAATTAAAATGGTTTACGGCAATCACAAGTTTATATTCTTTATCAATTTCTCCTTCTTACTTACTCTTTTTCAAGTCAGCACATTTTCACTGTGTTAAATGCATGCGTTCTCCTATAACCGATGTATATAGTGTAATTAAAATGGTTTACGGCAATCACTAGTATATATTTTTTTATCAATTTCTCCTTCTTACTTAATCTTTCTCAAGTCAGCATCAGTTACTCACCAGTTTCCGCAATATCTTGTGTCTTCTCCCATGATGTCTTCTATTCCATGGCAACACCCAACTGTGGATGAGAGAAATGTAGGTTAATATTCCTTATCTCTTGGTAATAAGATAGATAGACACATAGATAGATAGAGTATCTTTTTTGTCCTTGTGATATGTATGGACATATTGTGTGTATATAGATATGTGTAGTCACGTAAATACACACAACATTAAATACATACACATATAACAGAGACAGATATAAAGAGTAGTTTACATTTTACCTTTTTTTTAACATTTACATCTTATAAATAATGGGAATCATAAACATAAGTGACTTATACGATCATATGAAAGTAGTTAACAAAGTATTCAATAGAGCTTAACGGTAATATATAAAAAAAAAGATACCGAGAAACAAAATAAAATTCCTGGAACTCCATTTCTATTCCCACCACCCTGCAACCCCTCTACAACCCCTTTGCCATCCCACTCCCACCCACTGCAACCCCGCCCCACTCCCGCCCCACTCCCACCCCACTACAATCCCTCCCCCACCCACCCCCTACCCACCTAATTCACTTACGCAATAATTAAGCAGCGGGAAAATAAACGATACGCGAACACAGAGCCGAGTACGGTCTGGTGGCTTACCCATTCGCGCGGTTTCGTTATTCGCATGATCTCCTTTGACCAGAACGCGGATGACGTGCCTAAATGTTTTTTTTTTGTTTTTTTTTCTTTTTTTCTTTCTTTTTTTTCTTTTTCTTTTTCGTTATGAAATCTAATCTTAGATATTGTTCTTGATATTGTGTTTTGATTAATTTGTTTATTTGTTTTGTTGTTATATGTCTATTTATTCATTTGTTCATTTATTTTGCTTTTCCGCGCTCTTCTATCAGTACTTTATATTATTTTTTCTTTACGTGATTTACCCCTTTCCTCCCTCCCTCCTTTATTTTCCTTATTTCCCTCTATTTCTGATTTTCCTATCGCCTACCTCCTATTCCCTTCTCCTTTCCATTCCAATTATCGTCCACTTTCCTCGCTCCTACTTCCAGACCCTTAACATTACCGTGTGTTTATAGTTAACAAAAAACTAAACGCGCTTCAGGTTAAAACAGCAAACTACCCTATGCATTTGTGGTAATGGGACCCTTAAGTCTACTAAGTATTTCTTAACACTTGTTCCTTTCCTTTCCTTTCTTTCTCTCTGTCTTTTTTCCATGTTTATCTCTTTGTATTTTTATCTCTGTTGGCTTTTGGGTTTCTTTCATCTCTCATATATATTTTTCATCTTTCATATATATATATATATATAGATTATATATATATATATATATATATATATATATATATATATGTGTGTTTGTGTTGTATATATATATATAATATATATATATATATATATATAATATATATATAATATATATTATATATATATTATAATATATATATATAAATATTTATAATATATATATGTGTGTGTATATATATATATATATATATATATATATATATATATATATATATATATATACCGCATACAGACAAGCTAACACCAACATACGAAGACAGACAAGCACACATTTCCACCCGCAGACAAACAAGCAAACATGACCACCCACAGAATGACAAGCACGCGCCACCGTCCTCAGGCAGACAATCACACACTTCCAGACATGCACAAACACTCATCCACAGACACACACAAAACACGCTTTCAAACACAGACAAGCACACCCACCCATCCACAGAAAGAACACACTCACACGCACACACCCACAGACACACAAGCACACACACACCCATCCACAGACACACACAAAACACGCTTTCAAACACAGACAAGCACAGGCACACACCCACAGCCAGACAAGCACACCCACCCATCCACAGAAAGAACACACACACACACATACACCCAAACAGCCACACAAGCACACACACCCACAAACAAGCAAACACCACCGCCCACAGACTACACCACCACACGCAGGCACACAAGCACACAAGCACACAATCCCGCCCGCGTGATGAGTTGACTAGCACCGCACGCAAGCTTAGGAATTTGCAATGACGGTTATCTATCAGTATTCATGAAGCCGCCGAGTAGATTTTGCATTTTCCATCCGGGTTCTCGACAAAGGAACATGGCCGCGGAATCAGATCATGGGAATTAGTAGAGACGGGGATGCGATCGGCGTCTCAGTATGGAAAATGTATATATATTTTTTATAATGTTTTGTTCTTGTGTGTTTGTGTTTGTGTTTGTTCGTAAGATTGGATTGGGGTTTTGTTTTTTGTATGTTTTTTTACCATATTGTTGTTATTATTATGGCTGTTATTATAATTTTATTCATTATTAGCATTAGCATTGTTATCATTATTGCAATTATTCATCATCATTATTACAATTAGCATAATCATCATTATTATTATTTTTATCATTATCATTATAATTATTATCATTATTATCATAATCATTATCAGTTTTGTTATCATAATCATTATCAGTTTTATTATTATACACGTATTATCATCATTATCATTATTATCATTAGCTATCGCCATCATCTTTACTACTACTTTCACTATCAACATCATCATTATCCTCATCATCATCATCATAATCATCATCATCATCATTATATCATGTACTACAGACTGACTGTTTACATCTTGAATTAC
>NW_028234422.1:30489283-30494283 GCF_977035675.1 Penaeus japonicus | reverse complement strand
TATACAGTATATATATAACATATATATGCACTTCTTTGCTATGACTTCTAACAATGAATCAAATTTCTCATCTTTTTATGTACAGCCAAATCTAAGTGTTTTTCAACTGCTAAAATGCAATGAACTCCTATTGTTGGGTCTGCCTCTTTTGTAACATTAACCATTGTATGTACACCTCATTTCATTCTACCTATAAAGTTTCCCTTTCTTTGACTTTTAATATAAAGAGCAGGCAATTCTGAACACATCACAGGAAAAAGTTTAAACTACAACTTTCTTAGAAACAAATTCAATTCATTTTTTACTAAGAGATCACTAAGATACTGACTGCATATTTACTCTTCTTTGTTCAGTCCCCATTCAAAGGGAAATAACATTTATTAACATTCTTGAACATTTATATATCATTCACATATATAACCAGAAATAAGTTTCTCAATGTCTTAATGTACTGGAAAAAAAACATTTATAAATCTATAAAGAATATTTCAAAATAAAAAACTGGTGGGTAGACTAAACCCTGGTTCCTGAGTCACCATCCAGCCTCCCATATTGTTCATATCACAATTACAGACTACCAAGTTAACCCATTTCCAACGGAGCAGTTTTGGCACCGATGTCACATTCACATCACCGGCAGGAAAACCAACCAAGCCGTGAAGGAAAATGTCAAGTCATCCATCATTATGACTCCCCTAGTTCCCTAGACAGTCATCAAGATTTGGTTAAAAGGGTGATCCCCCCTTATCTGAGTCTGGTACTGGAGTTGGATAACAAGCCAAAGAGGAGCTTATATTTTTTTCATATATTTTCACTACAGCATTTAAACCATTCCAGGACAAGAAACATATTAACACACTGAGTAAGGGTGTCATGACATACATGACAGCACTGATTTGGCCTAAAACACAGGTGTCAATGCACACATGATGCGACATCGGGATCTGCTTGTAGTTGAAGCACACACACAATCATTATCACTGTAATGATGCTAACTTTAGAGCTACAAGGTTCCAAAGTCAGCTTAAACATGTATTTTGTGATGGACTTATGGAAAAATATTCTTTAGGCTAATCTGCCCTGCACAGAGGGCAGAAAAAACACTTTCCCCGTCCCTCTAAGTTCTAGCCGGAGCCGCCAGTGTCATAGACCACCCGTCCTAGCTGCCATTAAGGTCGTTAGGCTTGGGATTAGATGTGTGTGCTATCTGTTATTTTCTAAACTTATACATGAAATATGAGTCTGTGTCCGATATATTACCAAAGTGATTCTAATTAGCACTTGGAATAATGGGTCATCATACCTAAAGGAATAAATTACTTTAATATAAGTAAAAACGTAGTACAAAAGTGACCCGATCCTGAGAAAACGCCCGTTGCAGAAGGGTTTATATGATAATGTGTCAAATAATTTCCAATCTCTTGATCACATGATAAAGAGATTATACATATATTTTAGCATAACTTTTGAAGTCTAACTAAATTCCTCTCACCTGAAATACTCCTTAGCAGCTGCCTGATTAGACCTTGGCTCATTACCAACACTCCACATGATGACACTCGGGCGATTCTTGTCTCGGCGGACTAATTCCCTCATGACGGCAATGTGGCGCTCCATCAACTCTTCACCAAAACCTCTGGCGAAGAGAAAAAATTAAGCCCATCTTTTCACTGGTTCAAAGACCTTGCCTTGCCTCCATTCATTTCATGATTAGTAAATGGGTAATCTGAGTATTGAGCCAAATTCCACACTGATCAATAAACATAGGAATAAAGACAAAATTTTAGAATATCTGAATATCATACGTGAGATCAACGGCAGGACTCTCATCGACAATCATGATTCCCTCCTGATCCGCCATGTCCATGATCTCCTCCGCGTAGGGGTAGTGAGAGGTGCGGAAGCTGTTTGCACCAAGCCACTTGAGGAGGCTGAAGTCCTTCACGATCAATGGGTAATCGACACCTTTGCCCCGAATCTTTTAAATACAAAATATGCACATCATGGGTTTAATCTGTCATACTTTAACATTTCCAATAAACAGCAGGAAAGAGGATATCCTTAAAATATCAAGAGACATTCAATTCTTCCACAAACAAACCACATATGTCATTGAAGCACTTCACTCCTCTATAATTCACGCACATCAGCATCTTCATGCCGCCCACAGCCACGCAAGTACAGAGGCTGATTGTTGATGGTCAGCGTTGTGGAGTTCCAACCCAGAGTGCGAATGCCAACTTTCTGAGGGTAGAGGTCCAGCACGCCAGATGCATCTGACACTGCCACCTGATGAAAAGTGGAGATAAACATGTGACTTCAATTTGTTAAAACTGAACATTCAGTCTATTCCATTAATGCTATGTTACTAAGTTAATATACTGTACAAATACATAGTTAAAAATATATGTAAATATATATACATACTTAGGAAATATATATAAACATATATACACACATAATGTTGAAACAAGGTAAACAGAAAGATAGGTAAGTAGTAATATATAAATAAAAGTAAAGATATATTTACCATCAATGTATACATATAGCCTGGGTTGCTATGCATGAGATATGGCCACCATAGACTAGCATTGCTGATCTTAATAGTGCCGACACACCCCATGGCACTAGTGATATGATCTCCCTCATTATTCAGGAGCTTAACAGAACATCCCACACTGTCCTCACTTTGGGGGCCAACCCTAGAGGTGGCTGAGATTATCTTGTAGTTAATAATACCTGAAAGACATATTGGTCGCCTAATGAAAACATTCTTTCCCATTTATCTTTTTTTCTTTCATATCCTTGTTTGTAATTTCATGTAACAGGGAAAACAGATATTAAAATAAATTCCCCCCCCAAAAAATGAATATGTTAAGAATGCAAGAAACATAACAAACCTGCAGACCCATCAATATTGGTGTTAATCATGATATCATCAATATATGTTTGAGGTGTTGTGTAAAGGTACACTGGCCTATGAAGCCCTGCATAGTTGAAAAAGTCAAAGTCTAATTTCTGCTCAAAGTAGCCTGGAGGATACCTGCAAACCAGAGCTTAGTAAGAAACTCAGTCATATCATAGCCATTTTATATTTCCTGAACTTAATCTTTTTCAACATAACATGAGCTAATTGAACATGGAAAACACGGCAATCAAGTCTAGTATACTAGTCTCTTAACCCATTGCTTTGGGGGAGAGTAGATTGATGTGCAATTTTTATTGCACTATGAGTAATAACTCTACCTAGTGGCTGATGATGACCATTGCAATTATAATTACTATAATTGCCGTAATGTTCAACAAGAAACCCAAACGTAGATGGCACCATCCTCTCCTAGCACCAGCAGGAACAAATGGCACCCATTCAGTCTCTTATAAGCACTATCTATCTTTCACTAGAAAGATGACACACTGCAAGATGGCAACACATTGCTCTAAATTACTGACAATGTAGGATATGCAGGCAGAGTGTGAAGAGGAAGATGACCCAGACCATGTCGTGTCTATAATGTGCCCTTGTGACAGTCTTGCTACCTTTGCTGTGCCACTTGCAATCCTAAACACATTTTTACTTCCTCTTCACCAGCTCTTCATGTAATCTCTGCTGTGGATGATTCTTTCTTTTGCATTTGTTTATGAAAGGACATGAATACAAAAAAAATGAATTTACTCTTTGTCCTTTCATACGAATGCAATATTTTTATCCCAACGAGTATAAAGAAACATAATATGCTGATATGGACCCTACACTACAATTTTAGACTACAGCAACATTGAAAAAGCCTGTCATATAGCATATACAAGTTTCACAATACAGTAAAATACAAAAAAGACAAATAAAAATCTGACTCTGGTATTATAACAAGTGAATGGAAGATATGTCACACAAAGTTTCCTTATGCTTAAAATAAAACCCATTTGGTGTGCCACACACATGGCACTAGTGCCTATCCTGGGGAGTGGTCATGCAAATCTATTCCTGTTTGCAATAGATTAACAATGTACTATCTATTACTGAGCCTACTAAAAAGAAAGCAGGTCACTAATTCATTAGTAAAATCAAACACAACCATAAAACCAGAGAAACTTGCTTGGTGGTGTCATTATGGAAGACAATCCTTCCCTGGGGTATCGTGGTGGGTGTCAGAGTGTTGTTGATGGCCACGGTAATGAGGTTTTCCTTTCCAAACAGAAGACCACTTGATATTTCGGCCATTATGGGGAGGTGTCCACCTTCATGGGAAGTCACAGCTACACCATTGATATACTGAAGAGAACAGAATCCTTTTCTAAAAGTGATACTTTTAAAGCAATGAGGATAGTGACTACAAATATGAAGGTATTCTATCAATTATTCAAATGAAATGATAAAGAAAACTTCTTCTTTTTCTATTTATTTATTTACTGAAATATCCTCCATATCAAATAATATGCTAATCTTTCTTCAGGATTATATATAGAAATATTATCTGTAACCTGGGTGATACTCACAATGATCGAATTGTAATGAGCGGATCCCAGACGAAGAACAATTCTCTGCTTGTCCTCTTGCCATCTCACAGGCACGTAAAAAGTGCGGTCATACCTAAAAGAGGACAGGGACCTTCATAATATTTCTGATAAAATGCATCGCAATCCAACTATATTTCTTTCAAGTGATGTCAAAATTCTAACAGTACCTTTTCTGCATATATAATAATGCAAGCATTATTCACGCTAACTAACCAAGCCCATCCAATATGGTCTCGTAGAGCTTTGTCTTGCGTTACGTCATTGTAGCTACATGGAACTGCCATTGTTATAACGGAGCCAGTCTAAAACAGAAAAAAAAAATCTGAACAAAAGTAAGATAGCAACTATTACATATGACATAATTTTCTTTGGTCATTATCTTTTGTCATCATTTGTAATCAGTCAAGCTTGGACTAGTTTGTTACTGAACAGTAAATAGCCAGAGAGTTCAAAAACTAGAATATATTATACATGGAGGATGGTTG
>NW_028234422.1:30471783-30481783 GCF_977035675.1 Penaeus japonicus | reverse complement strand
TCATCATTACTATCATCATTACTATCATCATTACTATCATCATTACTATCATCATTACTATCATCATTACTATCATCATTACTATCATCATTACTATCATCATTACTATCATCATTACTATCATCATTACTATCATCATTACTATCATCATTACTATCATCATTACTATCATCATTACTATCATCATTACTATCATCATTACTATCATCATTACTATCATCATTACTATCATCATTACTATCATCATTACTATCATCATTACTATCACCATTACTATTATCATTACTATCATCATTACCATCATCATTACCAACATCATTACTATCATCATTACTATCATCATTACTATCATCATTACTATCATCATTACTATCATCATTACTATCATCATTACTATCATCATTACTATCATCATTACTATCATCATTACTATCATCATTACTATCATCATTACTATCATCATTACTATCATCATTACTATCATCATTACTATTATCATTACTATCATCATTACTATCATCATTACTATTATCATTACTATCATCATTACTATCATCATTACTATCATCATTACTATCATCATTACTATCATCATTACTATCATCATTACTATCATCATTACTATCATCATTACTATCATCATTACTATCATCATTACTATCATCATTACTATCATCATTACTATCATCATTACTATCATCATTACTATCATCATTACTATCATCATTACTATCATCATTACTATCATCATTACTATCATCATTACTATCATCATTACTATCATCATTACTATCATCATTACTATCATCATTACTATCATCATTACTATCATCATTACTATCATCATTACTATCATCATTACTATCATCATTACTATCATCATTACTCTCATCATTACTATCATCATTACTATCATCATTACTATCATCATTACTATCATCATTACTATCATCATTACTATCATCATTACTATCATCATTACTATCATCATTACTATCATCATTACTATCATCATTACTATCATCATTACTATCATCATTACTATCATCATTACTATCATCATTACTATCATCATTACTATCATCATTACTATCATCATTACTATCATCATTACTATCATCATTACTATCATCATTACTATCATCATTACTATCATCATTACTATCATCATTACTATCATCATTACTATCATCATTACTATCATCATTACTATCATCATTACTATCATCATTACTATCATCATTACTATCATCATTACTATCATCATTACTATCATCATTACTATCATCATTACTATCATCATTACTATCATCATTACTATCATCATTACTATCATCATTACTATCATCATTACTATCATCATTACTATCATCATTACTATCATCATTACTATCATCATTACTATCATCATTACTATCATCATTACTATCATCATTACTATCATCATTACTATCATCATTACTATCATCATTACTATCATCATTACTATCATCATTACTATCATCATTACTATCATCATACTATCATCATTACTATCATCATTACTATCATCATTACTATCATCATTACTATCATCATTACTATCATCATTACTATCATCATTACTATCATCATTACTATCATCATTACTATCATCATTACTATCATCATTACTATCATCATTACTATCATCATTACTATCATCATTACTATCATCATTACTATCATCATTACTATCATCATTACTATCATCATTACTATCATCATTACTATCATCATTACTATCATCATTACTATCATCATTACTATCATCATTACTATCATCATTACTATCATCATTACTATCATCATTACTATCATCATTACTATCATCATGACTATCATCATTACTATCATCATTACTATCATCATTACTATCATCATTACTATCATCATTACTATCATCATTACTATCATCATTACTATCATCATTACTATCATCATTACTATCATCATTACTGGCCCCAATGGAGATTGGGACCTCCATATGAACACCTGCATGGGTTCACAAGGGGTAAGAGCGCAACTCACAGCATGGACACCTTACTGAGCACTGTCACCAACACCAGATCTGTCATTGTCTTCCTGGACCTGGAAAGGCTTTTGAACTAGCAAGTCCACTCGCTATTCAGGAGATCCTGATCCGCAAGGGAATCAAAGGCAGACTGCTTGCTTAGATTGGTGACTATTTTCGGAACAGAACTGCCAGAGTGAAGTTCCAAGGTCACCTTTCCAGGCATCTGCCCCTGGGGAATGGCACTCCACAAGGGAGGGGGGGTCCTTAGCCCGGCTCTGTTTAACACCTTCATGTTAAGCATCCTCGACATTCCACTCCAGCAGGGTGCAAGATCATTTCTTATGCAGATGATCTTGCAATTATTTCTACAGGGAGATGAAATGAGAACATAACAAGAAAGGCCCAGCGTTGTCTGGACTTATTGTCTGAGGAATGCCGCAGGATTGGGCTTAAGATCTCAGCAGCCAAGTCGAAGGCAATGGCGCTGAAACACGATGTCCGCGACCAAAGGGTTAGATCTAGAGTGGATTCACATCTACCAATACTTGGGGGTATGGGTTGATGATAACCTCACCTTCCGCTCTGATATTAAATATCTCCTAGACCGGACCAAAGCAAGACTCTGTCATGAGAGCTCTGTCTGGGCACCGGGTACCGAGATCCTTCTGTTTGCACGCTGTCCGTCCCATTTTGGACTATGCCTCCGTCGCCCTGATCATAGTCAAGCCTGGACCCAGGAAAGGGCTTGACATCATGCAAAACCAGCACATAGAAAGGTCTATGTAACAGAATAACCCCAACATATGACAATATCGAGTTAGAAGCCATAGTAGAAACAACAAACAAGAGAAATCTTAAAGCAGGCAAAGCTGCAGGAATCTATAGAGAGTTCCCGGGAATGGTCATACACCTCACATTATTAATAAATGCGATCACCAATCAACCAGGAAGCCTACCAAAGTCATATCAGCACTATAACTAGTAAAGAAAACAGACAACCCAGACAGTTATCGACCAGTCTCAGTGCTATGCTGCGCTTTCAGACTGCTGGAGCTAATCATGGTCACTTTACTTCTGTTTATACTTGAAAGCCACATTCTTTTTGAACGAGCTAGTTTTAGACAAAAGAGACATATCTATAGGAACTGGCTTTCACATCCCACTGAGGGTCTGCCCACGAACCTTAAAGTAAAATAGGCACTGTCTTCAAAGAACTCACAGTAGCTTTTAATAAATAGTCTTTAACATGTGTGGCTGATGCTGAAACTTGCTAAAACCATCAAAATTAAGACAATACTTAAACCTTTAAAGATAATTATAGGATTAAGAACTTTTCATGTACGTCTATTAATTATCAATATTGTTATTATCATTATCATTATTCAGAAACACCAAAGTTAATATCTGAAGTAAGTAAGCATATTTGTCAAACATATTGTAATACTTTCAACTTTTAACAACCTTTTTTGGAGAGTAGTATGAATGAAATTTCCATTCAGGTGAATGATGATAATATTGGAAACTTTATGTCTACAATAATTATACGGTCTTCCTTACTCTCAAAGTAATTGTAATTCTAAATCTAAACTATCAGTATCATTAGAAGTAGCAGTAGAGTCGTTATTGTCATTATCATTATATATCATTATAATCATCATTGTTTTCATTACTAATACTATCAACTTCATTACCACTGAATTAATATCCTTGTTATTAGCATATCCATCACTACTTCTACAGTAATTTTTGTTATGATTCTGACACATTGGAGGAAGGTAAGAATTCTTGCACGAACATTCCCTAATTACGATTTCAGGTACGTGATAATCAAAGAACACTTTATCTAATATATTTTAATGCCCAAAAATTTATGATAATGATAATAAAGCATGAAAGTCGAACGTGAATTCAAAAAGTATAACGGTCAAAATCACCTCAATGCCCTTTTTCTTCATTTCTTCTGGTAACAATATCAATACTATTAATATCATGTGGGAGACCTGGACAAAGAGAAACCTGAAAACATGTCCAACACATTACATTATAGAAGTTTTTTTTTCTTAAATACTATCTCATGGTTGCCATTTCATTGTTTACCCCTCATTAACGTTCCTTGATCCGGTGATTAATGACAATGGAATCTTTTAAAGTAAGATAAACAATCACGTGTCTCAGCGTGAGAGATGAGCAGTTGCGCATGTTTTATATAATTAGTTGCCAAAGTCGAGGGTTCATGCGCATCCGTGCGCGGCGGCTTCATGTTCAACGGTTCTGAAAGTCCTAAGTGTATTGCTTTTGTAACAGAATTTCCCATAATCCCCCAGCCCACCAGCACATCCCAGTTTCGACACCTCTGGTAAGTGGATATGTGTGTTATTCATTCATTTCATAAGCATGTAGTTTCATCTGATGTTTGGATTCTCGAATTTCAGTTCTTTTGGGTACCACATATCCGGCAAATGTCTTCGCCTGCGCCCTTGAAAAAATGGTTGCTGTCCTCCGAATGCCGCTGCCAGCTGCGCCTGCTGGAAGCGTTGCTGTGCCGCCTGTTCCTCCATGGCTATGGCCATATAGGCAGCGCTGGTGGCAAAGATGATTCCCAGAAGCAGCAGTGTTGGGGACGAGAAGAGTGACTGTAGCAGAGAGTTCATTTCTTCGCGGTCCATCATCTCTGGGCCGCTGTCACTAGCAGGCTCTGGCGGAGCCTCATCAATCAGTGGCCCGATTTCTTCATCCTCCACAGGACCTGGTGTCTCTTGTACTTCTGGTAGTACAACATTAATAACAGGCCCGCCCATCTGCATACTGCTTTGCTGCGGCGGCCGATAGTTAACAATCCCACTGCCTGATGGTCTACCATTTCCCATCTGGGCTGGATCTTGCCTAAGCTGTAACAACCCCTGGTTTCTATCAGGACGGTTTGGTACGCCACCAACGCTCAGCCTGTTTTCACAGAAACCACTCGTGCCTTCATTGCGGCAGAGGAGACCCACGGTTCCATGCCCGCTGTTGTCGTTGTCCCGGATTCCGGACGATTCCAGTTCCCCAACTCTATTCGCGAGGATGTTCGAGTCTGGGGAAGATCCTACGGCGCCTGGTATGCTTTGTGCATCCGAACCCCCCACAACAACGTTTGAAGTTCTAGAGAAAATAGGCTCAGACACCACAGCAGGTCGTGGAGTCCCATTTCTTGTATTAGAGTTGGGAAGAGATTCAGTTCTTTGAGTAACAAGACTGATGTTACCGCCGCTGCCATGTGCCTCTGAAGTACTGTCATTAGTCTGACTACTACTGTCATGGCCAGAGTGACTACTGTGCGGAGTATGACCACTTGCGATACCATTAACACTGTGCCCATCGTGACTGATATGTCCTCCATGATTATTGTGATTAACGAGAGCACCATGTTCAGTATGACTGCCGTGTCCTCCATGATTATTGTGATCACCATGAACACCATGTCCAGTATGACTGTCGTGTCCTCCATGGTTATTGTGATCACCATGAGCACCATGTCCAGCATGACTGCCGTGTCCTCCATGGTTATTGTGAGTGCCATGCCCAGCATCACTTCCATGCGCAGAGTGTTGAGGGTGGGCACCATGTCCATTATGCTGTGCATGACTGCTATCTGTACCATGGTCAGGATGGCTACCAGACCCATGAAGATGGGCACTTGGTTGTTGTGTTGTTGGAACCTGTTGCGGGTGAAAATTTTGGGGAGGATAGTATGGGTAGGGTGGGTATGGGTATGGATACGGGAAAGGGAGATAGGGTGGTGCCTGGGTAGTAGTACCCACAGTCGGAGAGGCTTGAACTGCCATCACAATAGAAGATACGACGTCTTGCATTCCTACAGGAAGCTGAGAAATGATTTGTTGCTGTTCTTGCGAAAGCTGTGGGACAGGACTTGGGTGCTGGTGTAGTGCAGGGGAGAGGCGATTCGGGAAAAAGTTAGGCGGGATATTCTGCGAAGGAGCGTCACTCTGGCGAAAGTTTGCAGCGCTGAAATTCGGTCGTAGCTGCTGTCCCTCTGGTGGTAATATTTTATTTACTTGTTCTTCTTTGGAAAGAACAGTGTTGTTATGATGCCATAGACCAGATTCCTTTTGAGTGTGGTATAGGTGCCGTAAATCGTCAAACAAGTTGAGAGTCTGTAGGTCATGGGCATTCATGGTAAAAAGATGATTTAGTACTTCTGCTGGCAGTCGCTGAAGCATTTTCATCTGAGTGCTTCCAGAATTTTCCTCCAATACTGGGATCATCTCGAGTTTCTCCATCAAGCCTAGTGTTTCCAGATCTTCTTTCTCCATGCCTTTTAACATTTCCATAACTTCAGGATTTACGGGAGTCATACCAAGACTGGAATAGTTATTTTGGTGGTTTTGGAATTTATGAACAGGATATACTTGTGTTTCCGTGAAATTCGTGCCCCACTTATAATACACTTGCGTTTTGTTTTCGCCATATCCACTAATGTTCCCTAAGAAATCTGTCTGAACATTATCGACTTTCTGAGTTGCAATATCTTCGTTACCGCCATTCACATTCCCAGTGCCATTTACAAAGGCTGCTTCAGAGTTATCACTAAGATCGTCCTTGCTGAACGGCCCACCACGGCGCATAAACTTTGATGGGCTGAGAACCAATTCGCCGTCTATGTATTCATAGTAATCCTCGTAACCAGTGGCGAGGACTTCATTTTCAGACAGATCGCCTTGTTTAGTTGCACCAGGCTTCTGTAACATTTCTTCATTAAGATGGAATTCGTTATGCATTGATTTCGTAGTTAGAGTTGGAGTTTCCGTCGTCAGGTATTTGAGAGAACTGTCGTTTTCATTCAGACTATTCTGTGCCGGCGCGTTCATCTCTGGAGAATCCTCAGTGAAGGAGACTGCGTCGACTGAAGGATCTGAACTGTCTTGTGTAGTGCCCTGAGATGGGTTAATGGAGGAGCCATTTTCATGGAGGTAGCTCGCCAGAATTCTATCCACCTCTTGAATAGTTTCTGTCTCTTCCGTTGTGCTAAGTGAGTTTGCATACTCTGTGTTACCATTTTCAGAAAAGGTGGTATTCCGAATATTCGACGAGGGACCATCGCTGCTATTTGAGAGTTGCAATGCTATTACTGGAGTTTTAGGAGTTGTAGGATTAACCTTGTCATTATCATGACTCGCTTGTACACCCATGGTATCGTTAACTAGAAGCCCAGTGGAAATAGATAGGTCCGCAATTGACGCCAGCTGCTGTTTGATATATTCAATTTCTGAAAGGTCATTCTCTGCATTTCCAATTTCGTTGCCGCTCGTTTTCTCAAACCGATTGCTAAAAGGGAACACTGGCATCGTAGCCGCATTCCCGCCGGAGTTCGGGGCTTGAATCCCCGAATTTCCCAAACCTCCCGAATTACCCACAATGCTCTGAATACTCTCCGGATCTTGATAAACCGACGAAGCGCCGAAGCGTTGAGTTAAAGCCGCCACAAGTTGGTTGATAATGGCGGGGTTTCGGGAGTTGATCATGATGTAACCCGGACGGTCCCCGGTGGGTTTAGAGATCACCTCATCGACGTAGCTCTGAATCATGGACACGGCGCCCAGAGGGTCACTGCCAACGACACTGGTAATAGGCGCATTACCTTGGCTCCCGCTGCCAAATCTGTTGACCTGTCCTTGGAACTGTTTACCTTCATTGAATCTACTGTTGTGAGAGGCACTATCATCGCCCTCATTGAAAGAGCGACCTTTCTTTGCTTCCGCGAATGCACTCGGAACCTCCTCTGTTCCTAGACCTTCCACACTCTCTTCCGTCGCTCCTGCCTCTTCTTCAGCTTCTACCTCGATCTTGCGAGGAGTCAACAAAAGGAGAAGATTCGATCCCGGAGTAGGATCTTTCGACGCTCCTTCTCCCTGACTCAAACGAAACGGAGATCCTGCGGCAGTCGCGGCACTCACTTCCGCAGCCCAAAAGTCCACGGATGCTACCGCAGCCACGACCTGTTGGAAATGTTGCTGTTACTAGCGGTCTTTCTAGAAAAAAATAAAAACGTTAAGCTTTGCTCGAGTGTATTCATATGGGTTTTGTTATTGTGATGTATATGTGGAAATTACCATAATTACACTCTATTTTTTGTAGGATCACTTTCCCCAAACATATCATTCTTATAATTATTTGTTTATTTATTATTACTGTTTATCATTATTTTTTTATTACTATCACCATCATTATCATTACTATTATTATTAACATTATTATTATAATCCTTATTATCATAATCATTATTATTATCATAACTATTATTTTTATCATCATAATTATTATGATTTTCACTATTGTTACCATCAGCATCATTGCTTTTATCATTAACATCTGTATCACCGATACTTCGTTATGACCATCATGATCATCAGCACCATCAATGTTGCCAATAACCCTTCTATTATTTTTAGTAGCACCTCTTTCACTGCTTCTCACCTCATTGCAATACTATCAACAGTATAACTATTATTTCTACCATCATCATTATTATTACAACCTACATTGCCTCTATTGTATCATTATTGAATACCAGAAACATTATCATTTATTCTATTGTTGTTGTTACTGACATCATCATCATTATCATTATCTCTATCATCATCAGTGTTGGTATAATCATTGTCATTAGTACTACAGTTATGATGATTATTACTATGATCAGTTACTATTACTATAATAATAATCATTATCATTACTATCACCGTTATCATAATCATTAGTATCATTGTTGGTACTATTATCATTCCTATCATTATTATTATCATTGTTACTATCATCATCATCATCCTCAGTATTTTTATTATCACAGTTATTGCAATCACTATCATCGTAACTATAATCATCATTACTATTATCATCATGTAAGTTATTATATCCATCGTCAATGTTATTATTAATATGATTATCTACATCATCCTACCATTATTATCATATAATCATTACCATTATCATTAACATCATTAGTATCATCATTTAATATCATCAATATACAAATACTATAACTACCACTGCAGTTACTAATGTAATTGTTAGCATTATAATAGTGATAATAATGATAAAAGTAGTCATAACAATAATAATAAAAGTTATAATTGATGATGATGGTGACGCTGATGGTGATCACAATCATAATCATAATGATTATGTTGTTGATAAAATGCAATGGTGATTATTATCATCATCATTATCATTCTTTCACAATACTACTTTCATCACCACAGTTATTATCATTATCATTATAATTCTCACGTAATACCATTTTCATCATCACAGCTATTATCATCATCATCTTAATACCATCTAAATGCTTCAATCATGACAAGCATACCAAGAGTAATAACCGGAGAATGATAACATAATTATTGCAATACTATTATCAATATCATCATTAACGTCATCACTATCACTGCAGTAGTACACGTAGTTGTAGTTGTAGGAGTAGTAGTATATTTGTGACAATATTAATGGCAGATAAACCCGTAAATCCACTATACACAAAACATATTTATCAATAAATATAGTGGGGTTTATCTGCCATTTTATCAACACGGAAGAGTGTTTTGCCAGTCGACAATATTAATGTATGTATTTCCATAGACGTAATAGACATGGCGGTATTGTTTTACCATTGGTATCATTATTTTTTTATTATTTCTGTTGGCCTTATAATGATTGTCATTATTATTATCATTATTACTATGCCTATTATGTTTCTTATTAGCACATTTGTCTTTATCAAAGACAGTGTTAACGCCGTTGTCAATGTCTATTAGTATTTATTATTATTATTATTATTATTATTATTATTATTATTATTTTATCTATTTACAGATTATCTAATCACAAATGCGCGTATCATTATTACTAATTTTAATGGCTGGTTATATTAGGAACATCATCAGTGCAGTGCAATTGCAGTGAGTGATA
>NW_028234422.1:30436783-30441783 GCF_977035675.1 Penaeus japonicus | reverse complement strand
ATAACAACAGTGACAATAATAATGATAATAACAATAATGATAAGAATAGTAATGATAATGAAGATAGTATCAGTAATTACAGATAGCAACAGTAATGATAAAAATAAAGATAACAATAATAATGATAATAATTATAAAATAACATCAAACAAGACGAGCGAGGAAGGTATAAACATTTTGAATAAACAAAATAGCTTCGAAACCTTTTCGAGAAGGAAATACAGATGGGTTTCGAAACTCCATTTTTTTTCGACGCGAAGGTGTGATGATGGTGGTAGTGGTGATGATGGTGGTGGTGATGATAATGATGATAAGGATACTGGTGATGATGGTGATGATGATTGTGATACTGATGGTATTAATTAGATAAATAATAATACTAATAACGATGATTAGGTTAATACCATTGATAACTCCGGGGATAAAGATAATAAAGACACTATAAGCAAAATGATAAACCGAAATAAAATTGATAATAAGAATAACTTTTGCTATTATTGTCACTTTCACAATCATAATGATGATGGTAAGGACAACGATCAGCAATGTAACGGTAATGAGTATTTTTACAATAATGTTGATAATTATAACAATGAAAGTGATGATAATAGTAGTAGTAATATAGCTAGTAATAGAATTAATAATGATATCAATAACGGTAATAATAATAATAATAATAGTTGTAATGGTAATAATAATAACGAAGAAATTGATGATGATAACACTACAACAAGAGTAATAATCACAAATATATATTTTTTCAGACATTTAAAATCATCATATACCCTATTTTTGTCACATTTGTCTAACAACTCTTAGTGGCTATATTTGCGCAATCTTTCATACCAAAAGATTTCACCACGCCAACCGTCTCTGTTCATTTCCTGTACATTCTCCTTCCCGACCTTGAATATCGAAATCCGATAGATGGTTACGCAGGTAACAGGATATTCCGCGATATAAACCATTACCGTGCAGCGATCGCGAGAGCCCGGGTGTGTCATTCAACTCTCTCCCAAACTTTCACTTTCACCTCAAACAGTGTTGGATGCGCTTCACGGTCGGTCGTTCACTGTCGTTGCCACTTTAGTGCGAGTTTTAAAAAAGGGCGGGTTCACCACCGGATAATTCTTCTCTTGAAAGGTAAATCGTTGACACATTTTATGCTTGTGATAACCAACAGATCATTTACAAACTGAATTACACCCTCATTGACACATTTTGTGCTAGGCCACGTAGGTAGAATGTGCTACGTTGACGTGAGTTTATGTATAGTATATATAGTATATTAACCTTTCCTGATCTATATTCAGTGTTAACCGTTCTTTCGGATGAAGTGACTCGTTTTGATTTAAAACCAAATACAAAAAAAAAGTGTTGGAGACCTAGATATTTCAGGTTAGATGGTTCATGGAGACGATCGTAACTACTTTTATCTATACTGTTTCTCCGTTTCTGCCTGTGTGGTCCTGTCAGGTCCTCCATTATGGTTTAGTTATGGTAATGGGTATTTTAATAATGATCTTGTTCATAGTGGAGATGTTTCTGTTCGTATCATCGAGTGCCTTTAGGCTACTCGGGATAATGGTCGTTGTTAACTGCTGCCGTTCTGTTGTGTTTTCCTCGGTGGTAATGTCATCATAATGATCATCAATATTAGTATTGAGCCATTACGATTTTTGTAGCTATTATGATATTGACAGGAATGATAGTATTATTGTAGTAGTTATCATGGACGTAGGGTGTGGGCTCTCAACCTGAGGTAGGGGAGATGTATTTTGGAAATACGTGAATGCTTCCTCAAAATACTTCGGTTTTGAATGTTCATACCTATATGTAGGTACATGGGGAACATCTGTTAGGCTAGACTAGACCACTAGATGTATATATCCTTCACTAGGTGACAACCCAATCAGGAAACTTGGGAAGTTTTGTAATACCGGGAAATTTAGTATAAGAATGTATAAATTTGTATGCAGGAATTATTATAAAGATAGAAGTTAATTTAGAGCAAACATGCTTTAGAAAGGAAGGTGTTAGTTCCTTTCGATGGCATCCCACGCTCGCAACCATCCCAGACACAGGATTGTATATCGAGTCCTTTCTAAAGCATACATTTCTATTCAACCTTCTTGGTACGGCATTCTGGATTAGGGGTTCGTGACCAACGCTGAATAAAAACTTCAAGGGGTACGTGACCAACAATAAAAAACTTCAAGGGTTACGTGACCAACACTGAAAACTTCAAGGGGTACGTGACCAACAATAAAAAACTTCAAGGGGTACGTGTCCAACGCTGAAAAACTTCAAGGGTTACGTGACCAACACTGAAAACTTCAAGGGGTACGTGACCAACGCTGAAAAAATTCAAGGGGTTCGTGACCAACGCTGAAAAACTTCAATGGGTACGTGACCGACACTGAAAAACTTCAAGGGGTACGTGACCAACACTGAAAAAAAAAATTCAAGGGGTACGTAACCAACACTGAAAAACTTCAAGGGGTACGTGTCCAACGCTGAAAAACTTCAAGGGGTACGAGACCGACACTGAAAACTTCAAGGGGTACGTGACCTACACTGAAAACTTCAAGGGGTACGTGACCAACACTGAAAACTTCAAGGGGTACGTGACCAACACTGAAAACTTCAAGGGGTACGTGACCAGCACTTGAAAAAATACTTCTAGGGGTACGTGACCGACACTGAAAAACTTCAAGGGGTACGAGACCGACACTGAAAACTTCAAGGGGTACGTGACCAACACTGAAAAACTTCAAGGGGTACGTGACCAACGCTGAAAAACTTCAAGGGGTACGTGACCAACGCTGAAAAAATACTTCAATGGGTACGTGACCAACGCTGAAAAACTTCAAGGGTTACGTGACCAACACTGAAAAACTTCAAGGGGTACGTGACCAACGCTGAAAAACTTCAAGGGGTTCGTGACCAACGCTGAAAAACTTCAATGGGTACGTGACCAACAATAAAAAACTTCAAGGGGTACGTGACCGATACTGAAAAACTTCAATGGGTACGTGACCAGCACTGAAAAAATACTTCAATGGGTACGTGACCAACAATAAAAAACTTCAAGGGGTTCGTGACCGACACTGAAAAACTTCAATGGGTACGTGACCAACAATAAAAAACTTCAAGGGGTTCGTGACCGACACTGAAAAACTTCAAGGGGTACGTGACCAACAATAAAAAACTTCAAGGGGTACGTGACCGACACTGAAAAACTTCAATGGGTACGTGACCAACAATAAAAAACTTCAATGGGTACGTGACCAACAATAAAAAACTTCAAGGGATACGTGACCGACAATAAAAAAAAACTTCAAGGGGTTCGTGACTAGCGCTGAAAAACTTCAAGGGGTACGTGACCAACGCTGAAAAAAATACTTTTAGGGATACGTGACCGACAATAAAAAAAACTTCAAGCGGTACGTAACGAACACTGAAAAACCTCAAAGGGTACGTAAGATTAAAAAGGTTGAGAACCTCTGTCGTAGGGGTTCCTTCAAACTCGTGGAGGTTGGTCATCTGTATGACAGAAGAAAAATGAAAAATTGAAAGACTGGAAAATGCTACAAATACTGTTCTTGGTGCCTTTTGATACATTTCCTTTACTTCCAGCCCCAAGAGGTGTTACTTCCATCCCATTAGCTATTTCTCCATCCTCATGGTTCCTACGCCTGTGGTCCGAGTGAGAATAATCAAAATGATACTAATGGTATTGGAATAACTGATAGGAATGATGATAGTTACGATGATGATAATGGTAATAGTAGTAGTAGTAATGATTATGATAAATTAATAAGAAAAAATGTAAGGCTAGTGATAATTGTAAAGGTGATAGCAATGATAATAATAATGTTGATGATAATGATGATAATAATAATGATGGTAATATTTATGGTAATGATAAAAGTGATAATGAAAATTATAATAATAACTACAATGATAACTAATCATCATTATCATCATCATTATTATTCTTATCATCGTTTTCAATATTGTTATCATCATAATTATTACTATTGATATTATTTTCATTATTGCTAATAATATTATGGTAATAAAGAAATATAGTGATAGTGATGGTAATAAAGATGATAATAGTAATGATGAACATTATTGTAACATTATTATGATGGTAATAATAATGATAATGATACTACCAATGACAGTGATAACTACTAATGATAATATTATCAGCTGTGATGATAAGAAGATGAAAATGAAAATGATGTTAATGAAATTTACGATAGATGGAGTGAGAATAACCTGAATGATAAAGATTAAAGTAACAATGATAATAATGATGATATCTAATAATGATAATGAGGGAGAGGAGGATAAACAGGGCTATAATATATTCGTGATATT
The DNA here is from genome assembly GCF_977035675.1 of Penaeus japonicus. Taxonomy (NCBI): domain Eukaryota; kingdom Metazoa; phylum Arthropoda; class Malacostraca; order Decapoda; family Penaeidae; genus Penaeus; species Penaeus japonicus. Next base: position 30,437,391 of record NW_028234422.1, on the reverse strand, counting down.
GCCATTATTGTCAAAACATGAATACTAATATAGTTTATTGCAAATATATTTTCCATTGATTATTATGGAAACTTTGAAGACAAGCTATTTCATTAAAATCGACAGGTATCAGAATTAAATTTGATTAGGCCTCACCCTTAATTAGTTGAAGATTAGTTAATCCTAATCAGATCAGGATTTAGGGTAATGGATTAATTGAATCGTTTTTGTGATATAATTTTTTTTCTTTCCTTCGTAGCTGTCACACTGTCCACCCTTTTCTCATCGCTGTCATCCTTAACGTCACTCTTAATGTCACCCTAAACGTCATCCATAATGTCATTCGTTCTTGATGTCAACTTTACGTCATCCTTGATGTCACCTTTACGTCACCTTTGATGTCACCCTTAACGTCATTCTTAATGTCATTCGTTCTTGATGTCAACTTTACGTCGCCCTTGATGTCACCCTTAACGTCACTCTTAATGTCATTCGTTCTTGATGTCAACTTTACGTCGCCCTTGATGTCACCCTTAACGTCACTCTTAATGTCATTCGTTCTTGATGTCAACTTTACGTCGCCCTTGATGTCACCCTTAACGTCACCATTAACGTCAACCTTAATGGCA
>NW_028234422.1:30426783-30431783 GCF_977035675.1 Penaeus japonicus | reverse complement strand
GCTTCAGGAGTACCTCGAACAGTTTAGTCTTCGAAAGGGATTCCAGTATTCCGACGACTTCGAGTCGAGTGGCAATCCTTCGGTTCCCGAGGACTCCGACGAAGGGCTCGACGGGGACACGAGCGAGGAGCGGTCTTTCGGAGGCAATAGTCAGAAGGGTTACTGGCCCGGCTCGATGTTTCGCCCGGGATCTAAGCCTTCGAGAGGGCAAGTATTTAAGTACCAGTCGGTGAGTGGATCGAGGAACCACGGACCACAGGACCCTATCCGGATGCCTTTGTTGACTTGGGACCATATTTCAGGCGATTTTCCTTCGAGACCGACGAATACCTGGGAGAGGCCGTACACGAGGCCCAGCAATGCTCAATCCTACGGTCCCTTTCCCACTCGTCGGCCAAGTGAAAAGAATCCACGTCCTCAGATGCTGAAACCCCTACCCACGCACGACGACGCAATATTACCGCCTTATGGTCCTCCTCGACCCTCGCCGCGGCCCACCAAACGGCCCCCTGCCTATGACGGAGTTTGGAATCGATACAGCACCTCCACTGTATCCCAGCTGGACCGCGGCACGGGGAAGTGGGTGAAAATATCGTCCAGCAACACACATTTGGACCAAAAGCCCTATGGTGAGCCAGCTCGTCCCGCAGACCCTCATCAGCAACCAACCCACCATGCCTCTGCAAGCCTCACGGTCCTTGGCGTGAGTGACAGACAACCTCACTCGTTCCCCAATTCTCAGCGCAACAGTTCTCATATGGTGGAGGTGCCCAGCGCTCTACCGGGCAACCCACCTGAGACGATCGAAACCGGTGGAGATTACGTGCCGAGCTTCGCTTCGGTGCCTCTGTCCGTGATCGCCCCAGGGCTGTTCCGACCCCTCACCCCTGCCCCGGCGTCTTCCATCGAGACCACGGGCCTCGCCCACGTGAGTGTTCCCCTTTATCTCATCTCTACCCCTTCCCTCACTGCTGCTATCTCAGACGAACCCAATACTACCACCACCACCACCACCACCTCTAGTACTACTACCACTACCACGACCACCGCACGACCTCCTCCCATTACTACCACCAGGCCGACCACCACCAGCACAACTGTAGAGCCACCAAACCAGTCATCTAGCGGGTTCTTCGACAACCCTTCTGCTGTCATGGCAGCTGTGGGAGCCGGTCTTATCCCTGCCACTTTCGCTGCTCTCCTGCCCGTGTTCGTCGGAGGCCGCAGGAGGCGCAGACGCAGATCTGTCGCTCTCGACGCTCTCGTCCCTGGTCGAAAGGGGGTTCCTGAGAAGCAAGTGGCTGCAGTGAGCGAGAGGGTGTGGCGGGCACTGAATGCCTACCAAGACGACACCAGATAGTCTGACTCGCTGCTTTATCTGACTTCCTGACGCAGACATTCTTCAGACGGTATTGACAACCTTTTACTCTGAGACGCATACTGAAAGACGTTCCACGACTGACCAGTTATCTTTGTTATACGTTCATGTTTCTCCGTTTCTAGGAAGTTATAATCACTTTATAATTTGATAAATAGAAACTCTTGTGTGTAATATAGCTAATCCCTCAAACGTTCAATCAGTTCTCATCACTTTTCATGAGTAAAGTCAGATCATGAGCAAGTTTTAGATACAATAATTCACTTTTTCTTCTTCCACAGATGAGTCATGGGCGAAGATACTCAAGGACGCAATAGGAGAAAACTTCACTGCATTATCTTGCCATTCGTTGGCAATATGGCTAACGCCCCCTGAAGATGCACTGAAAAGAATATCTAAAGTCTATAGTCTCTTACTGATTGACCACTGAGACTGCGTCACAATATCAATGGCAGTCAAGGACCCATGAACTCTGCAATAAAGATAATATTCACAGGGTTCGAAAACACAAAAGCTATATCCTAATTTATTCAGCTTCTTCCATGCACACAAAACATATTATATAGAGAGGTTGTTATACCTTTTCATATACTTGTTTTACGTTATTTGTATTCACAAATCACCCCATTACACCTTAAGTGAGCGTGCGGGACATGTTTACTTGTATTTCCTTTTGTTGATTTTGTATTAGCTTTTGCAATCTGAGGTTCGAGACTCTTTGGTTTTCCTGAAAAAAAGTCATATCCTCATTATCAGGTATTTTGATCAAGTTTCTGTTTGTGTGTGTGTGTGTGTGTGTATGGGTGTGTGTGTGTGTGTGTGTGTGTGTGTGTGTGTGTGTGTGTGTGTGTGTGTGCATGGGTGTGTGTGTGTGTGTGTGTATTTATACACACTAAATATATGCTTTTAGATATTTCTTTATAATTATATCTCCCTTTTTTATTTTTGTTTTCTGTTCACCTTTTATAGGAAATCCGTTTCCGTATGCATTATCTTTCAGTGAGATCAAATCTTAAACACATGTTTGTTTCAATAAAACAAAAAAAAAAGACAAATAAATGTTTTTTCTTTACCTTGTTTTGCATGTATGTGTATGCAATTAAGAATGCAAAAAGGATGATAAAGATTTGCTTATAGTCATAACATTAATGATAATGATAATGGTCATAATGATAACAATAATGAGATTGTTTATGATGATAATGTTGTTGATAATGATTATAAAAATGATTATGATTTCGTTATGAATAGCAAGAATAATAGAAAAAAAATAATAATGACTATAACAAGAAGGATGTCAATAATGACTATTATAATTATGATATACGATATGAATAAAGACTATAAAAATGATAGAGCTAATGATCACCATTAGCAATATTGCTAATAATGGTGACAATGATGATAATAACTATAATACCGATGGTAATGGTGATGGTGTTGATGATAATGATAACGACAATGATGGAATTATCAGATTAGTGATTTTTTTAGATAATATTGTGAATAATGAATATGGATCCTATTAAACATTCATAATGCTGATGATACTGTTATTAAAGGCATTACCGATAATCATATTAATTAAGAAGAGTAATGATGAGAGCAATAATAAGGATTTTAATGAACAGAAAGAACAAAAATTACAATAATGTTGTAGTAACGATGATATATATATATATATATATATATATATATATATATATATATATATATATATATACGTATATATATATATACATATACATACATACATATATATATATATATATATATATATATATATATATATATATATATATATATATATATATATAATATTATATCATGTATGTATATATATACATATATATATATACGTATATATATACATATATATATATATATATATATATACATATATATATATATATATATATATATATATATATATATATATATATATATATATATATTATATATATATATATATATATATATATATGCATATACACAAGCACACACATAGCATTTTGAGATAGACACATTATATATATATATATATATATATATATATATATATATATATTATATAGTGTGTGGTGTGTGTGTGTATGTGTGTGTGTGTGAGTGTGTGTGTGCACACACACACACACACACACACACACACACACACACACACACACACACACACACACATATATATATATATATCTATCTATCTATCTATATATATATATATATATATATATATATATATATATATATATATATATATATATATATATATATATATATATATATTATTGTATATGTATGTATATATAAATATATGTATATATATATATTTGTGTATATATATACACACACACACACACATATATATATATATATATATATATATATATATATATATATATATATATATATATGTAAGTATGTATGTATGTGATTGTGTACACAATTTGACCGTACGTGCGGTCGTGCGTCCGTCTGTTAGTGAGCGGGCGTGTGTGTGTGGTCTGTCGCTTTCTCTGTCTGTAAAAAATAGAATGCTTTAATTAACTTAAAAAGCTTATCACTGAAAAAAAAACACTGTCATACCCGTCCCGCTCTTTAAGAAAAAGTTGTACCGTTATCTATTCGCACATGAGTCATGGGTGAACCTTGGAAATGGAATTTAGTAAAGGTGCTTCCTACAATTACAGGTGGCGACATGTTTAATGCGGCGCCTGGCGACAAAGACAAACACCAGGTTGTAATAATAACAGATATTACAGGTGTTAGGGCAATGTGAGGGCAGAGGCCTTCACATCGGGCATAAGAAGCTGGCGGTAACACAGCAATAGTTGCCGGTGTGTGCCAACCGCGTGAGCAAAGCGCTTTCTTCGCCTGACAATCCTAAAGACACTATCAATGTGCTATCAAGCAAGAACAGCAGGCAGGGTCACGGAATCACCGCAGGTCCTGCTGAGCCCCCGACCGACGGCCTTCCTACCTACCTCCCTACAGGAGCGAGCGAGCAGGCTGGCAGGCTGGTGGCGGCCTCTGGCAGGCACGTCGCCCCCTCCCCCCCCCCTCCGCCCAACCACCCACCAGTGGCTGCCTCGGCGGATCACAACAAACCTCGCCATCAGGGCGTCCGGGGGACACTCCTCTCGACCAGGTATTTCAGGCCGTTTCCCCCGCCATACTGCGAGTCCCTCTCATTCCATTCCAGGACTCCACGTCGGGTAGGCCGCGAGCGAGGGAGTCGATGCCCTTGGAAACTCCGAGTGGCAGAGGAGTGGGAAAGCTTTGGCAGGGGAGCGAGTGAGAGAGGTGCGTTCGGGGACGACCCTTCCCGAGTGAATAAAGTGAGCACAGTTGCGATCTGTTGAGAGAGAGAGCAAATCGGGAAGCCCTGGCCCAGCCTTTAGCATTCAGGACCCAAGAGGAAGTAGCACTTAGGAGGAGGGGAGGCCTTCAAATCTATCTGCGCAAGATGAAAGTTTCCCCCCACCTTTTTTTTCTTTCTTTTTTTTTTAGATGCAACAGTTCCTTCCGAGGAATGAAAGTTTCCTCCTGGGTGAGTCACAGCCGAATTGCAAGGTTGTAGGAATGCTTTTGCTCTGTGAATATGGGAAATGCGTGTTTATACTGC
>NW_028234422.1:30411783-30419283 GCF_977035675.1 Penaeus japonicus | reverse complement strand
AAATCTTGTGGAAATTTTGTGGGTTTTATTGATTCTTCTATACAACTTGAATCTTCATTCCCTTTCATTCCCATCCATATTGTTTATTCCCTTAAAACTGAAAATGTAAAGCATTCCTTTCTAATTCAAGTTTAACATATTGATCTTATATCATATAACATAATCAATCAACTACAATATATCTTGACACCATCATGTATCAAATTTCTATTCTAGTATAAACATATATTGCAAGATTACATAAATATAATAAGATAAATACCTCAGACACCTCACTTGGCTTTTCTGAGTCACAAAATGGCTTCCAATTATTTTCATGTGATTAGTTATGCAGATTGCCTATAGGAGGCATACATCAGAAAATGATATAAGGGGATACTAATCTATTTAATACATATCCCTATTGTTAGTACATATCATAATTATTAGGAACTTAGAGTATCACATTTGAGTATAAATGTAGCCACATTAACAGCTACTAACCAGTGACTTTTTATGTCAGGTCTCATAGAATGAATACTGAACCCAAAATCAGCACATTAAGAATTGAAGCAAGTCATAAATATTCAAGAGACAATTATGTCACTTGGCTGAGGCAATCCCAATGAATGGCCTCTACACACCTATGCATTGAGCCCTTTGGCATGACAATTAGTTTTGGGATGCAGTCTTTAGCAAGTGAACAAGCAAAGTAGAGGCCCCAAGTTTCTTTTTTTTTTTCACTTCCTACCTAACTAAGAGATAGAGATATTTTTGCTTCAGTAGTACATGTTACAAGACAACAAGATCATTGGCACTGAACCACTGAACCATTAATAGATATCCACTGTCCTACTTCCATAACAGTTTTGCCATAACCTTGGCATGGGGAGCTTGTAGGGAAAATGTATAATTGACAGTGAAAATAGCTGAAGTACCTTATAAATTTCAGTGGAGTAAAAATCATGCTTCTCAAAATTTTACATGCCACTACTTCCATTATATTTTTACAAGTAATGACAAGTTCCATCTTAATGAGAGCAGGTTGTATCGTTACTATTTTCATATTCTATTTTTTTTGTGTCTCCATGTTTTCAGAATAATTGGTAATACATAATGAAATTCCTAAAAGAAAATAGATATGTATTTTTTATCATTATAAGTATGTAGGGAACAAAGTGAGGCTACTGCTGTTCTGATAAATTGCTCTTATACTTCATTATAACAAGTTATTCACACTTGTATCACTCCCTAAATCCCATAATTTTTCTCGTCCAGGGTCCAGCCCCAGTCTACAGAGACTTCCATACAGCGACCGGCGTTGATGGCATCATGTACGTGTGGGGAGGGAGAGAAGTGGCCAGCGGATGGTACGACTCGCCCGAACACGAAGAATATGGAGCTGACCTGTATGCCCTGGACACTGTCACAAACCGCTGGAGCATAATTCCCTGTTCTGGCATGATTCCCATAGGCAGAAGATCTCATTCAGCATGTTTGTATATTTGAGTTTTTATATTTTTGTGTATTTTTTTTTTCTTTTTTTTTTTTTGTGTGTGGTTTTTGTTTTGTTTTTTTTAAGACAAGAATAACGTGGAATTGGATGCTCTTTTGATGAAGTTATAGTGAAGGAAATACACCTGGTTTGTGTAAAGGATAAACTTGACTGAGCTGATTTTGTGGTTTATTTTTTCAATTTTTTACTATATATCACTTGTATGTTTTAAAGAGTTGTAAATAATGATTAGAATGGAGATGATCTCTAGTGAAAGAGCTTTAAATGAAAGTGATATTTTTTTTCTTTACCACTAACTACCCCCTGACCTTCACATGTTTTACTTACTATAGACTATAATTTTTCCTCCAAACTTTGCCTGCTCTTTAAAGCTAAACTAATTCAAATATTTTGATTAGTCACAACTTGAATTTATTATCTAGGTAGTGAAAGATGAAATTTACCTCTTCTTAACTATACTTGACATTTTAAATTTAAGTCCCTTTGCAAAAGACAAACCAGCAGTATTTGTAATTTTTCTCACTATATTTACTATATCATTCTTTGTATTTATTCATTTTGTATTATAATAAAAGGTTTCTGCCACTTGACCCGTTAAAGATGAGGCAATTTTGGCTCTGCCTGGACATTGCACTGGGGGATTTCAAAATATGCAGGCCTAACGCCATGGACTATTCCTCCGTTGAACCAGCAGCCAGCTGCTATGTGCCCTATCACCCAGCATGCTGGCCTTATAAAAAGCCATGACATGATCTCACATCTTTGCTGGGAAGATTAGCAGAGCCATGAAGTGATATCATGTCAAAGTTGTTAACGGGTTAGGAGAACTGTCTGCAGAATTTAGGAACAACAAAATTTTCTTGGAAAGTAAAGTAATAAAATTTTTCATCCTTAGTATATGAAAGTAGTAATTATTATTTTGACCTGAAGTTTTCCTTGGATAATTGTTTAAAAGTAAAACTATGATTTTGTCAAATATGTCAAAGCTCAGTGATCATGAAAAAATAGTATATTCTGCAGATTGTTCCCTTGAAAAATGCCAGCAAAATTTTGTATAAGATAATGGTATATTTCAGAAGTTACATATGACGTATGGAAGTTTTGTTCTCTCTTGATTCCATGAAAGGCTAAAGAAGTTATAGTTGAGACATATTCTTGTTTGATTACTTTGTCAAACATTTTAAAACAACTAATATACCCAAGAGGAAACTTAAAATATCACAATTAAATTCACTATCTCAGCAGTTCGGAATATAAGAAGGTAAATGACGACATTACTAATAATAGTTTTATTTAGTAGGAATTAAATACAGTAAGCTGAGCAAATTCATTCTTTTGAGCTAAAAATACTGAAGTTTTCAGCAGCTACAGCTATTTTTGCAGGGTCAGCACAGGGTAATTGCTCTTTCAACTTTATAATTAGGGCATCATACCAAATGCTAATTAGATGCACTTTGCCGGCATATCATATATAGATTCATATGTAATATCATAAGTCCAGAAAGTATTAGTCAACACAACTTATTAAGATACCCGGCCTAGACTGAACACGGAAAGATGTGGCCTGTCTCGGAAGGGCCTAACCTTATATAATATCTAACTTCAAACTCTGAGAGTTGCCTTTGTCAGGTCAATGAAAATAAGGATGTATGAAGTATGAAGCCATCAAAGTTCTTGGATACATTAAGAATGTATAAGTTTCATATTTTTGTAGGATTATGATAGATATTTAGAAAACTATAGGTCTCTAACCTTATATAAAAATTGTTTTGCTTCAGGTGGATGTTCATAACTTTATTTTATGATTATTTCTCTTTCAGTCGTTTATAAAGGGCAAATATACGTCTTTGGTGGCTTTAACAGTAGAAAGTGTTTGCATTTCAATGATCTGCACAGATTTGATCCAGGTAAGGAATGTGGAATATTCTTCACCTTACAGTTAAGCAATACTTGTAATGTTGACTAAATATTTGGCTGTACAGTTGAAAGTCAATCCAAGAAATTTCAACTCAAATTATGAATTATCTTTACAGTTCTACATGTTTGGGAAGAAGTCAAGCCACTGGGACAAGGCCCCTGCCCCCGTCGGAGACAGTCCTGCTGCGTTGTGGGATCGAAAATGTTTCTCTTTGGTGGCACAAGGTATGTGATTTGAATACATGCTCTTATCAAATACGTATGGCATGAGTCACTGAAAAATATACCCGAACAAGAGGGAAAAAATCTTATTTAATCTCTTTGTTTTGCAGTCCGAAAGAGAATTATGACGAGATAGTTGAGGAGGACCCTAACGGAGAGGAGCAGACTGACCGACGGCTGAAAGATCACAATGATCTTCATGTGCTCGACTTTGGTAAGCATTTCCCAAGGGTTGAATTGTTATATCAGTAACTGTAGAACAACTTCTGAGAGTATAATTTGTCAATTGACTAAATCTTACTTGTACATAATTCTGTTGCTTAAGGTAAATAGGATCTTTTACAAAATGAGAACTGTTTCTGTTCCTCAATGAGCAAATAGATTATATTCCATTTCTGTAAAAGAAATTGAATCCATACTTCATGTTCATTGACGTTAATGCAACAAACAAATGATTTTGAACGCACGGAGAATCACTCGTATTTATGTGAATTGTCAGACCACAAACCAACTGTTATACTTACAGAGCCAAGCCTGAAAACTTTATGCCTGCTCAAAGTGCAGAACCTGAAGCTGGACACTACCTGGTTGCCCCGAGAGTTACACATGCTCCTCAAATTCATGCAAATGCCCAACAACATCACTCGACCTCTGAATCACACTGGTTGAGCGGCTGGAGAGGCAAATACCACGAGGCGGGAGTTCTTACCTTTGTACACGAACTCTCCTTGCCCCTGCTGTAGTACTGAGACCATACAAAATTGAAACTAAAGGAAGATGCTGTACTTTTGTTGCGTGACTACACCTCTGTGGCTTTCATATTTGTATAATTCGGTAAACTTTGGATAGGTGAGAGACAACCCAGCAGCCATAGTCACAACATCTAGCACCAGTCTAAGCTTTTCATGCAAACAGATGCTTGCTACTTTTCATACTGCACCATTTGAATACAGTAGTCTTCTGTATTTCAGAAAATCAAGTTATGGTTGAAGCCTGTATCTAATGATTGTTTTGAAATATAAATTATATAGCTATTTTGTACCTGTTGAGATGCTAGTTAAAGACCATAGTTGTTGACAATATAAAGTATATTGGTAATTTGTGAGTTTTTCATTTTTAAAAAAAGTTTGAAAAACACATGGAGGCATTGTTGCTTTTACATGCATACTTTTCCTCTCAATTTTTCACTTTTATTATTATTTTTGTCTCTCTTGGTACATTGATGAACATGTTATGTCATGGTTTTAAGGAACGTCACCTATGGATGATGTATGTTTGCAGTGTGTGATCCCACTGACAGTCAGGATATCTGCTATGAATTATTTATATTAATAAATATGTAGAAGTCACTAATGTTTCGTTTTTTTGTGTACGTGTTTTTCTTTTTCTGTATAGTAAAGGTAAATGGAATCAAAGTTTGTGATATAGAATAAAAGGAATAATAAAAGTGGAATAGATTACGATGGATAAACTCTTTTGTTTCTCTTTATTTTTAAATTCGTGAGCCAGTATCAACAACTGTGAATCTATTGTTTTGTGGAAAGAATAAAATTACCCGTCAGGATATGGATTTCTAAGACGTCTTTGTTGATGTTCCTTCCCATTAACCTTTGAGTTCGAGCTGCCTCCATCCTGTCTCCTCTTTAGTTGTGATTGGCTGGTGAGAGCTGGCTGTTGGATAGGTAAATTTACAAAGACAATATTTTCTACTATCACTGGATTTTTTTAGTGTAAACATGTATTCAAGTATGATGTATTTATATTTTGTCTTTATAAATAAAAGTATAACAGTTACAGTTTGATGTACAGTTATTGTTTGCATATTGATAATATGATTTATGTTTTTAACTTGCTCAGGATACTAACTTTTGACTAAGGCGCTTGCTGCAAAAAGACAAATTAAGTTTGTCTGGAAAATCTGTAGATTTTCACATGTTTACTAGATGGACAATACCAGAGATTCTTTAAATAAAGTGACAGAGCATTTTAGTCCAAAGTATAACCTTTGCAAATCAAAAAATTCACTGGGGTAAAACTGTACAACTGATCATTTCCTAATTTCAAAAAGTCACATTTACCACAGAGATAAAGAAAATGGTAGGTTTAAAAAAATCTAGGGCTTTGTGGATGATGATGAGTTGATGACCTTTGCTGTTGTTGCAACAGATAACTGCGAGTAGTCAGTCATACACAAAGTTCAAATGGCATAATTGTACATTGCAGCATACTTCATATGACCAATCCAATTACAGCAGAGTAAGTATACTCCAAATAATGCATTATCTTGAAGAATTGAAATGAAAGTTCAAATACAAAAACAAAGGTTTTATTTTTAAATAAGATATAATTTGTAATCCGAAATTATATAAAAAAGTCATACATTTTAGGAATGAAGAAAAGTAAAATATTTATGAGGGGGGAATTTTAAGATTTTCCCTGAGACATAGATAATATAGATAAATAAATGAAAGGGCTGGGTGGTCCTACTGCTATATACATGATGAACTGAGATGATCATACCGATATACATGCAATATGATGAAAAATAGGTTGCTCTCTTCTTGGCTCAAAAAATCCCAAGGCTCCACTATATCAAGTAAAGAATTAAAAAAAAAAAAAAAAAACATACAGAAAGGTGAGCTTTAGGGAACCAATCTGATGTAATACTTTTGTTGGCACTTATGAGTGAATATATCAGAGCCTTCCTGCTTTTAGAAATATCGCAATATCGCCTTTGTATAATTTGTGTAAATACCCAGGATAAAGCTGTTGTTTGATGTCCCTGTTGTCAGAATCATTATATCATATAGAAGGAATGTTCATATGTAAAAAAAATACAAATTGGAATAAGTAAGGATTTGGCAGCCAAAGGAAAACAGTTCCAACTATAAAGAACTAAAGCAACCCATTTTATAATATACAAAGCTATGATGATAAAAACCCTTTAAAAGGGTATAAATTAACTGAATAGTTTCCACAACACAAGAAACTACTCAATATCATTTATAACCTTTTTATCCATTCGTCATAATGAACTCGGTTTAAGAACCCTCTAGTGTACTAAATGGGTAATTGGTATTGAGTGATGATGTTGATTTAAAAAAAAACTATAATTTCAGTAATCTTGTAGATATCATCACAAAGGAGTGGGGGGGGGGGGTTAAAGTCTTGTATAAAATGCACATTAATATTTTCGGTTGCTGAAGTCTAAGTATTTATCTACAGTGTATCCAAACAACTCGAAGTCTATTTTGAACCGTTCGTATAGCAGAAGGATCTGTGTCCTGGTAAGGCTTTTAAAGTAAACGGGTAAAACTTCTTTGGACGACTTTGAAAACTTTTTGTGGTTCCTCCATTCAAACACATTTTGTATTTCTTTCAAGTCTGCGATCTGGGCAAGAAACTGTTCGTCTTCAGTCATCGTCTCGAGTTTGATGACTACTTGGTAGTCCGAAGAACACACACCACACTGCACCCAGTATGGAGTCCAACACACAACCTGTAGTTATAAAAAAAAGGATATGAGAACGTCAAGGGTTATGATTCCTGAACGAGGAGATAAAATAATTTCAGTCATTAAGTAGTACTATAACAATTTCAGTCATTAAGTAGTACTATAACAATTTCAGTCATTAAGTAGTACTATAACAATTTCAGTCATTAAGTAGTACTATAACAATTTCAGTCATTAAGTAGTACTATAACAATTTCAGTCATTAAGTAGTACTATAACAATTTCAGTCAGTAAGTAGTACTATAACAATTTCAGTCATTAAGTAGTACTATAACAATTTCAGTCATTAAGTAGTACTATAACAATTTCAGTCATTTAGTACTAAATTAGAGTAAAATGATAACGCCAAAAG
>NW_028234422.1:30396783-30406783 GCF_977035675.1 Penaeus japonicus | reverse complement strand
TATTCACGCTGGGGAACTTGACTTCCTTCTTTGCTCTCTCGCTGCCCGATGTAGAGCTGGGCGCATGTTCTGCCTGTGCAGAGTCCGAAGAGGTATTCGAATTATTTTGGATGACTGTGCCATTTCTCAGCGTAGTCTCCTGTCTTCTGTTTTGTTTCTCACTGAAACCTTTCCGGGCGTCGTCTAAAGCCTCCAAGAGGACCTGCACGTCGTCTCTCGAGGGCAGACGTGCGTTTTGCATGATATACTCGACTCTGTCTCTGATTCCTTGCTTGTACTCCTGCATATTGCCACTGTCGGTCATGCGAACGTAAACAAACAGAGTGAACACGCCCACCAGGAAGACGAGCTTCCACTGTCGGCTCAACATGATGGACTGCATCTTTCAACGAATCACAATGAGTGTCCCATATCACAGCCCAATCACTTCATTTCGTGGGTTGAACGATAATTCCCACTAATTGTGGGAATTACCACACGAATCTATGTACTGTCGCAAGGAAGGTTAGAACCGCCGCCCGCCACGTGCGTTCTTCGACTGAGGAGGTCAGGCGGGGAGGAGGAGACCGGTCGGTGCCTCTTGCGGCTGTTCCAGAACTAAAGGATTCAGGGGAAGGGGAAGGGAGGGGGAGGGGGGAGCAGGTGCTTACGACCCTGTCTTTTTATTTCTGCTTCATAGCGAAAGCAACCTTTTAGTTTTTAAAAAATCAGAACGAGAATAAATCAGGGATTTTATATCTGGTAACATTATTACTTACTATTGCCGTTATTATCATTATTATTTTAATTATCATTATTATTATCAATGTTGTTACCATCGCATCTGGTCGTTTAGCTCTCACGGATTTCCGGATTTAATCAAAATCCCGATATATTTTCCTTCCCTTTTGTTTGAGACATTCTTTTATTCTATTTCAGCTTGTGCTATGATGTATATTTAGCCAACAGTCCTTGTTTATATCAACTCTCCTATCAGTCCATTAACGGATCTGATAAATGCGACATGTGGGCATGGAGGATATATAAAACATATTAAAGTCCTTATTACTGAATACAGAACAAAGATCGATGGAACTTCCACTCCATCAGCCTTTACAGTTTCAAGAGGAACAGACCCTTAGTTCAAATCTTTTTTTCATTATTCTCAAGAAACCACTAAGGAGCTATGTGGTTATTTGCTTGCACAAAATACCGCCTGTCTTTCTCGTTACTCCCAACTGTTCTTCTGTGCTTGAGAGGATCTCGGTCATCAAGCCCTAGGACTACATCTCTGAGGTCTACGAACTAGCGGGTGTTGAGAATCGCAATAGAAAGTATTAATGAGTAACTGCATCTCGAGTCACAATATAATTAGTATGATCGCGGTGTAGTTTTGAGGGGTGACATTCGCATGACGAAAGGATAGTAGTTGTAGTAGTAGTGATACTAATGACAGTAATAGTAAAATCACCATTAATATGATAACAGGTATAGTAGCACTAGTGATGATAGTGCAAATGATTATACAAGTAGAAGAAACAAAGATGTGATACTATTACGACAGAAGGATACAAGTAAGAGCCAGAAAGAAATCTCTACCTCATGGAAAGCAAATGATAGTCACCCTTCACGCAACTAAAGAATGTGCATTTGCAATAAATTTCTGTTGGCCAAACCAGCCATCCACGCCTGTCAGGTACTAATTGATTAGCACTGAACCAATTTAGGAAGAGCCTTTGGAATATTCCAGAAATTGGAAACTGTGTCATTATTATAAAATTATTAAGTGGTTACGAAATACCTCCTTCTGTCTACTTAATCTAATGAGAGAAACAATTTTAGGAAAGATTTTAATGTGGAAAGATATGTAAAGCAATTTTAGTGAGAAAAAAATAATATGGAAAGATGTGTAAACTATCAACAACCGGGTGGAGGTTTATTTTCAAAGTTTATTTTCTTCGTATTTAGTCAAAAACTATATACGAACTAGAAAGCATTTCCAGGTTTATTCTTTTTCTTCTGTGGTCAGACAGTCGGTGACATGTTTGTCTTTATTATCATTTATTTCATATATCTATTTACATTTCTCTCCTATTTTGTTTTCAAGTAAACTCAAACATTAGTTGAAATTTGTGTATGAAATATAATTACTACTAATTGACGTAGGGTTTCTTATTTTTATTTTCTATCACCAACCAATCCTTTACAGATGCTAGTTGGTGCCATGTAAACAGTTGCATTAACCTTATGTGACCAAGAGCCTCCCTCAAGGTCAGTGATTTCCAAAGTGTGTGGCGCCATTTTCTCCATTTTCTGCCGCGAAAATAATATAATTTTGATAGGTTTCGAGAATTCCTCACATTGATCGACGTGAATAATACTTGTGCTGCGAGAGACAGACTTGTGAAGTACGATATATCTATCTATCTTTTTATCCATCTATTTATCTATCTATATATTCATACACACACACACACACACACACACACACACATACACACACACACACACACACACACACACATACACACACACACACACATATATATATATATATATATATATATATATATATATATATATATATATATATATATATATATATATCAAAGGGCAGGTATGCCGCCAAAATATTAGTTGTTTCTTACTGTGCCGTCATACTAAATAGTTTGAAAACCACTGCTCGAGGTTATGGGACGGTGAAAATGTCTTCATTTTCTATTTTCAAGTGATAGTATGCTCATTATCTACACTACATCAGTAATAACACTTGCTCATCAACATAATCGTCGTGGTTATGGCGAGGTACACTAAGATACCTTTGCAAAATGAATTCGATGACAGAGTTATAATTTCCTTATTCTTATCTCGAACACATAAAATATTTGACTACATTAGAAGTTGACACGAGGATCTCTTCCGGTTAGTAATTATTAATTCGATATTAATTTATGACTTACAAAGCCCTTCGTCCTGCGGGTTCTTTGTTTACTTACTTTTACGCATATAGAAAACGGATTAGTTTCCACACGCTGGGAATTGGTGAATTTCGAAATTAGCCTTTTACTGACCATAGTTAAAGGGATATTCACATTTCTGGCGTTAAATGAGTTTCATTTCGTCGCTGATCCAATAAATATCGTAGTCCTAATTCTCTTGGTTTGATTCGTGAGCTTATGAAAATATACCGACTTCTAAAGCGCTTGATATCATGGTCGTTTAAATGGTATAGCTAAAGAATAACCACACATAGCCAAATCATGAGGTACGTCAGTGCATTCCAAGGGGGTAATTATGCCCTACAATCTAGACCCCGGTAGTAGGAAGGCACGAGGTATAAGAGGAAATTGTGAGATGAAATAAGAAAGCGAATGAGTGTTACGTCCACTACAGCTGCGACCCTCCTTAATTAAAGATGGCGGCTACCTCCCCGCTACCCCCGCCATGAAACCCAAACATCCTCCACGTATACACGGGAGGATGGAGCGTTGGGCTGATCCTACGGAGGATTATAGACAATCCTGTGATATCGTGAAGACTATGATAATATCGGAACTGTGTCTCCAGTTAGAAACATAACACTCAACGCACTGCTAGCACACAAAGTACACAGCACAGCAAAGACGCCAACACACATAAGCAGAGGAGAGTCCATGGTGATGGAAATGGAGATGGAAGAAAACTCAGATTTACCTGTAGAATATACCGACGTCTGATAGCAGTTGGTGTGTGATGTTGCAGAGCATTTGAGCACAGTAAAGAGTGCCATTGCATTGAGTTGACAGATTATTAAAGGCAATAGTATCCAATTCTGAGGAAGATATGTGACACGGGTCCACGGGTAATCACACGAATCCCCAGCAATACATATCTTGTGTTTATCTCAGTGCATTCTGCGTATATTTCATTACATAATATTTATATTTCTTCCTACTTTACCCTGCAATTTCTCTATTATACGTCCTACTGTGGAGGGCATGGATTATTGAAAAATTGGGCCACAGATTATGGAGTATACAGTTCTTATCTATCTAAATATCTATCTATCTATATATATAATGTATATATATATATATATAAATATATATATATATATATATATATATATATATATATATATATAAGGATAAGGATAAGCCAGATTTGCGGAGCAGTTGCTACGCCGGGCTTGTATGCAGTGACGCGAGCCCGCCTGTGACAGCGTGTGCTGGCTCGTGAGAGAATGTGCCAACGAGTGTTGACTCGATCTGAGCTTGGTCCTTACCCAACGCAGTGCCCAGCTACGTCAGTAACCGCCAGGTGACAGTGGAAGCTCACGAGCTTGGACGGGACTCGATCTGCCGACCACGGGGATGTGAAGTCGACACGCTACCAATGAACTAACCAGACGGCTTATATATATATATGAATATATATATCTATATGGTAAAGGGTGAGAGGAATCCATCGGTTCCAGAACTGTTATGATTGTTAACACGGCCATATTCGGAATATTTACCAGTTAACGTCCAGATAGATATATATTCAATATATTGATAATCTTCAAATCGGAAACAAAAGATCTCAAATTTCTACCTATTCAAAAGACATGTCTGAGGTGAATGTTCAAATAGTTAAGGATTGTGGCATTATCTAGGGTTGACGAGGCGAAATGGGAAATGGATTTTACAGGTTAAAACATTTTCAGGTGGGTAATTATTTTCCTGCAGCACTGGTTGTGTGAAGCAGAGTAAAGAACACGTCAGTATCTCGCCATATGAAAATGTGATTCCTGTGATTGGTTGCTAACAAATAGTTTGTTGGTCCATAGTTCTTGCAGTACACATAGTCTACATAGGTTTACCTGAGTAAAATATAGCCAAATAAACCATCTGTTTTTAAAACATTTCATTCACTGCATTTTACCTAGTCATAGTATATTACACAATTGTTGTTATTTACTTTGTTGTTCCCATTTCAAAAATATACAGTAGGTCTCGCCAAAACCAAAGTTATAGTGTTCCTTAATTTTTATCTGCATCTTTACCTTCATCCAAAAAAGCAAATCAATGGGGATAATGTAGAGGGGGTTCATTGGAACATCCCCCCTTCACTTCTGTCTACGAGGGTCCCTCTTGGTGAGCTGCAAGTTGGAAACCAATGATGCTGTAGTTATTGACTGGAATCATACTCCTGCCAATTGTGCCGCATGATGTATTGGCTGGACAGGTTCTTCATGCAGTCCTTGGTCTTGCCCAAGGACACCTCTAGCCTCAATGGCTTTGCCTCAGCCTCCGCCACTGGGGTTCGGAATCAGACAGGACAGCAGCAGCGTTGGCAGAGTCAAGGTTTGTGACCCCGTGTTGTGCCATATTTACAATTCCATTTTTAGCAGTTGAAATCAAAGGAAGGAAACTAGGCATGTACACTCCTCAATTTATATCTTGCTGTTAGTCCAATATTCTTTTATGGAATTCCGATGATCCCCAGAACTTGTAAGGAATTGAGTCGAAGCCTTCTTGAGATTAACGTAGGCTGCAAGAAGCCCAGGACTAAGTTGACGACTGTGCTCTGCAATTACTCAAGGTACAATTGTACGGTCTATTGTGGATTGTCAGGAATTAATAAAGATTGTTTTGGTCTCTGAGATGTAGCAGGAGGATGAGAGCAAGCACCTTGTCAGGTATGCTAAGCAGTGTAATGCCCCAGTGGTTGTTTTAGTGCTAGTGAGCCCTTTTCCCCCTTCCAGAGAAATATGGCCACATACCTCAACAAGTTATCAGGAGTGGTACCAGACTGTCAGATGGAAGCCAGAACATGCAATCATTTAACCACTAGTTCACTGTCAGACTTCAGCAGTTCAGTGGTGATGCTGCAAATATCCACCTCTGCCAATTGCCTCTCTATCTTCAGTAAGGACGAGAGATTCCTCGCTCATGGGGGGGGGGGGTCAGGTACTGAAACCATGACACCTCCCACGTCAATGCTCCTGATACGACTCCCCTAATGACTTATGCTTCATGCTCCTTCAACAAAGACCACATTCTACATGCCAGGGATCAACAGTATTCCTGATATCCAGCTACTGTGCGTCACTCATCCGTGGCCTCCAATGTCCCCATGCGAGCTAAAGTTCTGCTTTGTTCTCAGGCTGTCACCAATGGATCCCTTAGTCCATTAGGTTGTTAAGTACTTTGAATTGATTAGAAAAAGCAAAGGGAACAGTCTCTCTCAGCCTGTCAAGATGGAACACACTAGGATGGTCACTGGATGGATGGAAAGTTCCAAAGTGGACCTGGAGGGTAGTCACATCCTTTCTACGACCAATACCAGAATTAGCCAACCCTGAAAAACCTGCAGTTAAAGAGGATCTACCAAATGTTTACAAGAAAGTGGTTCAATCTCCTTGGCTGTATTTCCTGTATCACTGTAAGAGGCCAGGGCGCTGATACCACCAACTAGCAATCCTCAATCCATGAGACCTTGCAGAGACCCGGAGAATTGTAACTGGATATGTCATTGAAGTCACTCAACACAATGACATCTCGTCGCGGACATCTATGTTGTAAATAAACTAGTTTGGTGCAGAATATCTATTTCACATCAGGTTTACAAACATTTTCAGGAACGTATACAGCAATAAGAGGGATGAAGCCACGCAAGAGTTTCAAATCAATACCATCACATGCACGTGGAGCAACTATTGCCTCGCATGCTTTGTGCAACGATGCCAACCATCAAGACACGAGCGAGACAGGTTTCCCCTATTCCCTACCCGTGGGACATGGGCAGGGAATTTCCCTAGTTTGCTGGACGAGACTCTCCCCCCAGTGGCTTTCCGTAACTGACACAGTGCCGGGAAGGTCGACTGACAAGGACTGCCTCCCTAAAGCCATTCATTGACCCCAGCTGGCTTGGGAACAATTAGTGTTGAGCAAGGACGTTTCTGTACCAAGCCAGGGACCGCATGATAAGTTCCCAGTTACATTGTAGAGGTCTTGATGATGCAGTAATGTAAACTAACTCCATAGCTGGAATGAGAAAAGGATGAGGGCTGTGTGAGAAGCTCATAGTAGGAAAGGACACGCCCTGTGTTTTTTTTCGATGCACCTGTTTATACGTTTTTGTTGTTGCTGCTGTTGTTATCTGAGCGCAGCCGGAACCTCAGTTCAGAAAAATACGGAAATGCTTATGGATTTGTTCCTATAACTGTTTATTACAGAGGTACTTTAGGGCTTTTTGATGTCCTTATTGAAGCTATCATTGTTCACCCTCCAGCAATAGTCACGCTGATCGCCCCAGGTCTTCATAACTATGGAAGAATTGGATACTCATTTGGTTACTTGGTATAAGCTTTAGCATGAGGCACACTAGTACCTCATGCAGGGACCACCCCGGGGAACCGCCCACGTTGCATAAAACTAAACTTGATGAGATATGGAATTTGATTCAACCCTTGTAATTTCACACCCACTCGTTGGTGGTTCATCTGGTATTGAATTTAGCCAGCCATCTAATTTTCTCTTGAACACTTCCACAGTGCACTGGATTAGATATCTAATATTCTATTGGTTTAGGGACACATTATTGGTTTAGGGCCATTTATGAGGAAAATTTGATTCTACACTTTTTCTAATAGTGATGTTTGAACATTTATCCCAGTACGATAAGATGTTCTTCCCTGCCTGGGAGTATGTCTTACTTTAATTCCTCCTTCTTCTATATCTCTTGGATCTGGTGCTAGATTTTCAATGATCTTCCATACATATATATAATAAAGTATCTTTCTCTCCCTCTTTGTAATGAGAATAGTCTTATTATTTTATTAGTCTCTCCCAGGAAGAAAGTCCTATCATGTTGCCTATTTTTCTTGTGAAAAAATCTTTGAACCTGTTTTAGTAACATTATATCTTTTGTAAGATTCCTTACTTGGCACTGGGTGTCTACAATTATCTGAGATATTTCCCTTATCTACACAGAGTAATGATGACCCAAAATATAAAGTTATAATGGAAGGGTGGATGGAGATAAATGAAATGTAAAATTGTATATATATATTTATTTATTTAAGATAGTATAAAAATCAAAACTATAGCTTAGTTATTAGTTGTTAAAGCATGGGCAATTTTAATATACATAGAAAAATATGTCTGACCTATATTTTCTCGAAAAAAAAAACATTTCACAAGAATATAATTCAACACAACAATTGCCACGACAGATCTAAACAGGCTGATGTTTCTCAATAAGTACATTTACTTAGTACATACTTTCCATAAGCACAGACATTCTTTCACGATATGTCTTAATATTCTACCACTATCTTGAAAAAATGAGAAGTAAAAAAATATGAAATACGGGAAAGATGATATTATACAGTGATCGAATTGGCAGTCAATTTTCTCAAGACCAGATGCAAAAAAGAATTGTGATCTGTTATGAATATTGAATTAACTTGAAATTTCCTTTGCATAAAAAAATACTGATGAAACAATTAGTACTGACAATTATAATTCATGGATTAAATTCGTGACTATCAATATCGAAACTAAGATAATTTAATCAGCTGATAGTTCTTTTTTCACTCCAAGTTGGCCTGAATTCAGTTTTGTATCCTTTAAAAAAATTGCTGCCATGTAATGTACTCTGTATTCCTTGCCTTTAGGTCAGCACCCATGTTAATGAGAACACAACACTCTCAAATTTGCATCTTCATAAAACTTACCAACAACATAGCCTTATTTTATAGTATTATAGCAAAATGTACAAAAATGACATTCACAAAAAAAAACAAAAAAAAAAATCTACGGATCTCACGGAATGCGAAAGTGTTTTAAACCTAAATCTGTTCTGAAAAGAATTTAAAAACCAATTATTTTAAAATTGTATCGTTATTTGAGACTAGGTTTGGTAAATCTGATACACGTGGTAGCATCTTACTAAAGGTTGAGGTAAAGAGCTGCTTTTCATATCAATTAAGGAATACAATATTTCTGTTTTGCAAACCATAACCAAGTGAGTATCTCTATGACATAAAGTACAATATATACATCCTAAAACTCTTTTGACTAGATACTGTATTAGCTCTAGAATTACTGTGAAAGACATAGTAAACTATCTGTAAGGTATTGCAATGATTGCAAATATTCCACTAAGAAACGCTCTACTTATAAAAAATATCAAAGATAAAGATCAGCTCTTAACAATACAACAAATGATCCTCGAGTTAATAAATGAGCAAAATGCTTCAACTATTTACTAATCAATAACTTTTATCAGCCAAAAACATCATGACTTTAAAAATTGTCAGATTCCTCTGTGGTTTTGCATAAACTGGACCAAATGTTATATGCTTGAGCTTCATTCTCTAGAGACAAGTACAAACACATTCACTTGTATTCATGTAAAAAACAAACATTGCAACTCACATAAAATATACAGTAAGTACTATGAAGTCGACAGTAAATATATCTAGCAATTGATTGTTTTGCAATCATTACCACTATGAACTGCAAAGCCCAGGTAGTTCTCTCGTTATATCCAAAACAGAAAATTTACTGAAAAAAAAAAATTAACTGACTTTTGCATTACTCTAAATTACGAATTTGTAATAAAGTGAATGACGCTGTCTTTCTTTTAATAATCTGCATTGAGATCCTCTACAAAATGTCCCGGTCTTTGTAAACCTTTCATCACAAGGAGGAAATTCTTAGCATCAAGTGGCAACCAACATTACTAGACCCAAACACAGTATACTGTGACCTTAAATCTTAGTCTCTACAGTTGGAATCTATACAACTAAGACTTCTCCAGTCACGAGAAGTCCTCCCCTTTTACAGTCAGACTATCACAAACACTAGATCCAAGGCCTTGAACACGACAGTGAGGTATCGAGAGCTCAGACATCAAGGTCTTCCCATTCCTCGAGTTCTCTGGGCGTGAGCGTGACCCTCACACCTGTGATCTTGCTCAGGCCGTCGTGACTTTTTATCGTCAGTGGGTTCTCGCGGACGTCCAACTCCTCCAAGGTCTTCGCCTTCTG
>NW_028234422.1:30389283-30391783 GCF_977035675.1 Penaeus japonicus | reverse complement strand
TTACTTTAGATTTTGTTATGTTGTGATATCTTACGTATCTATCAACAAAACCTCAGACGGTTTCGATTCTACAGAATGAAATTTGAAGTGTATCTTCCTGTTGAACTTGAATGTTGACGACGCCCTTTGTGTTCAATGCAAAACTTGGGTCACGTTCAAATATCGTCACGCAGCTCTGATTTAGAGTAATTTGTTGTCATTTGAGGTCAATGAATGACTTCACATGTGCGTATCTAGTTGTGTGTAAGAAGAGAGTTTGATCTGCGTAATAGTGGCAGGGAGGCGCACTTAGCCTGGGTGTGGCGAAGGGCTCTGTGGTGGTGGAGGTGTGGCGTGGCGCCGCGTGAGGGGGTTGAGGCACCAGCCTTGGGAGGGAGTCCTGCGAAGGTGGTAGGAGCCGAGGGGGCGTGGGGAGGGGTGTGGCGGGGGGATTTGGGGAGTTAAGAATCACACAGAAGAGGATAAAAAGGCCTTGAGCGCCTGGGTTTGGTGGAACGGGGTTACAAGGACATCTGCGAACTTTACATTCATCATCACTTTAATCACTATCCCAACGCTATCATGAGAGACGTTGCCAACCTCTCTACCAGGATGTGACTCCGGCACCGAAGCATCAATTAGGAACATTAGCATGCAGATAAGAATGCCCGATGTGGGATGATGTGTCCATGTCACTGAAGTCTTTGTTTCAACTCCTGCTCGATTTGTAACGCTAATTTAATTCATTCCCAGGTCTCTTTCGGCCATCTTTTATCCTTTGAACTTTATCATCAACCAGGAATCTAACTTTGAATTATCATTCCAACCCACCAAAGTCCTCTGAAAATAATCTGTAGAGCATTCGTTGGGTTTCTTGTGTGGTTGGCCTTGAACGTTTGTCCGCAGCCACACGGAGTTGCCTCGGTCGTGTTTACGTTTGATCAGCTGTTGAGACGATCAGCTGTTCATCATCCATCGTTCATCTACTGTACTGCGCTCTAGATGAAGGATCGGAAGTTATCGAAGTTGGATTAGGGGGGATTTTATATACTTTAAAAATAATTTATCGATTCTATTTTCAGCACACACTAGAGACGCTTCCTGTTGCGATATCAATCTGCACTTACGGCAAGTTCTCTAAATACCAGTGACTAACTAACGTTAGGTTGCCCCTCCGCGTACACACGTTTATTTGATATTGACATTTTTACCTGTCCATGTCGTCGTCTGTTGTTGTTGCATTTGTTTTTATTTGCTGAAGCGCGTCTGGTTGCATCTGTGACCAGAATTACAAGAGCGCGTAAGGTTCATTCTTCTTAGTGATCGTGCAAAGAGGGTTGCAAGGTTAGAGGATGTTCAGGTTGCATGCTTTGACAGACTCCCCCTTACTTCTAAAAAGAGCAAGGTTGATTTTTCTTTAGAACACCATCACGTGGCTCGTAATATAAGTGTAAACAAGGTGACAGAACGAGAAACACCATCGTATAAGTAAAGACAGGGTCGATATTTAGTATTTATAGAATCAATGACAGGAATTTATTTATATAAGCCGTAAAAATCTGTAATACTTATTCTCTTTAATTCTGCTTGAAGAAAAATGATGAAATTATACACATGTGTATCCCGCTCTCAAAGACCTAAAGATATTATAGATTCATTGTGAAATTTGTCTAACTATTTGCAGTATTGAACTTGTATGTGCTTGCGTATATACTCAAAAAAGGTACGAGTTTCTCGCTTTATACAGTAAGACTTGCAAAACAGTAACTCGAATTGCAAAATCAATACTCAAATTATGAAGAATTTTCGTAAACTGGTCTCCGATCGGCGTCTAACCTTGATCGCTAAGGTTTTTGACCGTTAACAGAAAAAAGTGTAGACACCGTGAGGCCAACAACATATTTTTTAACTTCTCTTTTTTTTTGTAAATTCATCGTTACTGCAAGAAGCTGTTATCCAAAGCTTTGTCCTTGGTATGCGTGTGTTTATGTTTTATGCAGCTCATCTTTCCTCACAAGACGAACAACTAATTTCACTACAAAACTCATTCGCATTTTGCAGCATCTCGGCAAAATATACATTCATCTCCGCAACCTAGAGTATATCTGTGGCTGTAGGAGACCAATGCGCGCGCATCATTAGCTTCGCTGCCGTGACGTCATGGCCGACACACGCCAGGAAGCACGTGCGCATCGGCTATAAATACGCCATCTTTTCCAACCGGTTGAATATCTACTCAACGGGATTCAATTGATTCGGGATATTTAATCACCATATCGTAAAATCGAATGCCAAGTTACCCCATGACTATTAGAGAGGCAAACTTACCCAAATGCCCGCCGTTCTCCCCGCATTCGAGGCACCGAGAAGCGACAAGTGCTGCCTGCCGAGCCATCGCGTCTCCACTTCGCCCTTCACTGCCAGGCACTCACGCTGCCTGTGTCTCACTCCGTGGGCCTTCGCACCGGCTATATTACATCAAATTTCAGTTCTTCATTTATATTCAGACATGGTTTCTTTG
>NW_028234422.1:30374283-30379283 GCF_977035675.1 Penaeus japonicus | reverse complement strand
GTATTGTCATTGTATTGTCACTGTACTGTCACTGTATTGTCATTGTATTGTCACTGTAATGCCACTGTATTGTCACTGTACTGTTACTGTATTGTCACTGTACTGCCATTGTATTGTCACTGTACTGCCACTGTATTGTCACTGTACTGTTACTATACTATGCAAATAAATGTGATATTATTGATCGCTGATACTGCTAAACACGCTGATGATGAGGATAAGTACAATGCTATGATGATAAGATGAAAGATGCTGTCAATGATGATAATAATAATGATTATGATAATGATAATATTGATAAAGATAATGATAATGATAACAAATAATGATGGTGATGATGATAATGATAATAAATAATGATGATGATAATGATAATAGTGATATGATAATAATAATGGTAATGGTAATGATAATAGTGATAATGATAATAAATCAGCTGATGATGGTAATTACTTATTATAATGATGGTGATAATATTTGCAATGGTAAATTAAAATGACAGAAATGACTGCAATAAGAATAACAATTATAATAAAACAATGATAATAATAATAATGATAAAAATAGCAACAATAATAACGATGATAATGACTCAATAAACACGATATCAATTGCAATGATAAAAGTGATGACAATAACAATAGTGATGAAGATGATGATGACAATACCTAATGATGATAAAATCAACAATATTCATAACAAAATACTACAAAATGATATTGCAATGATGATAGTAAGTGATAGCAATGCTTATAATTGCAGTAATAATAATTGCAATGATATAAACATAAGCAACAGCAATGAAATTGATAATATCAATGATGATGGTGATGATGATGACGGTGGATATAATGATGATGATAATGATGGTGATGACGATGGATATAATGATGATGGTGATGATGATGACGATGGATATAATTATGATGATAATGATGATGGTGATGATGACGATGGATATAATTATGATGGTGATGATGATGACGATGGATATAATAATGATGATAATGATAGTATTAGTTATGATGATGATGATTTGATACTTATTATGAACATGATTTTTATGATACTTATTTATGATACTTATTTGATACTTATTATGAGCATGATTTTCATGAATTATAGTGATTATGGTGATTATGATTATAATTATAAGAGTGGATATGATGAAAGTGGTGATGCTGATGATGGTGATGGTAATGATGATAATGAGGATGATAATGATCATGAAATCGGCGATGATAATGATGATAAGGATAATGATAATGATCATTATTATTGTTATCGTAAGGATAATAATGACAATAATGATACTTCTAATGATGGTAATGAAGATGACGATAGTGATACTGATAATAATGGTAGGATGAAAATAGTAACAATAATGATTCCAATAATGTTAAGGATAATAAAGATGATGATAATGAGAACAATAATGATGATAATGACAATGATGATGATTATGATGATAGTGATAATGATGATGATAATGATATTGATAATAATAATGATGATAATGCGAAACAGTGATGGTGATAAGGGAAATAAAGTAAAAGAGCTGCAATACCATTGCAAAGGTCTTAATGGTATAAAATATATCCAAACATTTGTATCTGAAAAAAAGAGGAAAACGAAAAAAAAAGAAAAAAAGTATCGACTATTGCAAGATGCTTTCTTAGTTGGTTGCATTATCGAGGTCACTCTAAAACTAGCAGTGGAAGTAGAAAAAACAGAATTATTTATGATAATCGCGTCATACATATATACTTGCAATGATTGTAAGGTTGAGATTTAGGTATCGTTTGCCTCGGACCTTCATCGCTCAGTTCCGTGACGTAACTACGTAACTGTGACGTCATAAGAGAGTTCGGAAGTAGGGTTTTCCTACTATCCATTCATAAATCATTTGTCTTCGTCTGTCTTCTCAGCAGGGATATAATTGATACGTAAGAGATATATTTCATCAAATAACTTACACATAGGACCGATTCAAAGTATGAAATAAACCTCAGACATAATTAATAGTCGCCAACTTTACTTCCCGAACGGATCGCGACAGAGTCCATTCTGGCGCGCGAGACCTTGTCTTGCTTGTCAGTGATTGGCTGGTACTTCTGGCTGAAACTAAACATGATTGGCTGAGCTCTGACGTAAACAAAAACAAGACTTACACCACGCGGTGGATGTAAACAAAGCACGCGTGGTGGAAGCTCTTGGAAAAAGAGATACCATATGTCGCGAGAAAAATATAATGTATTGGGTAATTTCCACGTAAACGAAATTTGCTGTTTGTGAAATATACGCATCTTTAATATAAAAGAGGAAGAAAACATACAGCTTTTGAATGTCTGTAACTCAGTGATTTAAGAAAGATACGACGCAATTGCACCGTGATCATTGTTGATAACTGTTTGCGTTTAACTTTAACTTGTCATTTAATCGTAATTGACCGTGTAGGTCGTATATATGCATTCATATTTCTGTCTTTCAACACACACACACACACACACACACACACACACACGTCTATGTCTGTCTATCTATCTATCTATCAATCTATCTATCTGTCTGTATGAGTGTGTGTGTGTGTATACATATATACATACATGTATATATATACGTATATACATATACACACACACACACACACACACACTCACACGCGTATATATATATATATATATATATATATATATATATATATATATATATATATATATACATATACATATATAAATACATATCCAGGCTGATAAACAGGGTCGCTTATTCCTAGATCAGTTTTCCCGTACGATTTCCAAAAATAACTAAGAGGGGAGAGGGGGGAGGGGGGAAGGGAGAGAGCCATACCGCTGCAAGGGCAAACTTTGCAGAAGTTGTCTCCGGGTAGAGCTTTTTTTTCCGGCATAGCAGGGAAACCCAATTTCATCGCAGCTGTTTTTGGATTGTTTGGGGCGGGTGTAGCTGTGTAGGGATTTAGGGATTGTTTCTTTGTATCGCGGTATCACAGGTTGGGTCACCGGTGGTTTAACTTGGTTCTGAGGATTTTTGTCATGGGATTAAATTAAGTTTTTTTTTTCTGTTTTCATCTTTGGAAAAAAAGGATGTTTATGGTTTCACATCCCTTTCCCTTCTACTTTTCTCATTTGTTCTAATTAATTTCTAATTTTCTAATTTTCGTCTTTGTCTTTGTGTTTTTGCCTTACGTTTATTTATAATTAGGGAGAAGGAATGTGGTCGATCATCAACGAGAAATGTAAGATTTTCATTTGTACACACACACACACACACACACACACACACAGATATATACATACATATATATATATATATATATATATATATATATATATATATATATATATATATATATATATATATATGTGTGTGTGTGTGTGTGTGTGTGTGTGTGTGTGTGTGTGTGTGTGTGTGTGTGTGTGCGTGTGTACGGGTATGCGTGTACACATATACACAGATATATATGCATGTATGTATGTATATACATATAATCGTTGCAAGCATGGAAGTATTAGTGTTCGGGTACACTGCGTGTTGCAACATAGAATACTTATGCAGCCGGCAACTGTTAAAATGTCGAGGGGAATGCCCTGTACATCACTACAGCTGGTTGGCACACGAACTTGGTATGTGTACAGCCTCACACGTGTACTCTCAGGAAGTGATGTGGACACACCGGGTCGGTTCCAGGAAAAAGATTTACCCAGTCGTGGATTTTGGATTCTGCTTTGTATTGTTCAATGTATGTCCTCTTATGATTGTCTGCAATATTTTGCTGACTTCTATCTTTATTTCTAGTGCCATAGAACTTAGTTCATCATCAGTAATAAAAGTTTTTTTTATTACAAGTATTAGATGTTTGTTTTTTCTTTTTTCTCCACAAAATTTCACAAAATTTTGGAAGTTTTCGTTTCTGTCCCATCCATAATAAAACAAATAGAATAACCACTTTTATTAATATAAGCATAGATCTATATATAGAATCCCTGTTTGTATATCTATGACAATTTTCAGTTTTTGCAACAGGAAAGTCTAGAATTAGGAGACGGAAAATCAGAATGGAATAACTCACCAACAGTTTGTTTTTTCAGCTTACTCTACACTGTATACTTCATGCAATGTATACTGAACGTATAGCTGTCAGGTTCAGATATCATGTGAATATCAAGTAGATAGTCTAATCAAACATTCCATAACTGTGTTGGCATTATTAAGTCAGAAAATGGCTAAAACATTTAAAAATAGTCAGTTGAGCAATATCTTTAATATGAGTTGGAGAGATTTTATATTTTGCATCTTTCTCCCAGCTCTCTTGGTACCTCCACACACAAACATTGCAAAAGAATAATAAAAAACAGTTCTCTGATGTGTTTGTTTTTTTCTTTTCTTTTCTTTTTTCTGCCTACATAAGGGAAGACATATTTTTCATCCAGTCTTAAATATCATTAAGTGTTAAATGTTAATTATGACGCTCGCAAGAGAGGAGAGAGAAAGAGATAGAAAGAGAGAGAGAGAGAGAGAGAGCGATAAATTAATATAATTAATTGAAAAAATATTGGTACTAGCCTTGTTCTATAGACCTGTGGCTCTGGAAACTCAAAAAATGTATAATTCAGTTCCAAAACATATATATATATATTTTTTTTTCCCTGCTAATCCCTGTGGCTTTTGGCCTATGCGGTTCTCACTCTGACTGCATCCTGACTTTTTGTCTCTTAAAAAAAAAATAATGATAATAAAATAAATAAATAAATAACATTATTTCAGAATATTTTTTTTTCTACGTACCATATTCCCAATCTTATTCCATTTTCCTTTTGATGCTTAATTCTGTAGCAAGAGAAGAGAGAGAGAGAAAAAAAAAAAAAACACACACACACACGGACGGCACATGGCTATCTCGAGAACGTTGCTCTTGACATGAAGGTCGAAGTGTACTCAGTCAGAGCGGCGTGTGACCTCGAGACCAGCATGAGTGTTGA
>NW_028234422.1:30339920-30349920 GCF_977035675.1 Penaeus japonicus | reverse complement strand
ACTCGAAAGCCTCTCTTTAGCATCACAAGCCTTAATCAAATGAAGTGCCAAATGGTTATAGAGTTCAGAATTGTCATGGAACTGCAAAGAACATTCACTACATTCAAGGGATTTGTCACGTCCTTTCTTCCTTCCCTGCTTTGACGAGACATTAACATTTTCAGAGTGTTTCAATGTCTTGGGAAGAACTAAAATATGTTGTTTCATATGTCTCCAAAATCCTGCTCTGGTAGCAAATTTGTCTCCACACTGGGAACAATGAAATGGTTGCTCACCTTTTTCTCGACCTTTACCCGACAAAATTCTGTCAATGTTATTGTTCCTCATGTTAACGTGATTTTTGAGCTTACCCCTTAAAGTATTTTTGCAAATCCAACAAAAACTCCTACTTTTAACAACTTCTAGTATATTATGTGGCACCAAGTCATCCCACATCCCTAAATCACTATAATGCCTAGATATATGCTTACAAAGGGACAACTGATTTTTGAAAATTGAACCACATATCTCACAAATCTGTGGCTCTTTTATCATTCGAGTCAGTAAGTGCTTATGGTTGGCTAAAATGTGGTCTATGGCAACAGCTTGACTTTCAAATTTATTTGGACAATATATGCACTTGTGAGGACCCTCTCGAATTTGAACTGGAACGTGGGATTCTTTTGGACTTGGCTGACCTAAAACTTCCTCAAACTTCCCGCCTGTTACTTCCTTAGCTTTACTTCTCGTATGTCTCGTCAAATGTATTAAGTGTATATTTGCAGGTGTCTTTCTTTCCCCTCTGGGTACATCTGCAACAGACAAAGGATCCATCATTAATACATCTTCCTTGATTGATACATTACCTTTAGGTTCTGTCATTCTCTTAACTGGTACTTCTGGAATTGCTTCATCTCTGGGAGTAGCATCTTGCAATGGATCAACATCAATTAACTCTTCTTTACTTGATGGACCAGAAATGGCTTCTTTCTGTTTCTTTTTGTCTTCACTTTGTGCTTTAGTCTTCTCAAGATCTCGTTTGTACGGTCTACAGTCTTTGATATGAATATTATAATGTTGAATGCTTGGTAACATGATATTGCAGTTTCCACAAACATGGGCAGGCCTTCTATCCGGCGGACAACTTTTGCACCGGTCAAGATGATTCATTAAATTTCCCTCATACTGATATTCTACTTTACAGTATGGACAAGTTACTTTAGTATCATCCTTATTATGGACTTTTAGATGGTGAGCTGAACGTTCTGCCTCGGTCACAAACAGAGCCATGCAGAAGTATCGACATCGAAACATGTCTTTATGATAGTGCTTCTGGTGTCTTATCATTCTCGAGCTCTGGTAGTGTACCACGGTACATGCCTGGCAGGTGAAAACTTTTCGGTGTTTTGCCTTCTCGTGATTGCGCAGCTTTTTAGCACTCTTAAAAGATTCCCTACAAAGTTCACAATAGAATGGTTGTATTTGTGTATCTAGAGGAAGAACTGCTGGCACTTTACAGAGTTCTATTTCTGGTGTTTTTTCCAATTTTACTGGGTCTGCGCTACTCGAAGCTATGCTATGTTCTGTTAGAGTGTGCTTATACAGGTCATCTGCTCTTGGGAAATTTTGCTCACATACACTACACTTGTAAATGAACTTGTTGTGCAATGCAAGGACATGGTTATGCAATTCCTTTACATCTGGGAAATTAATATCACAAACACCACATCTGACAGCAGAACTATCATT
The DNA here is from genome assembly GCF_977035675.1 of Penaeus japonicus. Taxonomy (NCBI): domain Eukaryota; kingdom Metazoa; phylum Arthropoda; class Malacostraca; order Decapoda; family Penaeidae; genus Penaeus; species Penaeus japonicus. The sequence continues at coordinate 30,348,192 of NW_028234422.1, read as the reverse complement.
TGATAAAACTGCATGGCTATCACTCCAAATCTCTGGTTCCTCTTTCAGGTAAGTTTTAGGTTGAGGGGTATCGTCAATATCAATTTCTTCAGCTGTGTTTGTCGTCAGTGGAAACGGATCTTGTATAGTTGTTGCAGGAGATGTGTCTGAGTTATATGTGATGGATGATACACTTGAAGTTTCAGATCTCACAGATACAAAACTGGAGCTATCTGCACCTGTTGCTCTTTGCTCAAAGTCATCTTCAAAAGAAATTCCAGGTTCCCTTTTTACAGACATAAACTGAGGATATAAATAATCTGAATGTCCAGGCTTCAGACCATCAGCAGTGTTATCATCACTACCAAAAGACGAGACTGAACCTCCATCTCTATTAAACTGCTCAACGTCTTGTGTTACTAGGAAATCATCGCTAATCTTGCTGCTGGAGACCCCTAAATGTTGAGCGATATGTATCTTTAGCTGGTACTTGTTCCTGGTTTCTTTGTTACAAAGTCGACACACAAACTGACTCTTGCCACCCGGGGATGGGGGGTCCAAAAAAATGTTGACTGGCTTGACGTTCTTCATTTCCTTTGGTGTGAGATATCCAGGCCTATCTCTAATGTGGCCATGATTCCCTGCCATATGATCTAACATCTCCTCCTCATACTTATAGTCCTTACAGCAGTACTTACATTCAAATACCTTATGGATCTTCTTCTTGTGTATCCTCCGAGTGGTGGCAGTGGCAAACAGCTCATCGCATAAATTGCATTTTACTTCTGGGTTTTCCTTTTTGTGGGATATCTGATGATTCCTAAATCTTTTCAGATCTTTGGTTTTGTAGCTGCATTTATCACACTGCTGTAGAGGCCTATGTGTGCGCAGATGCTGCATATATTTGTGGGACTTGTTAAATGCCATACCACAATGTTCACATACCTTCTTCATTCTCATCACACGACCAACATTCCTCACCCTCCTTCGAACCTGTTCCATTCTGGTTGACAGGGGTGAAGCAGTCTCTTCCATGAGGGAGCTCGATGGATCCTGGGGCTCAGGGGACTCCGCGATGTGGGTAACCATGCCTGCAGGCACAATTAATTGTCAGCACATACATATCCTCAGTTTTCACCCAAAAAAAAGTGATTACTACTTACTATCTGCCTCCAACACCATTACAAACAAGATCTGTCTGTCAATATACCTTGGACAAAAGGGACAAAACTGTTGTTCATTCTTTAATACCCTCATTCAAGATTTACAAAATACCAAATGCATCTATAAATAATAAGCAGCAATCTAGGACTTGTACATCAATAATATTTACACACACACACGTTCATCTGCACCAGACTAAACAGGAGTAAAAGTTTTTTTTCCCTTTTTCTTTTCCTTCCCTTTTGCTTGGGAAGTCTAAATGCAAAATACATATTCACAGAAACTACAGTTGAACAATGTTTCCAAGGAAAGTGAAAACCATACTTTATGCATCTTCTAAATTTTTCCATCATATAAAAAGATAATTTTTTAAACGCAGCTTTTCCTTCTGCCTCACATTCAAAAAATATAAGAACATAATTATGACTGGTCACACACTGTGGAGTTTTTCACAGAAATAAGTACTCGGGACACTACACATACACCTACATCCGCACTAACCGATGCTTTATATACATATACCAATATTGCACTATACAACACCCTTTGTCATGTGAGGTATCATCTGCGTAATGGGCTATGCATGGAGCAATTAAAAGGAATCAAAGCCTATAATCTTTGCAGGTCCACTCTCATCATCATCAGGTACAAAGTCACTAATTTCTTCACTTGGAGGATAATGCGCACCGTAATAGTCTCCCATGATATCCATCTGAGAGCTATCATCTAAACTGAACATAGAATCCTCCCCTACAAAATAACCCTGGCATGAGAGAGAATCCTGTGACTGTGAGTGTCCATACGGGAAGTCCATGCCCTGAGTGGTCAGCTGACCACCAGAGCTGCTGCTTGCTCTCCGTCTCACTTTGGGGCATCCTTTTTCTGACGAACTGTTCTTGTTCTTCTTTTTCGATGTGCCTTTGGGAGGAGATTTTGCAGCACGGATTTGGGCTTTTAGAGCAGCGGTCCAGCTTAGGTTTACTTTATTCTTTTTGTTACTTGGTACTACTTGCTTCTGCTGGGTCTTTTTGCCTGATTTGACTTTCTGAGTTGGCGGTGAGTCAAGTTTGGAAACAACTTCTTTGGCTGGCATAACTTTTGTTTGTGGTGGTACCTTTTTATCCACTTTTTGTTCTTGTCCCTTTACAGTCTTTTTCTCTTCCTGACTGACACACTTGTCACCAGAATTATTAGAAGCAGGTCTTGTTTTCTTTTCATTTTCAGGAGGGACTGAGAGCTTTGTTTCCTCAACAGTATCAGAATCAGCATTGCTCCTTTTCAAGAGTTTAGGCTTCTTATCCATACTTCCTCTTCTGTCTGTTACGGTCTTGTTCTGGTTGTCTTTCTTCTCAGGGCTGTTAGCCTTTACAATGACATTCTTCAAAGGCTGACCTTTTCTCAATGGTAATACATCCTCCTCATCCTCAGGTTCCTTGTAGGATATTGGTACACATCTAGCTCTCCGCTTGGAAGGCGAATTCCCTTCTTCATTATTATCATCATTATCCTTCTCTCTCTTTTTAACTTTATCTTTAACAACTGGATCCTCCTCTTCTTTTACTTTCTCGTGTTCTTCATCAGCTTCTTCTTCTTCTTCCTCTTCCTCCGAACTACCATCTTCCTCATCACTGGGAACCCGTGGATGCTTCGCATCATGGTGCTTGTCGAGCTCTGATTCTTTGCAAAATATTGCAACACATTTTGAACATCTAAATGGTTTATTTGGGTGTGCATTCTTTTGGTGCTGCTTTAGTCTCAACATTTTTCTATACTTTGCCTTGCAATTGGCTTCAGGGCAATGGTGGACTCGATGTTGAATTACATGTCTATTGTAAGGACCACAACTTCTAAATATCTTTCCACAATGCTCGCATGCTCTGAATGGGTAAAGGGTTTCATGTATCTTCTTTAAATGGTAGGTCATGGACTTTTCTCTATTAAAAGTAATATTACATTTTGTGCACCTAAACAAGGAACCAACTTTCAGGAGATAGGATGGTCTTTCGTTACTTTCTCTTTGTTCTCTCAATGTCTCTTCAGATTTTTCACTCCCTTCTTTTCTTTGAACGTCATTTTTTCTTTTAGGCGATGGTTCCTTAACCTTTTCACAACTTTCGGTATTTGCACCCCTCGCTGTTCCATGCGGAGAGCTACGTAAAACTCTAGAGGTATCTTTACTTCTTTGCGGTTCCTCTGTGCTCTCTTGATCCTTAGTCTTTCCAGAGGCTTTGCTGGATGATGCAGATTTCTTATTGGATTGTCCTTTCCTCACAACATTATGCATAGGCATATGGAGTCTTAACTGATACTCACTTCTGCACTGTTTATTGCACAAATTACATTTAAGAGAAGCCTCTTTTTCTTTCCTCTCTTTCTCCTTTCTTTCCTTTTCTTTACGAATTTCTTCCTCTTCATCATCTTCATCTTCATCCTCGTCCCCATCATCATCTCCCTCTTCGTTCTCTTCTCTACTATTTTCTTCTTCAGCCTGTTCTTCTTCCTCCTCACCATCCTCCTGTTCTCTACTATCCTGGCCTTTAGCAGATGCCTGTGAACGTGTAGCTCTGGAATGTTTCTCTTTTTGATGATGCTTGAGCTTAAACTTATGACTAAAGCCAAGCTCACATATATCACAGAAATATTTTTTAGATTCTTCCACTTCAGAGTCTGACGAAGAGGTGCTACTGCAACTGCTGTCCCCTGCACCTACGGCAGCCTCATTATCATCGCCATCATCATCCGAATCACTCTCACTTTTTCCGTCCTCATCTGTCACTTTGACAGGACCTTTGCTTCGAGTAACTCTCCTCTCAGGTTTGGGGGATTTGCCCTTAGATTTTGTTTCCTCTTTTGTGGGGGGCCTCACATTCATTATCTTTCCTCTCGAAATACTCCTAGGGGGCACTTTACTAGCAACCCCCACATTCACTTCACTTTTGGATTTTCCTTTCGATTTTAAAGCATCTTCTTTGTCTACTCTGCTGTCACCCTCCTTTTCTTTCCTCTTAGATTCTTGCTCTTCTCTTAATTTCTTTTCTCTATCAGTCTTTGCTTTTTCCTTGTCCTTCTCTAACTTCTCTCTCTCTATCTTTTCCCTCTCCCTCTTCTCAGCTTCTTTCCCCTTTCTCTCCTCCTCCTTCTCCTCCTCCTCTCGAAAGGCTTTGTCATTCTTACTCTGTTCCCCATTCACTTGCGGCTGATCCTCGTCGTCAGAGTCCATAAGCTCGTGTCTGAGGCGCTCATGGTTTGTAAGATGATGTTGGAGCTTAAAGGATTCACCACATTTCTTGCAGCTAAAATGGGGATGGTCCTTGTGACTCTTCAAAATGTGGAACCTCATTCCGTATTTACCCTTGACTTTAATCTTATCGTTACATATTGGGCAAATCTGCATCCCTCTATGCTTGTGCTTTATATGAGCAGTTAAGGCAGATCTTTTCCTGAAAACAAGGTCACAGAATTCACAAGACAGCTTAATCAAACCTCTCTTCACAGTGACGTCAGTGTCAACGGAGACTTCCTCAGTCTTTGCTGGGTTTGGCTGAGATATTGAAAGGCAAATCTCATCTTCGTCGTCGTCAGTCATCTCGCTGCCTTTACCTGTGCTGGAAACCTTTTTCCCTTCTCCAGGAAGGATATCATGTTTCAGGTTTTCTAAATGTTTCATGACTTTCTTGCTCTCAGCTTTGTTGGCCATGTAATGAGATTTATTTAATTTGAGGAGGGTAGATACCAAAAGATGATGAGGTGGAGTAGGAGGCCGGTACTTGATGGGCTCAGGGAGGCGTTTACCATATGCCCGAGACTTAGAGGGACTGCTTCTCGGAATGCCCCCTGGAGGACAGTGACCTCTTCGGCTGGAAAGGGGAGGGCGGCCCCTCTTACGTCCCCTGGGTGGTGGTGGCGGTGCTGGGGACAAGCCAGGGTATTGGGAGGGTGGGAAGGCCTTCCTCTGAAGCAGTAGTCCACCGTAGTATTCTTTCCCTGAAGAAACAAGTCAAGTATTACCAACTGTTCATGAGGTGTTCCTCTTCAACTGAAGATCATACAGGTAGAATGGGGAGAAGTGGCCTTTGTCGCCTACGGCTGTGGAGAGGACTTCAACTGTGGCTACTATACCACCAGTTGACCACACTGCACAACGATAAACATAGAACACCTTCAATCATACTGGTTTCACAGCTGTCTTGCAGCATCTGAATTATGTCTACAGCAAAATTATGCAATTCATAGTCGAGTACAGAACATAAAGGAAGAAAGTGGTAGCATACATCTTCAATATAATGAAAATACTTTATCCTCGTAGCATATGTTTTTCTAAGGAGCAAAATAATGTGATCAGTGATATTCAAACATCAGGCCAACAATTACTAACACTGTTATACTATTAAAGAGAAACACCAATAATACGCTAAAGAAAATAAGTAGCACCACTGCTGCGGAAGATTGGGTGGAACAAAACTAAAGCAATCTTTAATTAATATCACTTATCAAGTCATCACTTTTATAGAAATGAAACCATTGGATGTATGTCAATGAGCGAGTTATGAGAAAGAAAGAAAAGTATCTTGGAGGTTGGTAAGTAAATGCATAACAGAAAATGGAGCTGTGAACACATCTGCAGACGACCAGGTTTGTTTGGGAGGACAATTTTATATCACACCCTGAGCAAAATTAATAAAATTTACTCACTTCTCCCACAAAGCAAAAGCCCTCAGTTTCAACATATATTAGTATTTGGACTTTTTTTTTCTTAAAGGGGGTAGGGGGGCTTTCTCTGAGAAACTAATGGCAATGCAAACATTTAGGAAAAAAAAAAAAAAAAAAAAAAAAAAAAATCTTAAGAGAGATAATCAGGTGGATAGTAATAATACAACTTAATCAATTTTGCCATGTTCAAAATACAAAAATATATAAGATAAAACAAAACAAAACAAAAAATAAAAAGATAATCAAATTAACAAATACATACATACATATACACAGATAATCACACACATGCATGTATCTCAGTGATGGCCCAAATATATTTTTGATATTCCCACTTGCATCTGCAATCACATGTTGAGCAATATTTTGCAAAAAAAATGAAAATGCAACTTTACTTATAACATAAAGCTTACAGAACAAAAAAACAAAGAGTTAAACAAGTGTTCTAGGTTAGTGTTGCCAACCAAGTCTGTAAGATACTATGCCAATGACCTGCATCAGTGTTACCCGAGTCCTAGATAAGTCAAGATTGGATTTCTCCAGAAAAAAGGGTTCCATATCTCAAGAACATCAGCAAGAGGGAGAGAGAACGCCCGTCTGTCGTGGACGCAACCTAAGTTCATCCGGGACGGGTCTCCCCATCCCCCAGAAAATGCCAGTAGTTCAGCGGGCAAGTTCAGCGGGCAAGTTCAGCGACCGAAGTGAGAGTCTGAGGTGTGTGTTGTGTATGCATGTGTATCTGGCATTACTGTGTCTAGTACTCTTATGATTTCTAACAGCTTGATACAGTTAAAAACTATCTATTACTATTATAATAAAAATCAATTGCGTACTTTATGATTCGGCAATGAAACAGAATATTCATGTTCCCAAATATTGAAAACTTATATTCACACCACCACTAATGAATACAAAAATATACGTACACATATAGACATATCCGCATCCATATACATTCATGCACACTATTGTTGATTTATCCAAATGCTCAAGATGATGATAGTAGTAAAATTAATTATAAAAATAATAATGATAATAATAATAATAATAACAATGATAATAACAATGATAATAATAATAATAATAATAATAATAATAACAATAATAATAATTATTATTATTATTATAATTATAATAATGATAATAATAATATAGTATTAATAATAATAATAATAATAATAATAATAATAATAATAATAATAATAACTATAATAATAATAATAATAATAATAATAATAATTATAATAATATAAAATAATGATAACTATAATAATAATAAAAAATAAAAATAACAATAATTGTAATAATAATAATGATGACAATAAAAATAGCAATAATAATAAAATAATAATGATAACAATTACTATCATATTAATAATAGCTACAATAATGATAATAATTATTTTTACTACTACTACTACTACTACTATTATTACTACTACTACTACTAGCATTACACCACCACTCATTCACTTTTATTACCACCATCATTGCTCCTAAAAAATGAGATATTAATGATAACAGTGATGATGAGGATGATGGTGCTGATATCATCACTACTACTATGCTTATTACTATGGAAAATAACACAAAAAATAATAATGATAATAAAGAGGGGGAAAAGAAAAGAAAAAAGAAAAATTCATAGAAGGCCATTCATCTATTTCAATTGTGAAAACTGTCCAAGTGACGCAAATTTACTAAAATAACGAGGAAAACAAGAGCAATTATTCTAAGAACATATATAGTAGGAGATGAAGACAAAGAAGAAAATAGAAGGATTAAAAGACAAAAATAAAAACTGAAGGTTTAAAATTTGTTATTGTTTTTTCAAATATTTGATGAAAGAGGCACACATACATAGTGTAGTTCTATATCAATCTAATATTTACATTTCAATATAAATACTTTCAATTTCATATGAGCCAAGACATTTTTGATGAAATTATAAGATCAAAACTATAGGCTGAATTGCAGTCTTGGTTTCACCTTCACTATTTCAATATCCATTCATATTGACATGAATCCTCAAAATCACTGACTGGGGCATCAGCTACCTCACATAGAATTCCACTAAGAGACCTTCTACATAGTCGGTAACTAACTGACTTAGCTCTATGTAGTATAGCTCTATATCTGGCAGCTCCAGTGGAATCATGCAGAAGTGAGGGTTATGCACTACAGTCACCAGTATGAACACAAGCAAAATTAGCCACACCCCTATATAAACCTCACCAATCAAAATGTTCCTCACTGGATACAAGAAGCACCAGTGAATACGAAGAACTGGATTGCTAGATAAAGTGTTGGGGGGGAGGCTAATTTTGCTTGACTTTGTGCCAGTGACACTAATACTATATTTTCCATCCATTTCATATAATAGACTCAGATGATAGAATATGTTCTGGAACACAGACTG
>NW_028234422.1:30324920-30334920 GCF_977035675.1 Penaeus japonicus | reverse complement strand
AAGCATAAGCACGAATACCACAAGCACTTCCTAATTTGCATCCTGCAAAATAAACTTTGAAAATCAATAAGCAAAAGATAATAATATAATAATGTAATCATAATAGCAAACACACACAAACAAGGAATAAAAAGAACACTTCCCAACACACTTTTTGTATTTCCAAAGTTTGAGAACTAATTTTAGACCGTTTTACTCTATTATACTCAAGTTTCCAAAACAAAACCTTTTGCATAAACCGTTTCAAATGCAGGTTTTGTCAGCTGCTAAATATTGTAAAATTGTGATGCAGTCTGGAGATTTTATCAATTAGACAGAAACATTAACCAAGGAATGACCATAATGAATTGTTGCCATCAAAAGTTTGAATGTTTTTGCAATATTGCATACATTCCTTACCCCTTCTGGGATTGGCATGTTTCACAGGGTGGGATCACTTTCATACTGCATTTTGCCTACTGTTAAAAATACAGGCTATTTGTTTGATCAGATGTGTTATCATATGCAACTAATTTCTAACTAGTATCACAGTGCTATTATACCAAAAAGAAACTCATATATCATACCAGAAGTAAAAAAAATAATAGAAAACACAATCTTAGGACACCCACACCAGGCTGCACATCTTAACAGGTGTCCCATATCCAAAAGCTTAACGTGAGGGATTCTCTTTCTTACAAACACTGGCACGCAGCTTATACACTTGCTAAGAACAAAATCACTTATATTTTCAGATTGAGCAACTAATTCTCATAATTTTTTTTAATTCTTCCAATAATGACTTTATTCAGTAACACAGAGGGAGGTTCATTAAGAAATAATATGACACACTAGTAAAACTAATGCCATTTTTTATATAAAATCCAGTTAAAATGGAAAAAATGTTTTCTCCATACTGAGTGGTGTAATCTCAATCACTCACAAAAAATATATCTAATACTTGAAACTGAAAAAAAGAAAAAAGAAAACAAAAAACTAATTCCACGTTTATACATCTACAAGGCAACCACTCGATGGAATGGAGACAAACTTGAAATAAAAAAATGGTAGTTCCACTCAACAACCTACAATTATACTGTATCATAAAAAATCATAAATATAAACCAGGGGTTCTTAACCAGGGGCCAATGGACCCTTTGTGGAGTCTACTGATGGGCTTCAGAGGGTCTATGGAGGTTAAAAAAAAAAGACATTCCTATTCATTATGGTTATATATTAACCCATTCACACTGGCTGACGTGCTGACATGTTTCATGGTTTTTGGGTCAGAAACCGGCGACGAGATATTTGGTCCAGGCCGGCGCTCAAGGCTAGTGCGCCTGAGTATCCTGTGGCGTTAGACTTATGCGTTCAAAAACCCTGGCATTCCAACCATTTAGAGCCAGAATAGCCCCGGTGTGAATGGGTTACGTGAGATTTTGTTGTTAAGATTTTTTATTTTATTCACACTTTGTGTATATCATACATTGTATGAGGCAATCAGTTTTGATAAAGTACATTCATTGCATGTCATGTTGTGTTTATGTGCTTCAGTGGATCTTTCTTTCAGTGACTCAAAAAAGCTGAAGATCCTCTGCTCTAATCATTAAAAAGAGTAGAAAAGGAATGAACAGCATAATTAATGCTAATTCAAAGTACACATTCACAGTTTCCAATTCATTCCCCATTTTTACTTAAAGTTTTCAGTGTGCTTAAGTGTATGTGTAGGGAGATAATTTATGACAATTTCAGACTTTGCTGACAGTTGTCAAACCTATCCTGGTGGTCAATTTTTTTACCAGGTATCAAAGGGTGGTTGACAGTTTGGGTTTCAGACTATATTTGTGAAGGCAGTACTAATGTATCTGCATGTGGAAGTAAAACCCTCCAAGTTAGCTGAAATCTCTCATTCTTCACACTTTTATAAATAAAGACTGCTGGAATGCAAATGCATGGCAATCAATAAATGGAATCATGGAACAAGCAAAGAGGGATCTTGCATTAAGGTCACAGATATTACCATGATTGAAGTCTCCATCTAGTTACAGGATCAATAAAAATGATAATTTTTCAACAAAACTAAAACATTAATTTTTATCAGAGCCTATAACAAAATAAGTAAAATGAAAACTCATTTTAATATTCATAAAATGACAGTATCTATAAAATCCTTATGAATATGACATAGTTACGTTCTGCATGCAATGTCTCAACACATATTTATCTATGCCTTTGAATCTCTTGAATGTTCTTTGTTTTATTTAATTATGAAAATATTATTGAGACATGCATCATGGCTCCTAAACAGAGCAACCCTAATGCTATTTACTCAATACAGGTACACTACAGTACCCCTCATAGATATATATATATTATGGTGTATGAACTTATATGATGATCTATTTCACAGACCACATTGTGGATATTCATCAGCAAATGATGAAGTACTAAAATGGAACATCATCAGCCCTCCTGTGCCTAGAAGCAAAACACAAGCACAACCTTTAACCTGTCAATTTTCTTCTTGACTGAATGCTGACTCAATTTTTTTTTTCATGATACAAGAATTTTTTTAGAACCATAGAAACCTAACATACTGATTGAATTTGCAATACTCCAGATAAGAAGAATTGCTCATCCATTGAATTTGCAATACTCCAGATGAGTATTTCTGGAATCTGAAAATGTGTTTTCTCATTATCAAGAAAATATATTTAGCCTGGCTAAAGTTTATGCCCAGTGTGATAACATTAGACTAAAACTGTTGCATGAGACATTTCTATTTGACTGTGGTTGTCAAGGGAATCTTTTTCAATACTAGGATTCTGGTCTTTGAGTGAATTGTAGAGTATAGTAAAGAGGCATTTGCTGAACATTACTATAAGTTGGTGATAAACAATGTAACATCAATGTATTGGTTGTACATGGTTACTTTGCTGTTTTCTACACATATATCAGGTGTTTCCTAGAAATCTATGTCCCACATTACACCCTACCTACCTCCAAGCCAATTCATTGTAAAATCATCATCCAAAGGAGTTTAAGAATTATAAGCATGAAAATGAGTATTCTCTTAACCCATTCGCACTGGATGACATGCTGACACGTTTCGTGGTTTTTTGCGTCAGACGCTGGCAACAAGATATTTGATCAAGGCCTGCGCTTGGGGTGAGCGAGTGGACAGCCCAGGCTCGCGGCTAGTGTGCCCAAGAATCCCGAGGCATTAGGCTTATGCTTTCGAAAATCCCGGCATTCTGACCATTCAGAGCCGAAACAGCCCCGGCGTGAATGGGTTAACCCGTTAATGCCGGGTGATAAAGTATCACCTTAACTGGTGGCAGGACCAGTTGCCAGGGACAAGATATTTTGTCATGGCTGTCCTTTTGGCTGGCACACTGGGTGATCGGGCTTGTAGCACTTAAATGCAGCCAGAGCAGGTGAATAGCCTGAGGCATTAGGCTTACGTGTTTATCCCCATCAGCATGCTAAGCTTGGGTAATTTTCTTAAGACACATTTGGATAAGTGAATTTGTAGAGCCTAAAGAGAGTAGAAGAGAAAAGAGAGACAAAACAATTACATTACCATTGTGAATGACTAGCCAATGTATCCAAGTCAAAACGCAATGACATTATGATGCCAAAATGTTACAGAATTAACTACATATCTTATTTGACCACATGTAACCACCTGCACTTAATGTGCCTGGCAATTCTATTATTAATGGATTGACCAGCAATATTCATTATGCACTTAATAATGTATTCTAAAGCCAAAAGTAAATAACAATAAACAATTGTGTTAAAGGAATAGGGCAAAAAAGTGAGGGAATGCATCAGATGACCGATGACAAATGAAAATTTCAGCAACAGTATTAACCAAAGAGCAATTAAGAAGAATAAAAATTATAATAAAATAAGTCTATTTAAAATTTACATGAGAAAAGAAACATGAAAAGATAAAAAACATAAAAGATATGCTTTTTAGTGCATCAAAATAACTCTTAAAAACAGGAAAACAATATTACCTTCTTTTTCATCTATACATACCATGGCAAAGATAAGCCTGAATTCAGATGGTGCCCACACATGACATGTCTGCATGGAGCTTTATAGCTCTGAGGGCCCTAGTTCTCAATCTATAGCCTTCTAAAGTCAGCCTAAATCTTATTTTCACCAGAATTAAAGGGCAGGGGAAGGGGCAAAATTTTCTTCCACATTTCTAAATCTTATCTGAATTGGGCAAGTCTGATATCAATCTTGCAGCTTGCAGCAGCTTGTGCACTCGCTATGCAGTTAACCATTGGGTTAAGGGCAGCTTCTTCATTTTAACCCATTCGCGCCGGATGACATGCTGACATGTTTTGTGTTTTTTGTGTCAGACGCCGGCGACAAGATATTTGGTCAAGGCTGGCACTTGGGATGAGCGAGCAGACAGCCCAGGCTCGCAAGAACCCCGAGGCATTAAGCCTATGCGTTCGAAAACCCCGGAATTGTGACCATTCAGAGCCGGAATCACCCCAGCATGAATGGGTTAATAAAAGCCTGACATTAAAAAAATAGCCAATATTTGAGTTTTTCATATATTGTAAATATGCTTTGATGAGAGGCAGAAACATATCCAGCTAATTTCTTTTCTGACCAAATTCCATATATTTTTTTTTTTTTCTACTTGAAATGCACACTGAGATCCACAAATGTGTGAGGTGATCAAGCATTATAGCTACTATATTTCTTAATATTTCAAATAACCAGGAAGTTTGTGCCTTTTTAGTTTCTTGGAACCTATAGGACCAGATAATGATTCACTTCTACTATAGCCATAACAGATAGATAGATTTACCCTCACTGCTGGTCCCACAAGAGGTTGATATCACTCTTCATGACTGCTATAGGCATGATGAGGTCTAGTCAGGCAATACTCAAGACATCCCTTCCCTTCCCAGCCACTCTCTCTAGATGACCCAGTTGCTTTTAACCCATTCACGCCGGGGCTGTTCCGGCTCTGAATGGTCAGAATGCCAGGGTTTTCGAACGTATAAATCTAACGCCTCGGGATTCTTGGGCACACTAGCCACGAGTCTGGGCTGTCCACTCGCTCACCCCGAGTGCCAGCCTTGACCAAACATCTTGTCCCCGCATCTGACCCCAAAACCACGAAACGTGTCAGCACGTCATCTGGCGGGAATGGGTTAAATCGCTGTTTCATTTCTATTGTGAATGAAGAAATTGTCAAAGAAAGACTGCACATCTCTACATCTGTTTTGGTACTGCAGCTGCACTCAATTGTTTACTAATATCATATGCAATAGCAATAAATGTATATATGGTACATATAGTCAACAGTCATAAAATTAGATTGAAAAACTAGTGTGATAACTTCAATGAACTAATAGCAAAATGGTCCTGAATGAAGCAATCAAAAATTGATTAATGACACAAACATGCTCTAACATGTAACAAATGTCGAGTTTAAACAGGTGTAAAAAATAAAAGGTTCAAATATCTACCTTATCAGAGTCCCATTTTTCAAATCTTTTCTTCATTACCTATTATCATGTTTAACCTATATTTTTTAGCTCTTTCTTTTACTTTCTATATGTTTTTATATATAAGACAAAGACTATATAAAGTCTTGATTCTCCCTCTCTCAAGTCAGCAAAGCAGATGATAAAAACACAACTCTAAATAAAATTGCCTCGCCTCCCCTCGCCTCAACATTCTATCAATTGATGAACTGTATTCCTGCCTCTATTTCAGTGTGAATGAGACAGTGAGTATAAGCTGGTATATTTGGCATTGCCTGGCATCTTTCCTCCAATCCCAAGGTCACAATCCCACCTTATGATCATAGTGCCTGCTACCCACAAGGCCGTCTTCTTCTGGGTAGGTTCCCCTCCCATAAATCCTCTCTTCTCAGCCCCCCCCCCCCCCCTAAGCCATCAGACTCCTCCATCCCATCCTCTGATCCCTTTGCCTACTAAATAGATTAATTGGTCTTTTTTACATGTCCATCTTAAATCGCTATCAACTAAATTCTTTTTTTTAATGAAGCATACAATACTTGGTGTCACAAACAAAACCAAAAAATGAGGCAAACTACTCTACAAAGGCTTGTTTAATTAATACCAGGTAAATGTTCTTATATGCAAAATATGGCTGCCAAGAACAAACTGACACATGTAGCTTGCATTTTACATGAAAACAGCAATATTTAAAACATTTGGAAACTTCCTATACATAGAAAAAAATAATGAAATCCATGATCTCCATTCTGTCTCTGATTAGTTATATGATTCATCTACTTTCAATAATCTGAAGGACTCTACATTCGTAATAAAAAATGAAAATACACAAGAGGGAGGATAAATAAGTGAGGCACTTTTATTAACCCATTCCCGACGGGGGATTTCTAGCCTAGAATGTCCAAATGCCGGGGCTTTCGAATTATTAGGCCTAAATTAAATGAATAGCTGGCACAATAATGTGCCGCCCGGCAACTGGGCTTTTGAATGCGCGGTACACATGCTGTACCACCCGTCCTGTGTGGGTTAAGTTTGCTGTCAATACTAATGATATAGAAAGACAGAAAATCAACAACAACACAAAAAAAAATCATATTCAAATTAACTAGTCCTTAGAATGTATTGTGTATTGAAATGAGTAACAATAATGGCTACAGCCATAATATTTTTTTTCCATAGCTAAGAAGCTGATTCATTCATATACAATATCCATAATGCTATCCAAATGTTCATACTAGGTGTCTTTACCATTCAAATGTTCAAAATGTACCCCGAAGTCAATGACAACATTGATTTTGAAATACTATCAACTATTTCTTTGTTTTACAGCAGCTATAAGGTTAAGAGAAACAAAAGACAGCAAACACTGGAAGCACAATAGACAGTAAGTTATGGCTTGTGTAGAGCTCACTATATCCCATATATATATATATATATATATATATATATATATATATATATATAGAGAGAGAGAGAGAGAGAGAGAGAGAGAGAGAGAGAGAGAGAGAGAGAGAGAGAGAGAGAGAGAGAGAGAGAGAGAGAGAGAGAGAGAGAGAGAGAGAGAGAGAGAGAGAGAGAGAGAGAGAGAGAAGAGAGAGAAGAGAGAGAGAGAGAGAGAGAGAGAGAGAGAGAGAGAGAGAGAGAGAGAGAGAGAGAGAGAGAGAGAGAGAGAGAGAGAGAGAGAGAGAGAGAGAGAGAGAGAGACTGTATGCCGATGGTTGGAAAGATGCATAGGGAAAGAGCCACACTGACTAAATGATCAGCTGATAACATCAGTGCATTAGACTACTTGGGTAGGATAGCAAAGTAATTTCTTGACTTTTCTGGTGCTGACAATTTAGCCATCTGATGCTACTAAGAACAAAGTTATACACAACAGCCCCAATTGGGCCTAAAAGCCAAGCATCATTGCCTACATGACTCTACATCAGAAGCTGCATACTACTGAAGCGCTCTCACAGCTGTAAAGTTTTATACTATTGTAGCCACCCAATACATCTGTTCCCCAGAGAATCTTATCCACCTAGTCACTATATATAACTTATTTAATTACAGGACTATGAGATATATCTAACTTACACAGACCATTAATTTTCTATATATTGTGTCCCATGTTTGGTGTCATATATTTCTGCTTGCAAAAGAACAAGGAATGGCCTTCGTCTGGAAATAATTTCTTTGGCTTTGATTGCATTCACTCAAATGTGTCAATGCCTTAAAATCATTCATCCTCTTTTCTAATTTTTAACATTATCATACAGAGGAATAAGTCTGATCACAAATTCTAAAACATTTAGTGTGAATAAGTAGATAGTCACACACACACACACACACACACACACACACACACACACACACACACACACACACACACACACACACACACACACACACACACACCCACACACACACACACACACACACACACACACACACACACACACACACACACACACACACACACACACACACACACACACACACACACAGAGTACAAGAACCAATGAGTTGAAGCTTTTTTTTTTTTTGCTAATATAGCATGCAGTTCATGATAAATTTCAGAATGTGTACTCATCATACAGTCAAAACAGAGAGAGATAAGCTACTGTTCCTTTTAATATCATGAAAAAATCTAATAATCTTAAACCGTTTTCTATATAAAAAAAAAATAATAATAAGGCAAAAGCACATACTTTGCTTCGGTTAAATGCAGGCATCAAGTTTGTAATAAAAAATTCATGCAATAGCTAACAGGGCAGAGAAGCAGTAACAAAGCAATCCCTTATAATCATTGATAAAAAAAAAAAAAAAAAAAATTACCTGTGTACCAGATATACCAAAAATAACAAGACAAAAAGTACTACACATAAACAGTACAATACTGTTGGAAGTAGTAAAGCAGCTTACATGAGGTGGAGACTGCAGGTGTTTGAAAACTGGTCTGGTCATGGCTGGCTGCAGTGTTGTGGAGCGGCCCCGATGGTGTTGGGGGTACACCCGGCTGTAGTGAGGTGGAGATGCGTGGTCAAGGTTGTGTGTCAGTCCAATGGCAAGGGGGTCACACAAATCAGCGTCCGGCTCTAGTGACGCCAGACCTAGTATGTGGTCCTGATCTTCGTCTTTGATTTCGATCATGATGCCCGTAAAGTCGATATCCTTATTCTCTTTATCCGAATCGTTCATTTCCATGTGATCTACAGATGCGTGAAGCCTCAAGATGATGGTTCCTTTCTCCAGCAAGATCTGACGCAACTTGCACGCGTCCCATAAGCCATGACCATTCTTTATTGGGGACACTTTAATGTTTACATTTCTAGAAGTCTGTAATTTCTCGTCCATGTCATTGGCTCCATTCTCAAATCTCATTCGCTTGGCACTGGGTTCGATTTCGTCACTAGAATCGACATTGTCACAATTTTCTCCAACGGCATGAGGAGCTGACGCACTGATGTCGGTCAGCTCACGATCCGTTTCCATTTCGTCAGGATGGAAGTCTGCAACCCCGTCAGCTGCACCTATAACACTGTTGATCACCAAACCACCAATACTGTCGGCTTCATCTGCACTGCTGTCAATGAGTGCCAGATCAGCTGCAGCAAAGGACGGATCACCTGACACAGAAGCTTCCTGAACCTCCTCTAAAGGCTGTAAGCTGCTGCCTATTGTAACAGGTTGTAACTGTTCAGCATCTACTGATGAGACATTGTCTGGACTAGCAATGGCACTACTATGAGAGGATGGCATAACAGGAGATACAAAGTTACTTTGTATTTCTCTGATCTTACCAGCGTTCATCGGTTCCCTCTCCTCCGTATCAACAATCACTGGAATGGTCTCACCTGGCATTTCATGAGATGTATCCTGTTCATTCCACACCTTGGTTGTATCTACTGTATTTACTTCATGGCCATCATTAATCTCATCCACTTTCTTAATGGTCAACTTGCTCGCTTTTGATACTTCATCACTTTCTGGAGGGTCCTTCAATTTTTCTATTACGGATATGGAATCAGGCATATTGTCAGCTAGCTTTTCCTTAATACTACTTTCACCTGATACTTCACTCGGCTCACCTTCCACACCACACTCACTTGATGAATTTTGAACCGTTCTTGATGAATGATCATTCTTTGATACATTACAATCAAAAACTGCCGGAGAGCCTGACTGCTCCTTACTCGGAGAAACTGACTGTAAAGTGTCCGCAAGTGCACTTGGACATGTTGGTGGAGAGCCTGATGGTGGAGTGGCAGCTGATGGAAATTTTGATGACTGCTGGTCTGAGAATACTGTTGGCAGTGATGATGACCCGTCAGTCACAATTGAAGGTACTTTCGATGCTCTGTTCTCAGACACTGGTGCCTGCACCTGTTCCTGAGACGATGAGCTAAGCAAACCCTTTCCATTCTCTTCAGAAACTGAACTCAAGGTAGAAGAAGTAACATGAGTTGTCTGAACTTTACTTGGTGAGGAAACATTCTTGGTGTTATTTTCTGGCA